>NC_092708.1:344392235-344705672 GCF_047496885.1 Scyliorhinus torazame
GTGGTGTAGCTCTAATATTTAAGGATGTCATCAGGCTGGTAGCGAGAGATGATATAGAAAAAAGTTGAATCTATTTGGGTGGAAATTAGAAATAGTAGGAGAAAAGGTCACTGATAGGCGTAGTCTATAGGCTACCAAATAATAATATTACAGTGGGGCAGGCAATAAACAAAGAAATAACTGATACATGTAAAAATGGCACGGCAATTATCATGGGGGATTTTAATCTGCATATCGATTGGTCAAAAAATGTCGGTCAAGGCAGCCTTGAGGAGGAGTTCATAGAATGTATCCGCGATCGTTTCCTCAAAACCTGGAATGGAACCTATGAGGATGCAACAACCCAGACCTGTTTATGTATAATGAGACAGGAATAATTAATGAACTCATAGTTAGGGATCCTCTCGGAAGGAGTGATCACAGTATGGTTGAATTTAAAATACAAGTGGAGGGTGAGAAGGTAAATCCAATACCAGTGTCTTGTGCTTAAACAAAGGAGACTACAACGGGATAAGGGAGGAGTTGGCTAAGGTAGACTGGGAGCAAAGACTTTATGGTGGGACAATTGAGGAAAAGTGGACGACTTTCAAAGCAATTTTTCACAGTGTTCAGCAAAAGTATATACCAATGAAAAGGAAGGACTGTAGGAAAAGGGATAATCAGCCATGGAAATCGAAGGAAATAAAGGAGGGTTTCAAATTGAAAGAAAATGCATACAAATTGGCAAACATTAGTGGGAAACTAGAGGATTGGGAAATCTTTAAAGGTCAACAGAAAGCCATGAAAAAAGCTAGAAGGTAAGATAGATTATGAGAGTAAAAAGAGGGGCTAAGGTAAACATTGGTTCTTTAGAGGATGAGAAGGGGGATTTAATAACAGGAAATGAGGAAATGGCTGAGGCATTGACAGGTATTTTGTGTTGGTCTTCACATGCCAATAACATGCCCATAATTGATGGCAAGGAGGCTATGGCAGGTGAGGACCTAGAAGTGATCATTATCACTAAGGACAAAGAACAAAGAACAAAGAAATGTACAGCACAGGAACAGGCCCTTCGGCCCTCCAAGCCCGTGCCGACCATGCTGCCCGACTAAACTACAATCTTCTACACTTCCTGGGTCCGTATCCCTCTATTCCCATCCTATTCATGTATTTGTCAAGGTGCCCCTTAAATGTCACTATCGTCCCTGCTTCCACCACCTCCTCCGGTAGCGAGTTCCAGGCACCCACTACCCTCTGCGTAAAAAACTTGCCTCGTACATCTACTCTAAACCTTGCCCCTCTCACCTTAAACCTATGCCCCCTAGTAATTGACCCCTCTACCCTGGATCTGACTATCCACTCTGTCTATGCCCCTCATAATTTTGTAGACCTCTATCAGGTCTCCCCTCAACCTCCTTCATTCCAGTGAGAACAAACCGAGTTTATTCAACCGCTCCTCATAGCTAATGCCCTCCATACCAGGCAACATTCTGGTAAATCTCTTCTGCACCCTCTCTAAAGCCTCCACATCCTTCTGGTAGTGTGGCAACCAGAATTGAACACTATACCCCAAGTGTGGCCTATACAGCTGCAACATGACTTGCCAATTCTTATGCTCAATGCCCCGGCCAATGAAGGCAAGCATGCCGTATGCCTTCTTGACTACCTTCTCCACCTGTGTTGCCCCTTTCAATGACCTGTGGACCTGTACTCCTAGATCTCTTTGACTTTCAATACTCTTGAGGGTTCTACCATTCACTGTATATTCCCTACCTGCATTAGACCTTCCAAAATGCATTACCTCACATTTGTCCGGATGTGGACAAAGGAGGTAGTGTTGTGCAAGCTAATGGGGCTAAAGTTTGACAAGTCTCCTGTCCCTGATGGAATGCATCCCAGGGTACTAAAAGAGATGGAGGGGGAAATAGCAAATGCGCTCATGGTAATTTATGAAAATTCGCTGGACTCTGGGGCGGTTCCGGCAGATTGGAAAACAGCAAATGTGACACCACTGTTTACAAAAGGAGATAGACAAAAGGTGGGTAAATATAGGCCAGTTAGCTTAACTTCTGTAATGGTGAAAATGCTTGAATCTATCATCAAGGAAGAAATAGCGAGACATCTTAATAGAAATTGTTCAATTGAGCAGACACAGCATGGGTTCATGAAAGGCAGGTCATGTTTAACTAATTTAGTGGAATTCTTTGAGGACATTATGAGCACAGTGGACAACAAAAATCGGTGGATGTGGTGTATCTGGATTTCCAGAAGGCATTTGACAAGGCGCCGTACAAAAGGCTGCTGCATAGGATAAAGGCGCACGGCATTACGGGTAATATATTAGCATAGATCGAGGATTGGTTAACTAACAGAAAGCAAAGAGTGGGGATAAATGAGTATATTTCTAGTTGGTGTTCAGTGGCTAGTGGTGTGCTTCAGGGATCAGTGTTGGGACCGCAATTTTTTACAATAGATGATTTGGAGTTGGGAACCAAGTTTAATATGTCAAAGTTTGCAGATGACACTAAGATGAATGGTAGGCCAAAGTGTGCAGTGGACACTGAAAGTCTGCAGAGGAATATAGACAGTTTAAGTGAGTGGGCAAGAGTCTGGCAGATGGAATACAATGCTGGTAAATGTGAGGTCATCCATTTTGGTAGGAATAACAACAAAATAGACTCTCACTTAAATGATAAAATAATGCAGCATGCTGCTATGCAGAGGGACATCGGTGTCCTTGTGCATGAATCGCAAAAAGTTGGGATGCGGGTGCAGCAGGTAATTAAGAAGGCAAATGGAATGTTGTCCTCATTGCTAGAGGGATGGAGTTTAAAAACAGGGAGGTTATGTTGCAGGTGTATAGGGTGCTGGTGAGGTCACACCTGGAGTACTGTGTACAGTTTTGGTCTCCTTATTTGAGAAAGGATGTACTGGCACTGGAGGAGTTGCAGAGGAGATTCACTAGGTTGATTCCGGAGTTGAGAGGATTAGCTTATGAGGAGAGACTGAGTAGACTGGGACTATACTCATTGGAATTTAGAAGAATAAGGGGGGATCTTATAGATCTTATATGTAAAATATTGATAAGGTAGAAGCAGGGAGGTTGTTTCCACTGGCAGATGAAACTAGAACTAGGGAGCATAGCCTAAAAATAAGGGGGAGCACATTTAGGACTGAGGTGAGGAGGAACTTCTTCACCCAAAGGGTTGTGAATTTATGAAATTCCCTGCCCAGTGAAGCAGTTGAGGCTACCTCCTTGAATGTTTTTAAGGCAAAGATAGATACATTTTTGAATAGTAAAGGAATTAAGGGTTATGGTGAGCAGCAGGTAAGTGGAGCTGACTCCACAAAAAGATCAGCCATTAACTTATTCAATGGCGGAGCAGGCTCGAGGGGCCAGATGGCCTACTCCTGTTCCTAGTTCGTATGTTCTTAGAAATGGATAGTATGATGTTTTTGGCGAGAGCACTCTTCAGATTGGACAATGTTAGCACAGTTCAGACTGCAGATCAGAAGCTAATTAGCTAACTTTTCCTTTTGTAAAATTGTTTTGCATCTATAATGAAGTGTGATAGGTGAAACACGCAGACTGGTTTTATACATTCACTCATGGACAGCCTTTTTAAAATAAGTACAGGAATGTCACAGATAGAATGCAGAATGTATTGTTCTGTTCAGTGAAGTGATATCACTTAAAGGCTATGAGATCTAATTATGTGAACACCATGCAAGGTCAATTAGAGATTCCTCATCTTGGTAGTTGACAACCATGGGACTCCCGTGAAGTACAGAATCTCAATGCAACTTCCTTCTGTTAAATGCCAGTGGACAAATGTGCTGTTGACAGAAAGCAAACCATGGTTGCAGTGTATTTTTCACAATGACTCACAAGGTAGCTACACCACCGCCTTCTCAAGGGCAATTAGGGATGGGCAATAAATGCTGATCTAGCCAGTGAAGCCCACGTCTCATGAATTAATAAAAGAACTTGGTGTTCTCCTATAATCGCAGAATCATGGTTTGTTAGATGAAACAGTAAAATAAAGGCACTGTTGCCTCACGGCGCTGAGGACCCAGGTTGGCTCCCGGCACCAGGTCACTGTCCGTGTGGAGTTTGCACATTCTTCCCACGTTTGCATGGGTCTCACCCCCGACAACCCAAAGATGTGCAGGGTAGGTGGATTCGCCATGCTAAATTGCCCCTTATTAGGAAACAAATAATAAAAAAATACAGTAAAGTAAGAACACATGGGTAACATGGGTGAGTTGCATAAATATTTGAAGGTCTTACATTGAAGGTAAAATACCCAAAATTAAAATTTTCAACATTATAGGAAGGAGTTGTTACTTTTCAGGATTTAAAATAATTTGTAGCTGTGTACATTTGGGTTTACATGATTTGATGGAATTGTACTTTACCATTGGAACTTGGTGTTCTTCATGTAATCGCAGAATCATGGTTTGTTATATCTTTGTCTCTTTCATACGTATAAGGCAATTGTTGGCCTCAGGATATATCTTTGCAAGTGTCTTGGATCAGACAAATACCTTTCTTGACTTCTGCACACCACTGCTTTAATAATTGTTTTGAATATTGCACCGTGAATTATATTTTCAATATTTGTTTATGAGAGGTGAATAATCACTTCAGACTTGTCTTTATTTAACAAGCCTATTATTGAGATTTGATAGAAATATTCAAAATCGTGAGGGTCCTGAACAGGTTAGATAGGGAAAAAAACGTTCCCATTGGCGGAAGGATAGAGAACCAGAGAGCGCATATTTAAGGTAACTTGAAAACGAAGCGAAAGCGAGGTGAGAAAAACCTTTCTTTTTTTGCACAGTGAGTGGTTAGGGTCTGGAATGCACTGCCTGAAAATGCGATGGAGGCAGGTACAATTGAGGCATTAAAGAGGGAATTAGATGATTATTTGAAAAAAATCAATGTGCAGCGATATGGGGAGAAGGCAGGGGAGTGGCACGAGGGTGAAATGCTCATTCAGAGAGCAGCTGCACACATAATGAGCTGAATGGCTTCCTTCTGCACTTTAACAATTCTGTGATCCTGTGAAATGTTATATTCAAATTCTCAATGAGTGACTAGAAATGATATTCTGCAATTGGCTTGATGGAATCAAATAGAACGAAGATGAAGCATAAAAAAACTACCAGTTGCTGGGATTTCTGAAAATTATGATAGGCATTCAATTTGTTCAAATATTGATGGAAAATCATTATGCTTTCTCCAATATTTCTGTGAAAGCAGTGCTGAATGCTAGGAATGCCATGGATTCCTGCTGCAATAGTGGTGGGGGGCCATTCCCTCTGTACCAATTTTACAAAGTATTTTTATTTATCTTATTTTTAAAGAATAGTTTTATTCAGCTTTTTCAATTTTATACATAACCCAAACAGGAAATACCAAACTTCTCCCCGAACCCTCCCCTCCCTAAAAATCCCAACAGAAATCCCACCAACCCGCCCCTCCTGCACCAACCCCCTCCTCCCCACAACAACTAACGGTGACCAGCTCTTTAAAGTACAAAGTAAATGGCTGCCATCTTCGGTAAAACCCTTCAAATGCACCCCTCAAGTTGTACTTAACTTTCTCCAGATACAAAAACTCCAAAGGTCCCCCAGCCAAACTGAGACACTGGGTGGAGAAGTTGACCTCCAACCCATCACCACACACTTTTGAGCAATCAGCGAGGTGAAGGCCAGAACATCAGCCCCCACCCCAGTCTGCAGCTCCGGCAGGTCCGATGTCCCGAATATGGCCCCGAGGGGACAAGGCTTCAGTTCAATTTGTAGGATCGCCGACAGGGGGCCAAGAAGGAGGTCCAGAGCCCCACAAGCTTCGGACATGGCCAGAACATATGCACATGGTTAGCCACGCCCTTCTCACAATGTTCACACTCATCCTCCACTCCCGCAAACAGCTTGCTCACCCTGGACTTGGTTAAACGGGTCCTATGCACTACCTTCAATTGTGTCAGCCCTAACCTCGCGCATGATGACGTTGCAATCACCCTTCGCAGAATTTCACACCAACCCCTTCCTCAGACTCGGACCCCAACTTCTCCTCCCACTTGGCCTTCACTTCTTCCAAGGATACTGCCTCTTCCGCTATAAGCCTCCCATAAACCCCCAAGGTACTCCCCTCCTCCATCCCTGCCAATGACAAAACCTTCCCCATCACCAAGGAAGGGGGTGCCACCGGGAACGTCGGAAAGATCCTCTTTGCGAAGTCACGCACCTGTGAGTGTCTAAGTATATCCGCCTGTGAGAGTCCACATTTCTCCACCAATTCCTCAAAGCTCACAAATCATCCTTCCAAAAGCAGATCCTTCATCACAGCAACCCCCTTCTCTTCCCATCCCCAAAACCTAGTGTCCAGCCTCGCCGGCTCAAACATATGGTTCGCACAAACCGGCACCGACTTCGATATTGCCCTCATTTAAAGTACTGTCAAAATTGTCTCCATATCTTCAGTGTGGAGACCACCACTAGATTCCCTGAGTACCTCCCCGGAGAAAAAGGTAGAGAAGCCGTGACCAATGCCCTTAACCTCGACCCCTCTCCGAGCTTTACTCCATCCGCACCCATAAAGCCTACAGATCCCGACACCCATAAAGCCTACAGATCCCCACACCAAACCAATACCTTCTTAGTGTTCGCTGCCCAATAATAATATATCATGTTTGGCAACGCCAAGCCTCCCGACTGCCTGTCCCTCTGAAGCACCAGCTTCCTAATCCTGGCTACTTTTCCCACCCAGATGAACATTAAAATCAATCTCTCCACGCTCCCAAAAAAGCATTTTGGAACGAAAAAAGTCTGGCAAAAATTGGAATAAAAACAGTAAACGAGGCAGGACATTCATTTTCACCTATTGAATTCTGCCCGACAAGGATAGAGGGGGGCTATCCCACGTCTGTAGATCCACCTTCACCTAAGGCACCAGGCTCATGAAATTTAATTTCTGAAGCCGGGCCCAATCCCGTGCCACCTGCATCCCTAAATATCTAAAATGGGGACCCATAAGACGAAACGGCAATACCATCAAATTAACCCCCCTCCACAGCTGGGTTATCTGAAAATATTCACTCTTCCCCCAATTTAATTTATACCCCGGAAAAGCCTAAAATCGCTTCCGTGGTGCCATGATATCACCCATTGTGGGGATTGGATCCATTACCAACAAAAGAAGATAATCCGCATTCAAGGACACCCTAAGCTCAAACCCCTTCCCCCCTCCCTTACTAACCCTCTCCACCTATCTGAAGCTCTCAGGGCAATGGCCAAAGGTTCAATTGCCAACGCAAACAAGAGGGGGAATACAGAGCACCCTGGTCTCGTTCCCCTGTATAACTGGAAATATCTCGAGCTCATATTGTTTGTCCTTAGGTGCCTTATATAATAACTGAACCCACGCCACAAACTTAGGCTCCATCTCGAACTGTTCAGCACTGTCAACAAATATCCCCATTCTACCCTATCAAAGGTCTTCACAGTGTCCAATGCCACAATGACCTCCTGCTCCCTCCCCTCCGCTGGGGACAATACCACATTCAAAAATCGTCTCATATTGGACAATAAGTGCCTACCCTTCACAAACCCCGTCTGGTTTTCCCCAATAACCTGTGGGAGACACCCCTTGGTACTCACACCTTAACCAAAATCTTAGCATCTACATTCAATAGTGAAATCAGGAGGAACAATCCGCACTCAACCAAGTCCTTATCCTTCTTTAACAGAAGCTAAATGGACGCTTGCATCATTGTCTCTAGAAGAGAGCCCGAACCACCAAGTCCTCAAAATCTCCATGCCAGCAGCAGCACCATTTGATCAGCACATTTTTATAAAGCTCCATCCTGCCCCTGCGCTTTATCCATCTGCATTTGCCCAAATGCCTTTCTGATCTCCTACCCCCAGCGGCCTCTCCATCTCTCCCCGATCCTCCTCCTCAACCTTGGGACACTTCAAACCCACTCCAAAATCCTCAACTTGTCTGGTGGCTCTGACCTATAAAGAGTCTTATAGAATGCCTCAAATGCCCCGTTAACCTTATCCGGCACCGACACTACCCCACCACCCGAGTCCCGAATCCGTACAATCTCCCTGGAGGCCATCTGCCGCCTCAGCTGACCAGCCAAAAGCCTACTGGCCTTCTCCCCATACCCATACACTACATGTCTCAACCACTAACCAAATCCCATTCAAGCCTCTTCAGTCCAGTCCAAGTCCTTCGGCTTTAATAAATGTCTCCGTTTCCTCGACCATCTCGAAAAAGTGATCTTTATCCTTGTACATCACCCTCAGATTCACCAGATAAACTATGCCAAACCACACACCACTCTTGTAGAGCGCTGACTTTGCCCTGTTAAAGGCCGCCTGCCTCCTTGCCAATTCCGCTGCAATGTCTTGATAGATGCGGCTACTGCTGCCTTCCCACCGCACCTCCTGATTCTCCTTGGCTCACTTTAGGACCCACTCAATTGACAGATAACTGTGAAAACACGCTATCACCGCTCATGGTGGTTCACTCCCCCATGGCTTCACCTCATGCGACCAGTGGGCCCGATCCAGCTTTATAGGGAGACCCTAATCTTCCTCCCCCGTCAACTTCTTAAACATCGACTCAAAGTATTCAGTCGCCTCGGACCCCCCACCCCCTCAGGCACGATCCTGAGGTTCTGCCACCTCGACCTGTTTTCAAGGTCATCGACCGTCCCTCTGAGGCCCGTGACGTTCCTCCACCCTCTGCAGATCAGCATCTAAGTAGGCCAACTGATTGCTATGCTGCGACTGCGCTGCCTCCCCCCTTTCAACAACTCGTCATGCTCCCGCACAGTCTCTTTTTAAAAATAAATTTAGAGTATCCAATTATGTTTTTCCAATGAAGTGGCAATTTAGTGTGGCCAATCCACCTACCCTGCAGATCTTTGGGTTATGGGGGTGAGACCCACGCAGAAAGGGGGAGAATGTGCAAATGTCACACGGACAGTGACCCGGGGCCGGGATTGAACTTCGGTCCTCAGCACCGTGAGGCAGCAGTGCTAATCACTGCGTCACCATGCCTCCGCACAGTCACCAAAGTCTTTTCCACCGCCTCTTTTATCAGGACCTCATCCACTGACTTTCTGAGGGCCTCCATCATTTCCCTCCCATGCCTTTAAATGCTTGCCGATCTGTTTCTCAAATTCCACAGCCATTACCTTCTCCAGCTTTGATGTGGAGATGCCGGCATTGGACTAGGGTGAGCACAGTAAGAAGTCTTACAACACCAGGTTAAAGTCCAACAGGTTTGTTTCGAATCACTAGCTTTTGGAGCACTGCTCCTTCCTCAGGTGAAGGAAGGAGCAGTGCTCCGAAAGCTAGTGATTCGAAACAAACCTGTTGGACTTTAACCTGGTGTTGTAAGACTTCTTACTCTTCTCCAGCTTGACTACCGTGATAGGTGTGGACCCACACTTGTGGATACACTTATCTCCGCCATCTTAGGCCCCCTTAGACTGTGCATCTTGCTCGGCTCTTCCCGCAAACTACTGCTTCCACCTTTCTTAATTATATTTTTTCTTGCGTTTTGACAACCTCGTACCAAATACTCATGAATGGGATGAGTCTGACTATCAATTATCCCCCGGGAACCAGGTAAAAAGAACCAAAAACTAACGACTGTGGCGGGAGCTACCTGTATGTGACCTCCTTCTACATCTCGCCCCGACAAAGTATTCTTAAAGCAAATTTTTCTTTGTTTCCCCAGAGGCAGGCAACTTGGCTGTCGGGTTCTGAGGCATGGATCAGTGATTTCCCTCTCTAGCCTTAAACAAGCTTTCTGACAGAGGAGAAAATCCCACCATGAGCTTGGTGTAACTATTTGAATGATCCTGGAACTGGGAAGCCAGTTAAAAAATAGAGCAGGTCCTGCTGAAGTTGTGACAGCGTGAAGTCAGGAAACAAAACTGGGCCAAGTCTAGATGCCCTGCATTTTGTAAATGATTTAATTGCAACAAAATCTTTCTGATATTGTGAATCATTTTCAGTGGATTTATTCCATAAGATTGATCAATTTTTACCTTGACTGGAGGCCAATCATGTGCTCCCCCTCATTTTTTTTAATTTAAATTGTTTTTATTCTCCTCCTTTTTCACATTTTCTCCCACATTTACATCCAGCTCCTCCTGTCCACTGCCTCTTGTAAAACTCCTCCTCCCAAACTCGGTTCCTTCCACCCCAGCTAGACCACTCGGACCCTGTTCTGCCAGGCTCCGATGGTCGCAGCCCCTTCCCCCACCTCACTCCCGTTCACTGGCCGGCTTAAACCGGCCAGCGTGGAGGCCCCCGCCCGGGTCCCTTTCCCACTTGCCCGGCCCTAGGAAAGCCCAAAGATCCCCTTTTAGCACACAAACCCCACATATCCACCTACACCCCAAAGAACTCTCATTTCGAGTGAAAGTCCAGTCCCTTCCCTTGTCCAAATATATACCACATTGGCTCCTTTAATCTCTACACCCGCGCGCAGTGATACAAAAAAGAAGAAAATACAGTCATGAGGTTACATCGGCACATGGCCATTCCTCAATTTGTCAGTTCTGCCACAGTCCTTCTGCTTTCGCAAACTCCTCCGCTGCTTCAGCCGTTCCAAAATAAAAGTCCCTGAGCTTGTAAGTCACCCTCAGCTTCGCTGGATATACAACCGCACTGCACCTTGCTAATGTACAGTGCCCTCGTCACCCGGTTGAAGGCAGCCTGCCTCCTTGCCAGCTCCACCGTAAAGTCCTGGTATACACGTATACCAGCTCCAGTCCACTGCACCACCCGCTTCTGCTTGGCCCAGCTCAGGACCTTCTCCTTCACCCTGTACCTACTGAAGCACAGAGTCACTGCCCTTGGCGGCTCACTCGCCTTTGGTATAGGCCTCCACGACCGATGAGCCCGATCCAGTTCATATCGGGAGGGATCCTCCCCCTCCCCCAATAATTTTGCCAGCATCGCGGCAAAGTACTCAGTCGGCTTCGGTCCTTCAACTCCTTCGGGCAGCCCCACAATCCTCAAATTCTGTCGCCTGGATCTATTTTCCAGGTCTTCCATTTTTCCTCGCAGATCCTTGTTAGTATCCATCACCTTCCGCATCTCTTTCCCCATCGAGGCAAGTTGATCACCGTGCTGCAATAACGTCTCCTCCACTTCCTTCAGCGCCTCCCCTTGCTCTCGCACCTCCGCCACTGCGCTCGCCACCTCCGTCCTCACCGGGGCAACCACCTCCTCCACCAGCACACTCAAAACCTCCCTCATCTCCTTCCTCACCGTCTTCATGCATTTCGCAATCTGCGCCAACTGCTTTTCAAATTCCGCAGCCATCATTTTAGTTATTTCTTCAGCCGTAAGCAGTGTGGCCTTCCCTGGTGCACCAGCCTCCATTTTTCCTCGTGACCCCGTGGTGACCTTTCCACTCCCCGACGGACCTCCAGCTGTTTTTTTTCCGGCCGTTTTCTTGCTCACCCTCGACATTTTTCTTTGTTCCTTTTTTCCTCCTGTGTCTTCACTGTGCCTTCTCCCTTCTTCTGCCGCCTCCGCGGACCCTGGGACCGGGCTTAAAGCCCCGAAAATGCCGTTGCCGACCGGGAGCCCTCCATTGTGCGGCCGCCTCCCGCCCGCCGTCCATGTGCCCCCCCTCATGAGCTACATCTATTTTTGTTTGTGTAACTATTTTGATTATTCTTGTCCAGACATTACATGTAAGTATTTTATGAAAGTAACCTAGTTATTTCGAAAGAAAATTATTTGAATGAGGTGATTGAGTGACAACTTAATCTCCTGACTATATCCCTCAGTTTAAACTAGTATGGCAGGGGGGTGGGCACGGGAGCAATAGGTCAGAAGGTGAGAGCATTGAGGGAGAACTAGAGAATAGGGACAGTGTGGCTCTGAGGCAGAGCAGACAGGGAGAAGTTGCTGAACACAGCGGGTCTGGTGGCCTGAAGTGCGTATGTTTTAAGGCAAGAAGTATTACGGGTAAGGCAGATGAACTTAGAGCTTGGATTAGTACTTGGAACTATGATGTTGTTGCCATTACAGAGACCTGGTTGAGGGAAGGGCAGGATTGGCAGCTA
This sequence comes from Scyliorhinus torazame, assembly GCF_047496885.1. Classification (NCBI taxonomy): domain Eukaryota; kingdom Metazoa; phylum Chordata; class Chondrichthyes; order Carcharhiniformes; family Scyliorhinidae; genus Scyliorhinus; species Scyliorhinus torazame. Next base: position 344,404,334 of record NC_092708.1, read on the forward strand.
AACGTTCCAGGATTTAGATGTTTCAGGTGGGATAGAGGGGGATGTAAAAGGGGAGGCGGAGTTGCGCTACTGGTTCGGGAGAATATCACAGTTGTACTGCGAGAGGACACCTCAGAGGGCAGTGAGGCTATATGGGTAGAGATCAGGAATAAGAAGGGTGCAGTCACAATGTTGGGGGTTTACTACAGGCCTCCCAACAGCCAGCGGGAGATAGAGGAGCAGATAGGTAGACAGATTTTGGAAAAGAGTAAAAACAACAGGGTTGTCGTGATGGGAGACTTCAACTTCCCCAATATTGACTGGGACTCACTTAGTGCCAGGGGCTTAGACGGGGAAGAGTTTGTGAGGAGCATCCAGGAGGGCTTCTTAAAACAATATGTAGACAGTCCAACTAGGGAAGGGGCGGTACTGGACCTGGTATTGGGGAATGAGCCCGGCCAGGTGGTAGATGTTTCAGTTGGGGAGCATTTCGGTAACAGTGACCACAATTCAGTAAGTTTTAAAGTACTGGTGGACAAGGATAAGAGTGGTCCTAGGATGAATGTGCTAAATTGGGGGAAGGCTAATTATAACAATATTAGGCGGGAACTGAAGAACATAGATTGGGGGCGGATGTTTGAGGGCAAATCAACATCTGACATGTGGGAGGCTTTCAAGTGGCAGTTGAAAGGGATTCAGGACCGGCATGTTCCTGTGAGGAAGAAGGATAAATATGGCAATTTTCGGGAACCTTGGATGACGAGAGATATTGTAGGCCTCGTCAAAAAGAAAAAGGAGGCATTTATCAGGGCTAAAAGGCTGGGAACAGACGAAGCCTGCGTGGAATATAAGGAAAGTAGGAAGGAACTTAAGCAAGGAGTCAGGAGGGCTAGAAGGGGTCACGAAAAGTCATTGGCAAATAGGGTTAAGGAAAATCCCAAGGCTTTTTACACGTACATAAAAAGCAAAAGGGTAGCCAGGGATAGGGTTGGCCCACTGAAGGATAGGCAAGGGAATCTATGTGTGGAGCCAGAGGAAATGGGCGAGGTACTAAATGAATACTTTGCATCAGTATTCACCAAAGAGAAGGAATTGGTAGATGTTGAGTCTGGAGAAGGGTGTGTAGATAGCCTGGGTCACATTGAGATCCAAAAAGAAGAGGTGTTGGGTGTCTTAAAAAATATTAAGGTAGATAAGTCCCCAGGGCCTGATGGGATCTACCCCAGAATACTGAAGGAGGCTGGAGAGGAAATTGCTGAGGCCTTGACGGAAATCTTTGGATCCTCGCTGTCTTCGGGGGATGTCCCGGAGGACTGGAGAATAGCCAATGTTGTTCCTCTGTTTAAGAAGGGTAGCAAGGATAATCCCGGGAACTACAGGCCAGTGAGCCTTACTTCAGTGGTAGGGAAATTACTGGAGAGAATTCTTCGAGACAGGATCTACTCCCATTTGGAAGCAAATGGACGTATTAGTGAGAGGCAGCACGGTTTTGTGAAGGGGAGGTCGTGTCTCACTAACTTGATAGAGTTTTTCGAGGAGGTCACTAAGATGATTGATGCAGGTAGGGCAGTGGATGTTGTCTATATGGACTTCAGTAAGGCCTTTGACAAGGTCCCTCATGGTAGACTAGTACAAAAGGTGAAGTCACACGGGATCAGGGGTGAGCTGGCAAGGTGGATACAGAACTGGCTAGGCCTTAGAAGGCAGAGAGTAGCTATGAAAGGATGCTTTTCTAATTGGAGGGCTGTGACCAGTGGTGTTCCACAGGGATCAGTGCTGGGGTCTTTGCTCTTTGTAGTATATATAAATGATTTGGAGGAAAATGTAACTGGTCTGATTAGTAAGTTTGCAGACGACACAAAGGTTGGTGGAATTGCGGATAGCGAGGAGGACTGTCGGAGGATACAGCAGGATTTAGATTGTTTGGAGACTTGGGCGGAGAGATGGCAGATGGAGTTTAATCCGGACAAATGTGAGGTAATGCATTTTGGAAGGTCTAATGCAGGTAGGGAACATACGGTGAATGGTAGAACCCTCAAGAGTATTGAAAGTCAAAGAGATCTAGGAGTACAGGTCCACAGGTCACTGAAAGGGGCAACACAGGTGGAGAAGGTAGTCAAGAAGGCATACGGCATGCTTGCCTTCATTGGCCGGGGCATTGAGTATAAGAATTGGCAAGTCATGTTGCAGCTGTATAGAACCTTAGTTAGGCCACACTTGGAGTATAGTGTTCAATTCTGGTCGCCACACTACCAGAAGGATGTGGAGGCTTTAGAGAGGGTGCAGAAGAGATTTACCAGAATGTTGCCTGGTATGGAGGGCATTAGCTATGAGGAGCGGTTGAATAAACTTGGTTTGTTCTCACTGGAACGAAGGAGGTTGAGGGGAGACCTGATAGAGGTATACAAAATTATGAGGGGCATAGACAGAGTGGATAGTCAGAGGCTTTTCCCCAGGGTAGAGGGGTCAATTACTAGGGGGCATAGGTTTAAGGTGAGAGGGGCAAGGTTTAGAGTAGATGTACGAGGCAAGTTTTTTACGCAGAGGGTAGTGGGTGCCTGGAACTCGCTACCGGAGGAGGTGGTGGAAGCAGGGACGATAGTGACATTTAAGGGGCATCTTGACAAATACATGAATAGGATGGGAATAGAGGGATACGGACCCAGGAAGTGTAGAAGATTGTAGTTTAGTCGGGCAGCATGGTCGGCACGGGCTTGGAGGGCCGAAGGGCCTGTTCCTGTGCTGTACATTTCTTTGTTCTTTGAAAGTTCAAACCCTTACTACTCCTTACGTAGGGATGATCTTGAAGCGTTCCAGTTATCATTATGAATATTTAAGTTTAAAAATTACAATCATAGAATCCCTACAGTGCAGGAGTCCACTTGACCCATCAAGTCTGCACTAGCCCTCTGAAAGAGCACCCTACTTAGGCCCAATCCCCAGAACCCCACCTAAAGGTTGGTCACTAAGGGATAATTTATCATGGCTAATACACCTAACCTGCACATTTTTGGACTGTGGGAAGAAACCGGAGCACTTGGAAGAAACCCATACAGACACTGGAGAATGTGCAAACTCCACAGTCACCCAAAGTTGGAATCGTACCCGGGTCCCTGGCGCCGTGACACTCATTCATGTTTAGTATCACGTGTGAAAAATCATGTTTTCTATTATTTTGGTCGATAAAAATAGCTCACAAAAGTGCAATCTAGTATACTGTTAATCGTTACTGAATATTTGTTGCTTATTTTAATTAGCTTATTTTATGGCTTTTAATCTAAGTAATGAATGTATTTCCAAAGTCTGAAAAACCACAAGAATTTTCATGTGGTTCTTAGACAACAGTACATTGACAATATCATGCATGTGGAGTCACACTGTACTTTGAGCAGTTTTCATCGTGAACTTTCTATTTAATCCTGAGGCTGACCTTCCGACTCAATATTCATTACATCAAGACTGCCTGCTTCCACCTCCACAATCTGAGTATATCTGCCGTTCAAACCCTCATTCTTGTTTTTTTTAAAAAACCTATAGTTGTGACTGATGCGACCATCAATTCACTCGAGACAAGAGTCAAAGTAAACCGTGGCTTTAATCAACTTAGAACAGTGCCTGCCTACGACTGATCCAATACTGAGAACCGCCTACAGGTCGACTGCTCTTTATACCTTCCTTCAAGGGGAGGAGCCATGGGCAGAGCCCATACAGGCCCCAACATGTTCCCCTATGGATAATGCCATACAATGGCCCATAGGAGGAGCCCACAAGGGCAACAGCATAGCACAGATACAAATACAAGGGCAACAGCAGATACAAATACAATGGTGGATTATTGGCACAATGCATTCACCACAGTGACTATTCATGGCCTATTCAAACCTCTATTGCCAGCTATCCTAGCTTGCACAGTCCCATTCACCAATCACTCATGATGCCTTATGTACCCTTGGTCCAGCAAAACCCTGATTTAAAAATGTTCATGCACGTGTTCAAATCCCCACATGGCCTTGCCCCTCCCTATCATAGTCTACTCCAGCCTTCTGCACTTTTCCAATTCTGCCTCTACACATCTCGATTTTTATTGCTCCATTGTCAGCCTCGCCTTCAGCTGTGGACCCTCAACTTTGAAACGCCCTCCTCAAAAATTACTGCCTCCTTCTTTTCCCTCCTCCTTCAAACCTACCACTTATTTGACCAGTCTGACCCTAAAATCTCTTGATGAAGCAAATTTCAGTGTTCGTGTGATAAGCTTCTTGTATTTATTACTCAAAAGGCGTGTGTGTAAAAGAAAATGTCGTTGAAACAGCAGGGCGCCCCAGCAGTTAAGAGTAAGGATGGGGTCTGCGGGGTGCATTTCGAGTGCAGACATGGGTAACACATACCCCTCTCTGCAAACACACCGTGTCCACCTAAAATGCATGGAAATAGTGCCATGTACCTCCTCCCTCCAACCCACCAGCAGGGAAATGAGTCGTTGGTTTAACTGTTCATCTGGAATACGGCACTATGGACGGCCGAGCCTCCCTCACTGGTGCACCAAAGGGTCAGCGTGGGCGGCACATTTATTTATCGGTGCTGAGTGCTGCTGCACGGCCCCATGCAACGGAGGGGAAACGAATACAAAACGAACGTTCCCCGTCCCCGCGAGAATATCTCAGCACGCCAGCTTTCTGGGTGCAAGCCTGCAACCAACGAGCAGGCTGTGCTTCCCGGATGAGGCCTTTGACAGCACTGGCGAGCATTTCCGGACCCCGGAGTCACGTTACGCCACGCAGCGTGTCGTGCGAGATGTCATCGCGCCGCGGCAAGTCAGCGGTTTACGCAGGCGTCCTGAGTAACATCCGGGCTCGGATAGGATGAATCCTAAATTACAACATGGCGACCGAGGGAGGAGGCAAGGAGATGAACGAAATCAAAACTCAGTTTACTACTAGGGAAGGTGTTTATAAAGTGTTGACCCACTCCGAGTACAGCCGGCCGAATAGGGTGCCTTTTAATTCCCAAGGATCCAACCCAGTCAAGGTGTCATTCGTAAATGTGAACGACCAGTCCGGCAATGGGGACAGAATCTGCTTTAATGTGGGCCGGGAGTTGTACTTTTACATTTACAAAGGCATAAGGAAGGTAAACATCAGGATGCTTTGTCTGTGTTTGTTTCGGGGGCGGCGGCGGCGGCGGCGGGGAGGGGGCACGGGGAAGCGAATGGAGAGCAAGGCCTTTAAAAAAAAAAGAGACTATGCACATAGGTGTGATACTGTGCAGTACCTGGTTGGCGATCAGTTATTGCGGGTGTTGAGAGGGTGAGAGCTCGCCCTTAGGCTGGCTTGTCACCTATACCCCCGCCCCCAAGCAGTTATGCAAGTGGCGTTCAGCTTGCAAACAGGTTTGGATCCGTGCAGTGGATTTGTGATTTGAATGTTTGGAGAGATTCCATTCCTTTTATATTCAAGAGTTCGTTTTGAGTATTTAATGTGCTATGGTTTATACGAATAACAATTTCTTCGAGCATTTTAGCCATATTTCATAAAAATAACTATAAAAGGTGATATAGTTTGGTTTCTCTAGTTTTTTAATGTCAAAAGATCACAGGTTTAGTCCACACATAATGGGCGTAGGATTAAAAACAAGCTGGGATTTACTTTAGCATATTTTAAAACTTTTATTTAACTAAAATAATGTCACTTATTTTGAACATAGTATCTTTTCGAAATGCAATTCCAATGAAGAAGATTTTTGTGGTTGTGGTTGTGGAAGTTCAGCAGATGGGTCCAGCAAGGCTATCTCTCTTAATGTATGATCTTTTTAGAAGGCATCTGACATTAAGGTGTCAAATTTGACATGTTTCTGCCATTTTCCAAAGCTGGCATGATGTAACATGTCTTACAGCTTTATAAATATTGCAATTTCTTGCTTGATGTATAGGGTTGTGTAACTGGTGATGTACTTGTACATGTGGTCATCTACAGGGTTCAAATGCTCTCCTGGTCCAAGGTCCATCTGCAGCTGTTTATGGGATTAAGAGAATATATTCACTTAATATAATTAATGTACTGAGAGGATGAGATGAAGAGTTAACCGGCCACTTCATTTGAATGTATTGAATTTGCCTTTTTGTTTTAAATTGACGATGAGGCAATAAGACATACAAGGAAATCAGAAAGTGTGGGGGAGATGGGTATTGAGTGCATTTCTTGAGGTTACAATATCTGAAACAGCAGTTTGAAATTGTATTAATATTTTTCTATGTATGTTGAAGAGAGCAACCCAGAAGAAAAATTGTTTCACACCACCAGAGTTATTTAACTATTAGGGGAAAAAAAGGAAAAAGGCACAAAATGCAGAAGTACTTCGTAGAATGTTGTAAATTATTGAGAACATACAATTGTTTTATTGGTCTTGGGTGAGCATTGGACAAACTAAAAAGTGCATTTTTACAGAAAGGGATTTGAACATTTAAATTTACAGATTTGAGAGAGACATTTGCAGAACTATATATTTTAAAACAATTTATATCAAGTGTTTTATAAAGCTGATAATATTAAAGCATACATGAGTTGTTTACTGGCATCATAACTGAGGCCGTCATAACTAGCAAGATAACCATTTTTGGTAAGCAGTTTGTTGCATTTGACTTGATCACTGATTATTAAAATCTGTACATAATTTTATTGATTGTGGAGGCACAATAGTTCCCATTTTTGCCAGATGATTTATAATCTCTCCTACATGTATTTAGATGTTGAGATTGAACCACTGCAATATGATTGATCTTAGAAATTATACAATAGCTAAAGAAGCCAGTGACCACTAAGTATTATTACTTCCTACCAGATGGACTTTTGCCAAGTGCTGATTTGTCTTAAATACTTTACAGCTTTCAATTATGTAAAACATACAGGCTTATTTTGCTCCTTCCCCTTTCCCACCTTTTAAAATTGTTATTTGTGTCTCATTGAAGCATACACCATTCCACTGGTGATTTCCTCTATGATTGTTGATAGTATCTTTCTTGATGTTGTTGTGTCCTCCCTGGGTGGTTGTACAAGTAAGCAACATTTCTATTCAGTTGAGATGGTTATCAAGATGACACATTGGGCAGCAAGGTAGCACAGTGGTTAGCACTGTTGTTTCACAGCACCAGGGTCCCAGGTTCGATTCCCAGCTTTGATCACTGTCTGTGTGGAGTCTGCACATTCGCCCCGTGTCTGCGTGGGTTTCCTCCGGGTGCTCCGGTTTCCCCCCACAAGTCCCGAAAAACGTGCTGTTAGGTAATTTGGAAATTCTGAATTCTCCCTCTGTGTACCTGAACGGGTGCCGGAATGTGGTGTCTAAGGGCTTTACACAGTAACTTCATTGAAGTGTTAATGTATGCCTACTTGTGACGATAAAGATTATTACATTCTGCTAGAAGTTCATAACCACATTCTGTGGCAGACTCAGTAAAATAATCTCTGAGACAATCAGATCTGCAGCACTGTTGATACTGAATTAGCTAGCCTGGCATACTAGCTGGAAGCCTGGCATACTAGCTGGAACCTGGAGGGATAGACCTGCCATGCAAGTCTGAAATACTTCCTACTCTTCCAGACACCTGACCCTGTGTGTACAATGGGCTTTGATGGAGAACCAGTACTTTGTGCTAGTAGGTTATATGGTCATGCTGACTAAACTCCACAGTTACCTGGTGGGTGTTTATTGTTGGTGGGGTTGGGGATGGGCATGGTGTGGGGGTTGCAATTCCCAGGCCGTTGCTCTGTAAGTGAGACACCCTTGTAAACGATAAAGTATACACTCTATACTGGATTTCTCCATAGCTTGCTGTGGAGATTTGAATTAGTTTTTTTGCATGTCAGGCACTGGGCTGACCAAAATATAATTCAGCTGTTAAGTGGTGCGCAGGAGCAGTCCAATGTGACAGATTACCCTCCATGCTATGTGAAAACACCAAGTCTGACTCACTACCCAAAACCTAATCCAAAATGTTTTAAAGTTTAAAACCTATACGGTGAGATTGCTAGTAAATTACAAAACTAGACTAGAATACAAAGCAAAATGTCTGTTGCAGAACACTTTCCCTTCTGAGTCAGAAGGTTGTGGATTCAAGTCGCACTTTAGAACTTGAGCACATAACAAAGTTGACCGTTCAATGAAATACTGAGGGAGAAGTGCCATCTTTTGGATAAGACATTAAACCGAGGCCCAGTTTCACAGGCCCAGTGGAGGTTAAGTTTCAGTGACACTAAAGAACAGACGGGAGTCCTCTAAGTGCCTGGCTAACTTTCATTCCTCAAGTAACATCTTCAAAATAAAGTAACTTGTATTCATCTTATTGCTGTTTGTGGGACCTAGTTGTGTGTAAAATGGCTGCTATATTTGGCTACCTAAGAGTAATTGCCCTCACAATTGCACTTCAAAATAGTTTGTTGCTCACGGCGCCGAGGACCTGGGTTCGATTCCAGCCGCGGGGTCACTGTCCATGTGGAGTTTGCACATTCTCCCCGTGTCTGCGTGGGTCTCACCCCCACAATCCAAAAGATGTGCAGGATAGGTGGATTGGCCACACTACATTGCCCCTTAATTGGAAAAAATAATTGAGTACTCTAAATTTATTTTAAAAAAATAGTTCTTTGAATGTAAAACGTTTTAAGATTTTTGAAAAACATGAGAAAAGTTATTTTGGTTTTGGGAATAGATTTTCATGTAATAGCAACAAAGCTGCTGAACAGCAAGTAGAACATTAATATCCTTTATGGCAGTTGTAAATAATTTAACATTGTGAAGAAAATGCTTTTAAGATCATTTGTTGTTTTTATTGTCAATGTGTCTATTGGGGGAAAAAAAATAACTGAAGATCCAAAGTTCAAGACTTAGAAAATACTGTGGCTACAAGTGCAGGTCAGAGGCTGGAACTCTCTTGCTTCTGTAAAAAAAATACTTGGTTCCTGACTCCCCAATGTCTGTCCATGGTCTACAAGGTACAAGTTAGGTGTGTGTTGGAATACCTTGCCTTTCTGAATGCAGCCCCAACACCACTCAAGAAGCTTGACATCATTCAGGACCAATCAGCTTGCTTGATCAGCACCCCATTCACCTTCCTGAAACATTCACTCTGTCCAGCATCGGCTTACAATGGTGCAGCCGCAAAATGCATTGCAACAACTTCTAAACCTGCAGCCCCTACAACCTTGAAGAACAAGAGCAGCAGACAAATGGGAACTCCACCACCTGCATGTTTCCCTCCAAGCCACAAATCATCCTGACTTTGAACTATATTGCCATTCCTTCACCATTGCTGAGTCAAAATCCTGGAACTGCTTCCCTAACAGCATGATGGGTGTAATAATGCCAGGTGGACTGCAATGGCTCAATGACTTACCATCACTTTCTCAAAGGCAATTAGGGATGGGCAATAAATGCTGATCTTGCAAATGAAAAACAGCAGGATTTAGAGTGCAGCAGAAATTTGTTATCATGAAGCTCAATTTCTGCAAGCATTCTAACAACTAAAGATGCCATACATGGTAAGACATATATATGTCAGTACTAACAATATGTTGCAGGTCCACTTTTGCTACTGGAATTTTTCTTTTTGCTTGTTTAAATTTAGCTTTCATCAGAAGAGTGATGAATAATCTTTGGTTTGTGTGAATTACATTTGATGAAAGATTTAACATTTAAACGATTCGAGATGCTTTACTGAAAACATCGTTGTGGTTTTCTTCTTTAAAAAAAGCCACTTTTTGGGAGGAGGATAGGTGCAAGTTGTTAAAACTTCTGGTCTTTAAATTTGCTTAAGCTTTTATTAAGTGAGATATTGGGTCAGAGTAGTTTTATTAGCATCTCATCTCTGCAACATGGATTTAAATCCAGCTCAGATTGATGGAATGAAAGAATTTCTTGCTGCTTAAAACAAAGCTTTGTGAAATGGATTCGGTGATCTTAACCTCGGTCCTCTTGAACATGCATTGTAGAATGACCCTCTAATTAATAATCTTGCTCAGAGAGGTGAGAAGATTTACTATTGTTAAGAAGCAATTAAAATAGCTACTCGGGATGGTTGCCCAAATAGACAGAACAGGAGTATATACTAAAGCTTAGATCAAATTTAGAAGAGGGTCATGGCACAAGAAGGACCATAATTAATGGTATAGATAAGTAAAATCAAAAAGAAAAGTTGAACCAAAGAATGTCATTAGAAATTAATGATAAATTGGGGACTTCCGGTGGCGGCTATGAAGGAGTAAGTCGCACATTTGGTGGTTCCCGCTCTGGTCGGACTTTTGGACCTTTCCCCCGTTTTTCTACCAGACTTGAATTGTAAAACGGATGTTAGTGGCAATTGTTTACTGAATTCCCACTTCGGTGCATGGAGAGAAGGACTAGAAGCGTTCGTAAGGGCAGAAACAAAAAGATAGCGAAGGCTTGGGCTGTAGCTGCAGCAGAAGACAGCATGGCGGAGGTTTGGACCTCTGGCTTGTCGACCCAGCAGTCTATGGAGCAGCTGATGCAAGTCATTCAGGTTGACTTTGCCACGCAGAAACGGGACTGCTTGGACCTGATAAAAGAGTCGATTGAGCGGTTGGAGCATAGATTGGACGCCCAGGATCGGGCGATCCAGATGGTGGAGAAGGCGCTGGCTGAACAGGAGGAACATCAGACTGCGGTGGAGCTGGAAGGGGGGGGGGGTTCCGGTTATGGCGGAGAGCGGGGATTGAGAGGATGGGATATAGGTTCATAGAGGGGAGCTTTCCGAGTATGAGGGCGTTGGAGGAAAAATTTGGGTTGGCGAGGGGAAACAAATTCGGGTATCTGCAGGTGCGGGACTTCCTTTGTAAACAGGTGTCAACCTTCCTGCTCCTACCACTAAGGGGGATTCAAAACAGGGTAGTTTCTAGAGGGTGGGTAGGAGAAGGGAGTGTCTCGGACATTTATAAGGAGCTTATGGGGTCGGAGGAGATGCAGACCGAGGAGCTGAAGCGCAAGTGGGAGGAGGAGCTGGGAGGGGAGATAGAGGATGGTCTTTGGGCAGACGCGTTGAGTAGAATCAACACGTCCGCAACATGTGCCAGGCTCAGCCTGATACAATTTAAGGTTGTTTACCGGGCTCACATGACAGTGGCCCGGATGAGCAGATTCTTTGGGGTGGAGGACAGGGGCGCAAAATGTGCGGGAGGACCGACGAACCATGTCCACATGTTTTGGACATGAACAAAGCTTAGGGGATTTTGGCAGGGATTTGTGGACGTCATGTCCACGGTGTTAAAGACAAGGGTGGCGCTGAGTCCAGAGGTTGCGATTTTTGGGGTGTCAGATGACCCGGGAATCCAGGAGGAGAAAGAGGCAGACGTTCTGGCCCGTGCTTCCCTGGTAGCCCGGAGACGGATACTGTTAGCATGGAGAGACTCAAAGCCCCCGAAGTCGGAGACCTGGCTATCAGACATGGCTACCTTTCTCTGTTTGGAGAAAATCAAGTTGGCCTTGAGAGGGTCACTGTTAGGGTACACCCGGAGGTGGCAACCGTTCGTCGATTTCTTTGCGGGAAATTAATCGTCAATAGACGGGGGACGGGCAGGGGGTGGTGTATAGTTTAGATTAGAGTACGGGGTTAATAAGGGTGGGACCTGTACGAGAGGTAAATGGCTTTTGCACTATGTTTATGGTTTCATGTATATTGTTTATTTTGTTGTTGTTACTATACCAAAAATACCTCAATAAAATGTTTATTAAAAAAACATTTACTACATAAATTAATAATAAATTAAAAATAAAACTTTAAACATATTTGCTAACTTTTAATTTATCAAACAAGATAATAAAAGCAGAGTTACAATGGTTCATCAATATACAATGAATGCCATGATGGGAGAGTGCTATACTAGAGGGGTGAGTTTTAGTCGGTGTTTCATTATGTCCTGATGGTAGTATGGGCAGTGGAAAATCACACTTGTGCACTTATCTTGACTATATTGTTATTCATATGTGAATTTGATTATTAGTGGGGATGCATTACAGTTAAATGTGATCTTATCATAATCTGTCTCCCATGTATGTATGCTACTTTCGGCAAGGGTTGCTGAATTCTGATCAGGAGTGGGAGCACTTGCCATTTCCTGTCTTTTACCAAACCAGATGCAATGAGGCCAGGTGGGTGGGACTGGAGGCAGAGAGAGCTGCAAATGCCTTGCCACCCTGTGACAAGAATGGAGCATTACAGTATATTTTGGTGTGGTTCCTCATTATTGTGTTACTTAACACTTGTTTGAAAAAAAGCTGGTACATAGGGACTTGAGAATTTTCTCCTGTTGCTATTATTTGTGTTATTAGAATTAATTTCAGCCTTTTTCTATGGTTTTCTTGCTTTGTACTCTGAGATTATGAATTGTGGTTGGTAAAATGGAGGCTTAATCAGCTACATCTGTTGGGATATCTTTTTAAGTATTTATCAGTGTACCACAATGCACGCTAGAGTCACTGTAGTTGCTTGGCTTCTCTCTAAATTAGCTCTGCATTACGGCAGGGCTCTTTGAGATTTCTATGTTTTTCTACTGTTAATAAAAAGACTTGCATTTATATAGTGCCACTATCCCCGGATATCTCGGCCAATTAGATATTTTTGAGTGTACTCACTGTTGTAATGTAAGAAGCATACCAGCCAATTTGTGCACTGAAAAATCTCACCAGTGGCAATGCGTTACAGATTAGATGATCTGGGGGTTGGGGGTTGATTTTATTATGTAGCCTGCTAGGATGGAAAACGTGGCAAGTGGGGTGACTGAATTAGGTGGCAACTGATATCTTGATTTCCTGATGGCGGGTCAAGATGCAGAGATTAAGTGTGTTTGTGGTATGTCGAACCTCGCAGCATCCTGTGGTGGATTCCCACTTTCAATATATATGCATTCCATGAATGCTCATTAGCATATTAAGAAAAAATTATGTCCTACATCCAATATAAAGCCAGTGTTGCATGAGAATCTCATGGCATCCGATTCACATCTTGTTTAAAGATGATGTGATTCCTGTGCATGCTGTTGGCATTTTAAATTTTAGTTGTAATTCTGTGGGGAGCCTGGAAAAAAATCAAGTTCGCCTTGAGAGGATCAATTCAGGGGTTCGCCCAGAGATGGCAACCGTTCATCGACTTCTTCAAAGAAAATTGAACGTCAGCAGTGAAGGGGGGAGAGAAGAAAACAAGAGGCATGGCAGTGTTCGATAAGGACAGGCAACTCAGTATACGGGTAAGTAGGGAATAGGGTGGGGGTAGTAGGGGACATTGTTTTTTAGGTTTTTTGCATGTGTCGGCCCACATGGTTGTTTAAGAAATGTTAATCTGTTAAACTGAAAATTACAAATGCTTCAATAAAATATTTTCTAAAAAAAAAAATTCTGTGGGGACCATCTAAAAGCAAGAGAATGAAAGGACCCTCTCTGGCGTCAGAAACGGCGTGCCATAGTTAAAATTCATCTCTTTGTTTTTGAGATGGTGATTGAAGGACAAATATTATCTAGGACACTGGGGATAACTCCCTTGTTCTTTTGAAATAGTGCCATGGATATTTTATGTTCATCTGAGGGATCAGATGAGGCCTCGGTTTAAAGTCTTATTTGAAAGTTGGCACCCCCAACATTGCTAGACCCTCAATACTGCATTGGAGTGTTGGCCTTGATTTTTGTGCTCAAGCCCTTGAGTGGAGCTTAAACCGACAACTTCTGACTCGGGTGAGAGTGCTCTCAACTGAGCCATGGCTGATACCTGCCTGAATTTTCTGTGCAGTCCAATTTCCCAAAGTTCCAATTAAATGGATGTGACTTCCTCCATTATTCACTTATGTTACAGCCTTTGCATGGGTGCCCCATCTGTCCATCACTTCGCAAGTCTGTGCCTGCCTTTGTGTTGTCAGATTATTTATTTGTCCAGATTATGTGCTCTTTCAGGTCATTAGTGAGGTGATCAAAGCCATTATCCACCACCACAGATTCTGCCTTTTGCGACTGATCCCCTCGCCATCTCTGTTAAGCTGTTGTAGTCTTGGCAACCTATTTGACCCTGAAGTGCGTTTTCAATGCCACATCCCATCTGTCACCAAGACCATGTATTTCAACTCTGAAACACTGGTTTCTTCCCATTCCTTAACAGCTCTGCCACTAAAATCTTAATGCATGCTTTTGTAATCTCCAGACTTCACTACTTCCCTTGCTGACCTCTGACTATCCACCCTTCATAAAGTTGACCACCAATGTTACATATATCCTCTCTGTCACTGAGCACTGCTTCTTTATTAACTGCATCCTCACCTTTAATCCCCACAGCATTTAATTCAAAATCCTTGACTTTTTCTGTACCTCCCTCCATTCCCTTGCCCCATCCCATCTTTGCAATTTCTTCCTTTATCCTTTCCCAAATGCTTCATTCTTTGATTCTGGCATTCTGTGTTTTCAATCCATGTTCTTCACACCCTGCATTGATGACTGAAAACCATCAGCTGCTCGGCCCTATTCTCTGGAGTTAACCTCCTTAAACTTCTTCACCTGTCTTTTGTCTCTCTTGTTAATTTTCTCAGGCTAGATTAGATCATTATGCGGAGGCCTTCTCAAGAAGTGGCTGTTGGCCTAGCCCCTCTATTCAAAATAGCTGAGCAACTAAGAACTGAATAGAACTTTGTGTTTTAGCAAATACTTTTTATTTAGGATGTGAAATAATAAATTGTAATAATGTGCAAAGCCACTGATTAACTGAATTGTCCTTTTAAAATTTTAAACAAAATTTGAATGGTGGACGGTATCCTGGTCAGATTACTAAGGAATTCATTTCCGTTACTTTGATGGCAAAAAGTCCTGTATGAATTTCTGTCTCTAGAAACAGATTTATAATCGAACACAGACAGGTATTAGATTAATCAGAGCCATTACAATGGAGAAAGAGGTAATTTGGCCCATCAAATCCATGTCAGCACTCTGTAGAACAATCTAGTCAGCTCCATTATCGCCACTCCCTCCCCTTCAACCTTCCCTGTAGCCCTGTTCATAAAATGTGAAAGATTACTATTTATTATACAATATGGGCAGCAGGTTGGTGCAGTGGGTAGCACTGCTGCCTCACAGCGCCTAGGACTCGGGTTCGATCCTGACCTCCGGTCACTGTCAGTGTGGAGTTTTCACATTTTCCCCATGTCTGCGTGAGTCTCACCCCCACAATCCAAAAAGGTGTGCAGGGTGGATGAATTGACCATGCTAAATTGCCCCTTAATTGGGAAAAAAACTCTTATACAATCAAGATGAGCTTTAAAAGGTGTGTGTGAAAAATGAGCACCGAGGCAATTAAATATTTTTTGGAGAATGTACTGGTACATTTGCACCAGTTATCTGTCTTGAACCATGGCTACAAGAGTAGTCCCAACCAACCAAATCCCATTTCATGGAACTATCATTATACCATCTATTTTGTAAATGCTTAGATTTTCCTTTTGTTCTTTCATGGAACATAGACATCATTGACAGGGCCAGCATTTGTTGCCCATCTCTAATTAACCTTGACAGGTAGGTGGTGCGGTACCTTCTTGAAACGTTGTAGTCCATTTGGCTCATGTATTCCCACAGTGCTTCTGGGAAAGAGGTTCCTGAATTTTGACTCCACCACGATGTAGAAGTGGCAATATAGTTCCAAGTCAGGATGGTGTGTGGCTTGAAGGGTAATGTGCAAGCGGTGGTGTTCCCGTGGATTTGCTGCCCTTGTCCTTGAAGGTGGCAGAGGTTGTGGGTTTAGAAAGTGCCGTGAAAGAGCCTTGGTGAGATGCTGCAGTGCATCTTGTATATGGTACACGCTGCTGCCTCACGGCACCAAGTTCCCAGGTTCGATCCCAGCTCTGGGCCACTGTCCGTGTGGAGTTTGCACGTTATCCCTGTGTTTGCGTGGAATTTACCCCCACAACCCAAAGGTGTGCAGGTAGGTGGATTGGCCATGCTAAATTGCCTCTTAATTGGAAAAAATGAATTGGGTACTCTAAATGTATTCAAAAGAATTTGGTCGATGGGGTGCCGATTAAGCAGACTACTCTGTCACAGATGGTATTGAGCTTCCTGTGTGTTATTTGACCCCATTGATCCAGGCAAGTGGAGAGTATTCCATCACATCCCTGGTGACATGGTAGCACAGTGGTTAGCACTGTGGCTTCACAGCGCCAGTGTCCCAGTTTCGATTCCCGTATGGGTCACTGTCTGTGCGGAGTCTGCACGTTCCCCCCCGTGTCTGCGTGGTTCCTCTGGGTGCTCCGGTTTCCTCCCACAAGTCCCGAAAGACGTGCTGTTAGCTGAATTGGACATTCTGAATTTTCCCTCAGTGTACCCGAACAGTCTCTGGAGTGTGGCGACTAGGGGCTTTTCACAGTGACTTCATTGCGGTGTTAATGTAAGCCTACTTGTGACAATAATAAAGATAAAAATAATAAGTGTCTTCCAGATGGTGGATAGGCTTTGGGGAGTCGGGAGGTGTCTTACATGTTGCAGAATTTTCAGCCTCTGACCTGCTCTTGTAGTATTTGTATGGCTAGTCCAGTTCAGTTTCTGGTCAATGGTAATCCCCAGGATGTTGATAGCAGGGGAAGTCAGCGATATTAATACCATTAAATGGCATGAGGAGGTGATTGAATTTTCTTTTGTTGGAGATGGTCATTGCCTGGCATTTGTGCAGCCTGAATGTTGTCCATGTCTTGCTGCGTATTGGCACGGACTGCTTCAGAATCTGAGGAGTTGCAAATAGTACTGAGTATTGTGCAATCATCAATTAACATCCTTACTTCTGACCTCTGTGACAGAATGAAGGTCATGATGAGGCAGCTGAAGAAGATTGGGCCAAGGACACTAACCTGACAAATTCCTGTTGCGATGTACATAGTTGGTCAATGATGGCTATTGCACCAAAGAAGAAGCTATTGGGGGTGGGGGGAATGTAGTCAAAGATCAGGATCCTTTAAAGGAGACATTTTAAAGAGAGAGGATTAAAGGCAAGATTTCAGAGTTTGCAGCTTTGACAGCTGAGGTAATGTCATCGATGGTAGTGCCAAGGGGAGGACACAGTTAGAATAGTGAATTGTGAAGATTGGTGGAGGGTTGAGGAGATTACAGAAATAGGAGAAGTAAGACAATAAAGGTATTTGATGCCACAAGAGTGTTACATTGGAAGTGTTAAGATACCAGGAGCCAACACGGGTCAGCATAAATAGGCCCAGGTGATTGGAACCTGCTGCAGCATAGAATATATACAACAATTTTGATAAACTGAAGTTTACAGAAGCTGGAGACCTGCAGGGTTTTTTTTTCTTTGGAAATCTATTTTTTCTTAATAAACATTTTATTGAGGTATTTTCGGTACAGTAATAACAAAATAAACAATATACATGAAACCATAAACATAGTGCAAAAGCAATTTACCTCTCATACAGGTCCCACCCTTATTGACCCCCTACTCTAAACTAAACTACTGCTCCCCCCCCCCCCCCCCCCCCCCCCCCCCCGGGGTCTGCTGACGATTAATTTCCCGCAAAGAAGTCTACAAACGGTTGCCACCTCCGGGTGAACCTAACAGTGACCCTCTCAAGGCGAACCTGATTTTCTCCAAACAGAGAAAGCTAGCCATGTCCGATAGCCAAGTCTGCGACTTTGGGGGCTTTGAGTCCCTCCATGCTAATAGTATCCGTCTCCGGGCTACCAGGGAAGCAAAGGCCAGAACCTCTGCCTGTTGCTCCTCCTGGATTCCCGGGTCTTCTGACACCCTGAAAATCGGCACCTCTGGACTCAGTGCCACCCTTGTTTTTAACACCGTGGACATGATGTCTGCAAACCCCTGCCAAAATCCCCTAAGCATTGGACATGTCCAAAACATGTGGACATGGTTCGCCGGTCATCCCGCACATTTTGCGCACCTGTCCTCCACCCTAAAGAATCTGCTCATCCGGGCCACTGTCATGTGAGCCCGGTGAACAACCTTAAATTGTATCAGGCTGAGCCTGGCACATGTTGCGGACGTGTTGACTCTAATCAACGCGTCTGCCCATAGACCATTCTCTATCTCACCTCCCAGCTCCACCTCCCACTTGCGCTTCAGCTCCTCGGTCTGCGTCTCCTCTGACCCCATAAGCTCCTTATAAATGTCCGAGACGCTCCCTTCTCCTTCCCACCCTCTGGAAACTACCCTGTCCCGAATCCCCCTTAGCGGTAGGAGCGGGAAGGTTGACACCTGTTTACGAAGGAAGTCCTGCACCTGCAGATACTTGAATTTATTTCCTCTCGCCTACACAAACTTTTCCTCCAGCGCCCTCATACTCGGAAAGCTCCCCTCTATGAACATATCCCCCATCCTCTCAATCCCCGCTGTCCGCCATAACTGGAATCCCCCGTCTGTACTCCCCGGGACAAACCGGTGATTATCACAGATTGGGGCCCAGACTGATGCTCCCACTTGCCGCCTCCACTGGCCCCAAATTCTCTGGGGCGCCACCACCACTGGACTGGTGGAGTACCGTGCCGGCGGGAACGGCAGAGGCGCAGTTACCAACGCCCCCAAACTGGTGCGCTTACATGAAGCCGCCTCCATACGCACCCATGCCAATCCCTCCCCCACCACCCACTTCCTGATCATGGCTATATTAGCCGCCCAGTAATAGTTGCTAAAGTTTGGCAGCGCCAGCCCGCCCTCTCCCCGACTCCGCTCAAGCATTACCTTCCTTTGCCCGCCCAGACAAAGCCCGTGATCACTCTGTTGACCCGCTTAGAAAAGGACCGCGGAATAAAGATGGGTAGACGCTGAAATACAAATTGGAATCTCGGGAGGACCGTCATCTTCACTGTTTGCACCCTCCCAGCCAGAGACAACGGACGCGCATCCCATCTCTGAAAATCGTCCTTCATTTGGTCCCCTCACCTGGACCATGAACATCTCACTCTTTCCCATATTAAGCTTATACCCCGAAAACCGGCCAAATTCCCCTAAAGTCCTCATGATTTCCTCCATCCCCTCTATTGGGTCCGGAACGTACAGAAGCAGGTCATCCGCATAGAGCGAAACCCAGTGTTGCTAAAGCCTTTTCTGCATCCATTGCGATCACTATCTCCACCTCCCTACCTTCCGGGGGCATCATGATAACATTTAACAGCCTTCTTACATTGGGCACCAACTGCCTGCCCTTAACAAACCCCGTTTGGTCCTCCCCAATAACGTCCGGAACACAATCCTCGATCCTGGAGGACAAGATTTTGGCCAGCAACTTGGCATCTACATTCAACAGGGTGATCGTCCTGTAGGACCCACACAGCTCCGGGTTCTTGTCCCGCTTTAGAATCAGCGAAATAGGTGTCTGTGACATCGTCGGGGGCAACACCCCTCTTTCCCTTGCCTCATTGAACATCCTCAACAACACCGGCCCCAATATCCCCAGGATCATTTTATAAAACTCCACTGGCTACCCGTCCGGACCTGGGGCCTTACCCGCCTGCATGGCCTTCAAGCCCTCCACTATCTCTTCCAGCCCGATTGGGGCCCCCTGCCCTTCTACCCGCTCCCCGTCCACCTTTGGGAAAGTAAGCCCCTCCAAGAAGTGCCTCATCCCCTCCGGCCCCGGAGGGAGTTCTGACCTGTACTGCCTGCTGTAGAAATCCCTAAACGCCTTATTCACCCCTGCTGAATCACCAACTGCCCTTTACTTTCCCTATCTCCCTAGCTGCCTCCCTCTTCCTAAGTGGCTGTGCAAGCATTCTGCCTCTGGGGTCTCCGCATACCTCCTATCAATCTGTAGTATCTCCTTTATCAGTCGGTCCGCCTCTGCCCTGTCCGCCTTCTCCCTATGGGCCCGGATCGACATCAGCACCCCCCTGACTACCGCCTTCAGTGCTTCCCACACCACTGCTGCTGAAATTTCCCCCGTGTCATTGACCTGCAGGTAGTTCTGAATACATTTCCTCAGCCGCTCGCACACCCCTTCATCCGCCAAAAGCCCCACATCCAACCTCCAGTGTGGGTGCTGGTTACTGTCTTTACTAACCTGCAGTACAACCCAGTGCGGAACATGGTCTGAGATTGTAATCATCGAGTACCCCGTGTCCACCACCCCAGCCAGCAAGGCCCGTCTCAAAATAAAGAAATCAATCCATGAATACACTTTATGCAAGTGTGAGTAGAAGGAGAACTCCTTCATCCTCGGCTGCCCAAATCTCCATGGATCCACCACCCCCATCAGCTCCATGAACCCTTTTAGTTCCTTTGCCATTGCTGGCACCCTGCCCGTTTTCAAGCTTGACCGGTCGAAGCCAGGGTCCATAACTGTGTTGAAGTCCCCTCCCATGACCAAGATGTGCGAGTCCAGGTCCGGTATCTTCCCCAACATCCTCTTTATAAACTCCACATGATCCCAGTTTGGCGCATACACATTTACTAATACCACCTGCACCCCCTCTAGCTTCCCACTGACCATAATGTACTGACCTCCCACGTCCGAGACTATTCTACCCGCCTCAAACACCACCCGCTTATTGATCAGGATCGCGACCCCTCTAGTCTTTGAATCTAGTCCCGAGTGAAAGACCTGACCGACCCAGCCTTTCCTCAGTCTAACCTGGTCCGTTACTCTAAGGTGCGTCTCCTGCAACATTACCACGTCCGCCTTCAATCCCCTAAGATGCCCTTTTGACCGGTCGATTTAACCCTCGAACATTTCAGGTGATCAACCTAATTGGGGGGCTCATTGCCCCCCCCCCTCCGCCGATCAGCCATCCCCTTTTTTAGGCCCGCCTGCAGCCCATGTTCAGCGCCCCCACCGGTCCATCCCCAGGCTGCACCCGCCCCCAACCTCCTCTCTGTCCCTCAGCCCAAGTCCCTACCTCGTCAGCAGAACATTCACCCCCCCTAATAACAACACCCTGTAACCCAACCCCTTTACTAAACCAAACATATGCACACCCCCCACTGTGCTCCCGAGAGCTAGCTCGCCCAGCTAGCTTGGTGACCCCGATCCCCGGTGCCAGATAGTCTCCCACCTATTGTTCCCTCCCCATCCTCGACCCCGCTCATACAAATAAACTCCAACATCAAACAATCCCCACACAATTGCCCAACAGAAAAACACCAAGATCAAAACAAGCACACCTCCATCCCCCAACGGTGCAAATGAAAACTAACTCACTCAGCTCTACCGTCGGTTCCAAATCAATGCAAACTGCATCACAAACATCTTCCATGAAACACAAAACAAGAATCTTTTTACAAAAACAGAAAAATAAAAACATGATCGTTGCAGCCAAGTTCAAAAGTTCTCAATCCATCACCAGCCCTTTATCGCAAAGTCCAACGCGTCCTCAGGCGACTCGAAGTAGAAGTGCTGATCCTCATGCGTGACCCAGAGACGGGCTGGGTATAACAGTCCAAACTTCACCTTTTTCTTAAAAAGGATCGACCTGATCTGGTTGAAGCCTGCTCTCCTCCTGGCCACCATCTCTACACTCGGGTCCTGGTAAACCCACAGGTCCCATTTACAGCTCCGTGACTGCTTGGCCCACTATAGAATGCGCTCCTTATCTGAGAACCTGTGGAATTCACCACCATTGCCCTCGTGGTGGGGGGGGAGGGGGGGCGGGGGGGGTAGGGGTAGGGGTCTCCCATTTGCGGATTCCTGAGGAGTGCTCTGAGGGCCGGGAGAATGCCCCAACCCCCAGCAGCTTCACAAACATGTCTGCGATGTATGCCCCAGCGTCCGTTCCTTCGGACCCCTCCAGGAGTCTGACGATTCTTAGGTTCTGCCGGCGGGACCTATTCTCTAGGTCCTCCACCTTCTCCAGGAGCTTCTTCTGCTGGTTCCTCAGCATCCCCACCTCCAGCTCCACTGCAGTCTGATGCTCCTCCTGCTCAGCCAGCGCCTTCTCCACCTTTTGGATCGCCCAATCTTGGGCATCCAATCTATGCTCCAACCGCTCAATCGACTCTTTTATCGTGTCCAAGCAGTCCCGTTTCTGCATAGCAAAGCCTTCCTGAATGACTTGCATCAGCTGCTGCATAGACTGCTGGGTCGGCAAGCCAGAGGTCCGAACCTCCGCCATGCTGTCTTCTGTTGCAGCTTCAGCCCAAGCCTTCTCTGTCTTTTTGTTTCTGCCCTTACGAACACTTCTAGTCCTTCTCTCCATGCACCGAAGTGGGAATTCAGTAAACAATTGCCACTCACATCCGTTTTACAATTCAAGTCTGGTAGAATAACGGGGGAAAGGTCCAAAAGTCCGACCAGAGCTGGAGCCAGCAAATGTGCGACTTACTCCTTCATAGCCGCCACCGGAAGTCTTTGGAAATCTTTTTTATTGGCTTCTCTCATATTTATAAACTGTTGTGTATGCACATTACATTTTTCTTGCCCCCCCCCCCCCCCCCCCCCCCCTCCAAAGCTTTTTCCTAGCTTACTCCTCGTTGCTGGCCTTGAACAGGTTTTGGAACAGGCCGACGAACTGCCCCCAAGTATCCAGGAAGCCTGCCTCTGACCCTCGGATGGCGTACTTAATCTTCTCCTGGTGGAGAAATTCCGAGAGGTCAGCGAGCCAGTCTGCAGCTTTGGGTGGTGCTGCCGTTGACCAGCCGAGTAGGATTTCCCGGCGTGCAATTAGGGAAGCGAAAGCAAGGGCGTTGGCCCCCTTCCCCATGTGTAACTCTGGCTGAGACCAGCAGGGTTAGGAGATTGTTAGAACAGTTGAGTATGGAGGTGACAAAGGTATGGATGAAGGTTTCAATGGTGGATGGGCGGAGCTAAAGGCAGAGATAGAAATAGACAGTCATTGTAATGGATAGTGTAGAAACATAGAAAGATTAAGGGCACAGAAGTAGGCCATATGGCCTATTAGGACAATGCTGACCAAAAATAAAACTATTCGGTCTAATTCCACCTCCTGGCTCTTGGACCATAGCCCTCCAGTCCATATCCAAGTAGTTTAAAAATGCGGTTGGAGTTTTTGCATCAACCACCTTTTCAGGCGAGTGTGTTCCAGTCCAGACCCCTTTCACACTCTGGGTGAAAAGAATTACTGCTGAACTCCCTTTAGCTTCTGCTAATTTACTTTTGCTCTCTGCTAAGAGCAATAGATCCTTTTTACCTACTCTATCTAGGTCCCTCATAATTTTATACATCTCAATTAAATCTCTCCTCAGTCTGCAAAGTTTCAAAGAAAACAACTCCAACAAATCCATTCTTTCTTCATAACTAAAATTCTCCATGCCTGGCAAGTTCCTTGTAATTCTGTACCATCTCAAGTGTGATCAACTCATTCCTGTAATGCGCTGACTAGAACTGTGTATTGTACTTTAGCTGTGCTCAACTGCTATTTTATGCAGTTTTAGCATTACCTTCCTGCTTTTGTATGCTATGCTTTGGCCAACAGAGGAAAATGTCTTTATGCCTCCTGGATCAGCTTATCCACCGTTGCTGCTACTCTCCAATTTCTGTAGTAGACATGCTGTAGTTTATTGTGGGGATGGAAGTTGTATTATTGTATCGGTATTACTAACCTGTTGAGTGTTGTCTACATGTATGTAGAATATTGAGTTAAATATCTAGACATTTTAACGTGATTAATAATAAAAATTGCTTATTGTCACAAGTGGGCTTCAATGAAGTTACTGTGAAAAGCCCCTATCGCCACATTTCGGTGCCTGTTCGGGGAGGCCGGCACGGGAATTGAACCTGTGCTGCTGCCTTGTTCTGCATTACAAGCCAGCGGTTTAGCCCACTATGCTAAACCAGCCCCGTACAAAATGATTTGCCACCCTGCTACAAAAATACCCACCTGTCATTCTTTTCTGACAAAAGGAAGCTCAATTTTCCCTTTGTGCCAAATGTAGCCCGACCCAACAATTTTACAGATTTATTCTAAAGATCAACAGGTTTTAAAGAAACTTCTTTCTATACAGCATTGTATCAAATACTTCCTGAATCCCCTTGAGAGCGAGAGAAAGCAGAGAAATTGTTTTTGCTGCAGGCATGAAGGCTTGCGTGTTACTTCTGCTTGCTTTGTTTTCCACAAATGGGAGAGGAAAGGTACCCACCCTTTAGTATGACCTATTCGCCTAAATTAAACATTCTTATGCAAAGCTTCTTTGAATATTAACTGTGTTGCTGCACAATTTGTACATCTCTCATAGAATTAAGCTGCTTTCAACCATTGATTTAAGGTTTTGTTTTTCAATAAAATGTATGGAAGGTAAATTATCAGAGAGCGAGCGAGCTCAACCTTCAGGTGTCGGTAAGATATTTTATCATCAAACAAAAGAGAAATCTTTCGGAAGGAATGCAACCCATTTAGCTCATTTTACAATTGAGATCTGATTTCAGGACCCAATCTGACCACCTGTGCCTTTTTCAAAACCTTATTGTCTATTGCTCTTGCTGATTGTGGAGTCACTCTTTTGTTTAATTCAAATTCAGAAAAGTTTGGTTTACTTAAACGCTGCAGTATTTTTCGCTTGCTCCTGCATCTGTGGCAAATTTTGCTGAGGATTTCAGTATACAATTCTCCCTAACAGAGGAAGGTACATGCCCCGAGAAAAAAAGTTTGAATTCCGGAAATGCCACTCATGAAAATAATATGGCTTCAAGCATATTGCATTTAAGTTTATTCCTAAACAAGTTGCTTAATTGCTTCAACAGCCCAGTATTATACAAATGTATTCAAGCTAACAGACAATATTCTCCTTCGCAGTCAACTTCTTTGACAGTCCTTTATGAATTCTTTCTGACACAGCACTAGGAGTACGTGGATAGCTAGAATCTTAGACCTTCCAGCAGTCTAATACTTGGTGTCATGGCGGACTTCATATCCATAAAATCCCTACAGCGCAGGAGGAGGCCATTTGGCCCATCAAGCATGCACACGCCTCCCAAAAGAGCACCCTACCTAGGCCCATTCCCACACCCTATTCCCATAACCCCAGTTAACCTGCACATCTTTGGATACTATGGGGCAATTTAGAATGGCCAATCCACCTAATCTGCACATCTTTGGACTGTGGGAGGAAGCCCACACAGACACGAGGAGAACATGTAAACTCGATATAGACAGTCACCCAAGGCTGGAATCAAACCCAGGTCTCTAGAGCTGTGAGGCAGCAGTGCTAACCACTGTGCCGCCCTTCTGATAATGTGTCGGACAGTTGCACCAGAAAAATATACACGGGCAAACTTGTACTAATTTATTGTGCGATACAGGCAAAAGCATCTTATTGGGGGAGGGGATGAACCTTTGGAGAATACAAATTATTTCCATAACTTGCAGAATTCACCCATACATTGAGCAGACCAAATGTTTTATGGAATTTTGTTCTTGGTTATTTTTTTCCCGTCGGTCATTTAATAGCTCATGTAGTTAGGGCAGCATGAAGGGCAGCACGGTAGCACAAGTGATTAGCACTGTGGCTTCACAGCGCCAGGGTCCCAGGTTCGATTCCCCGCTGGGTCACTGTCTGTGCGGAGTTTGCACGTTCTCCCCGTGTCCGCGTGGGTTTCCTCCGGGTGCTCCGGTTTCCTCCCACAGTCCAAAGACGTGCAGGTTAGGTGGATTGGCCATGCTAAATTACCCGTAGTGTCCATAAGGGTTGGGAGGGGTTATTGGGTGGAAGTGAGGGATTAATGTGGGTCGGTGCAGACTCGATGGGCCGAATGGGCTCCTTCTGCACTGTATGTTCTATGTAATCTATGTAATCTAGTTGACTGTTATTCATGTATAAACCTCGATAGTAACTGTAGTCAAATTGTTGAACTGCAGGTGACATTATAGCTGAATTTACTTCTGACTACACACCTAGAAGGATTTTGTTTGATGGTGCACAGAAGCTCAAACCTTGCCGTTTTTCTTTCATTGTTACCGCTTTCCCTCAACTCACGATGCTGAGGCTAGTTTTATTGCCCTTTATTTTTACCACTTTGCTAAACTAACTCAAAGAATGTTGAGCATTAAACCTGAACTTTACGACCTGTGCCTCAGATACTCACTGGACTGTCCGGGAACTTATATTATTTTTGATACAGAATTTTTTGATAAAACGAAAATCACATTCCTGGCGCATGATTTGGATTGAGAGTGCTTTATCTATCTATTCCTATCAGCCCCTTTTTTCTTATCATATCCCCTTATTCAAGTGTTTAACCTCTGGATAAAATGTAAAATTTCTATAGATTCTGGAGAGATTCCTGCAGACTGGAAAGTAGTAAATGTAACCCATTGTTTACAAAGGGAGGGAAAGAGAAAACAAAGAACATCAGGCCTGTTAGTTTGACGTCAATAGTAGGGAGAATATTAGAATCTATTATAAAGGATGTGATAACTGGACATTTAGAAAATAATGATATGTTTGGGCAAAAACAACATGGTTTATGAAAAGGAAACCATGTTTGATAAACCTGTTAAAGCTTTAAAAAAAATAAATTTAGTGTAACCACTTCTTTTTCAACTTAAACGGCAGTTTAGCGTGGCCGATCCAGCTAAACTGCACATCTTTGGGTTGTGGGGGTAAGACCCACGCAGACACGGGGAGAATGTGCAAACTCCACACGTACAGTGACCCGGGGCTGGGATTGAACCCGGCTCCTGAGCGCTGTAGGAAGCAGTGCTAACCACTACACCAGCATGCTGCTCTCTGTTAGAGTTTTTTGAGAATATTACTTGTAGCATAGATAAAGGAGAACCCGTGGATGTGGTGTACTTGGATTTTCAGAAGGCCTTCGATAAGGTCCCACACAGGAGCTTGGTAAACAAAATTAGAGCATATGGGATTGGGTGGGTGGGTGGGAAGGAATGTACTGCAGGGTTGAGAAGTGGTTAACAGACAGAAAACAGAAGGCAGCACAGTCAGGATTCGGTCAGGAATATCAATTTTCCGCCCCGCACCGAACGCGATTTTGGCGCGGGACTGCAGAAAATCCAGCCCAGAGTGTCTCTTAAATGATGAGAGGTTGAGAACTGTTGATGTCTCACCGGACCAGGGTGTCCTTGCCCATGAGTGAATAAAAGCTAGGATGCAGGTGCAGCAAGCAATTCAGAAGGAAAATGGTTGTTGGTCTTCATTGCAAATTCATTGTAGACACAGAGTCTTTGTCTCAAGACTATCGGGTACATTGAAGGGTAACTTGATAAAGTTGCTTTTGCATCCTAATGACCAGTTTGCGTGATGTTAGTGATGGCCTGGATGTAGCCAGTGCACACATTCTTGGCGCAGGATGCTGTATGTTTGTAGTGTACCAATATAAAGTAAAACCTGGAAAACTAAGAGGAGAATATTAATATAAAGAGGAGTTATGCACATTACAAGAGGGTGTTGTGGTCAATTCAGTGTTTGTAGTAAATTTCTTCAAAGCTAGCTGTTTAACTGACTTGTGTTTTCAGTTTTGGCAAAACAGCAACATCTTGAATTTATGTAATGCCTTTAACATAGTAAAACTTCATTAACGCATATTAGGAAAAAAGTTCAGCAATCAAAGGAATTATTTGGTGGTGTGACCAGTAAGCTTGTCATTGGAGTGGGTTTAAAACAGCATCTTTAAGGAAGAGGGAAAGGTGGAGAGGTAACGGTTTAGGGAGGGAATTCCAGAAAATTGGCAGATGTGCCTTCAATGATGGGCAAAGGGAGGGAGTTGTTAAAAAGACAGGAGTCAGAAGACCAGGGAATTTGAAAGGGGGGTTGTAGGGCTGCAGGTGCTTGGAGATTGAGAGCAGTAAGGCCATGAAGGGATTTACAAACCTACGGATGTGAATTTT
The DNA here is from genome assembly GCF_047496885.1 of Scyliorhinus torazame. Classification (NCBI taxonomy): domain Eukaryota; kingdom Metazoa; phylum Chordata; class Chondrichthyes; order Carcharhiniformes; family Scyliorhinidae; genus Scyliorhinus; species Scyliorhinus torazame. The sequence goes on from NC_092708.1 coordinate 344,432,084, forward strand.
AAATTGGTTTCGTGCCTTCTCTACTCCGGCAGGAGAGCATTGACAGGTCGGTGGGATTTGTTGAAGACCTGAACAGATATTTGCATGCTGTAAATATTTTTAAAGTGGGGGATAAGCATAGAAATTCCTTTTAATGATCTGATTTAAAAAAATAGCATTGAAAGTTGTCGTTCAGAAGCCCCTGCTTTTGGGTGAAGATGGACTACAAGCCTGGTGTAATATAATTTCTGTTCAATGGAATAGCACCACCAATGAAAGTACTTTGACTTGAATCAACTCGATGACCATTAAGTAAAACAAAGTTGCAAGGTCTTTATTTTAGAGTTTAAAAAAAATACACTACTGAAATTTTAATTTAATTTTTTTGTGCTCGTGGTGGTGAGTAAAACTAGTTTTGATTTGTTTTTTAATCCCTACATCAGATATTCCGAGATCAGATCAGATATAGCAAGGCCAGATGGAGAGTAGAGAAAGAAGGATCAAGCTGCATTTACAACTCCAGTTGTAAAGTACTTTGCGCCATCCAGAGGTAGCGAAAGGACAATATAAAGTCAAACCTGGTCCTTTCGCTACCTCTGGATGGCGCAAAGTACTTTACAACTTGAGTGTAGTCAAAGTAGGGAAATGTGGCAGCCAATTTGTCCACAGCAAGATCCATAAACAGCCTAAATATAATAATCAAATCATTTGTTTTATGGATGTTGGTTGAGAGAAAAACATTGACCAGTAATTGGGAGAATATGGCCTCCACCTCTTCGAATGGTATTACAGAATCTTTTATGTTAACCTGAGAAGTCAAATGGGCCCTCAGTTTAACATTTCTCAGAAAGGAGGCCATTCAGCCTATTATGCCTGCACCGGCTCTCCAAATGAGCATTGTGTCTTTGTAACATTCTCCTGCCTTTTCCCCAACCCTGCACGTTGTTTCTATTCAAATAATCATCTAATGCACTCTTGAATGCCTTGATTGAACCTGCCTCCAGCATATTTCCAGGCAGTGCATTCAAGACCAGAACCACTTTTTTTCCTTTTATCACATTTGCTTCTTTTGAAAATCACTTTAAATCAGTGGGCATCTTTCATCTAAAAAACAGAACCTCTTGACTGTGCAGCTAGCTCTTCCTCGCTGTTATTACTGAGCCAAGGTTCCTGTTACAACAATGTATTTTAGTTGCCTGCCCTTACTTCTCTGCAATTTTACAGTGGGACAGGCGAGGCCTAGGCCCAGGAAGGGGTAGGAAACTCTGCTATCCACAAAATCCTGGCTCATGAAAACTGTAGCAGCAATTTTTTAAAACCGGCATTTGTGTTTTCATGGCATATTTTACTCCAAAGGTACGTGCCATATAGATTTGGGGGGAAATGTGCAGAACAATGAGTTCAAGAAAGTTTATAGGAAGAAATGTAAAAGCATTAGGAGGCAATTTAAAACTGACTAGGTATGCGGTGAGGATTTTCCACCCTCTTTTCTGGCAAGCAGAAATGGCGGCAGGGGTGGAGAATCCAACTGTAGTCTCCAAGCGGCCTCTATGCCATCGGGCCTTCCTGTCAGATTGTCACTTCCACCCTCCTGCCAATGGTGTAATGAAAGGTCAGGAATTCCATTACCATACATTTCAATATCTTTAGTGGGCTCCCCCGCTCTATTATCTTGCCCCTCACCCATGTTTTCAGAACGTATTATTAATAAGCGTGGAAAGTTCATGAAATAGGTAATTTACAATTTAACCGTCTCAGCGTTAGCCTTGGGACTTATTTAATTATTTTTATATTAAGACTGGATTGTTGAATGCTGCCATTGTTATCATTGGATAATATGAGGGAGCTAATGTTTAACTAAAGCACTGTCAATTTGCATCTTTTTTTCCTCGGAATTTATATTTTGGATAAGAATCAAGTCGTTTTGAATTGGAGACGGTAGTTTGTTTACAACAATTTCTTCTATGTATATAGATTCTTTATTCTAAAACATCCCAAGGTGTTCTCAAGACCATTATAAGACAAAATTTGACACAAAGCCACAAATATTGGAGCAGATGATCAAAATGCTGGTAGGTTTTAAGGAATACCTTAAAGGAGGAAATAACGTAGAGAGACACAGATCTAGGAAAGGATTTCCAGACTTGGCCTCGGCACCGGAAGACAATACCACCAGTGGTGAACTGATTAACTGAGATGCTCAAGAGGCTAGAATCAGAGGAGCACAGACATCTTGGAGGTTTGTGGGATTAAAGGATATTACAGAGATGGAAAGGCTGAGGCCATGGATTTGAAAACAAAGATGAACGTTTTAAAATCATGATGTTGCTTAATCAAGAGCCAGTGTAGGTCAGTGACTACATGAGTGATGTGAGAACAGAATTGGTGTGAGTTAGCACACAGCTAAAATTTGGTTAGGATTTCATTATTCTGTCTACATACTACTTCGTATCAAAATCCATAGAATCCCGACAGTGCAGATGGAAGCCATTCGGCCCATCGGGTCTGCACCGTCCATCCGAAAGAGCATTCTACCTCAACCTACTCCCCCCGTCCTATCCCTGAACTCCCGTCACCCCACCTAACCTGCACGTCTTTGAATGCGAAGGGGCAATTTAGCATGGCCAATCCATAGGCGGCATGGTGGCACAGTGGTTAGCACTGCCGCACCACGGCGCCGAGCACCCGGGTTTGATCCTGGCCCCGGGTCGTTGTCTGTGTGGAGTTTGCACATTCTCCCCGTGTTTGCGTGGGTCTCACCCCCACAGCCTAAAGATGTGCAGGGTAGGTGAATTGGTATACTCGAGCATACCAAGCTGCTGCTGGAAAATTGATTAGAATTAACTGGTTGGACCACCCGAATACTAGAAATGGAGGCGGTGACATAGTGATATTGTCACTGGACTAGTAATCCTGAAACCCAAGGTCATGCTCTGGGGACCTAGGTTTGAATCCCACCACGGCAGCTTGGGGAATTTGAATTCAGCAAAAAAAAAATCTGAAATTAAAAGTCTTGTGATGACCATGAAACCATTATTGATTGCCATAAAAACCCACCCGGTTCACTAATGTCCTTGAGGGAAGGAAACCTGCCGTCCCTATCTGGTCTGGTCCACATGTTGGCTCTAGATCCACGGAAATGTGGTTGACTCGTAAAATTCCCTCTGAAATGGCCCAGCTAGCCACTCAGTTCAAGGGCAAATAGGGATTTGCAATAAATGCTGGGCCAGCTAGCAATGCTCACATCCCATGAAAGAATAAAAAAAAGCAATAGCACACCCTGGCCAGTTGACCCTGCAAAGTTCTCCTTACTGATATCTGTGGGCTTGTGCCAAAATTGAGAGAACGGTCCCACAAACGAGTGAAGCAACAGTCTGGCATTGTCTTACAACCAGTGTGTCTGATTCCTCCATCCTCGTTCCTGGGAATGGCTTGTCCTATCGATAGGATGGACCCACCAGGAATTGTGGTGCAGGGTGTACAGTCATAAAAGGGATGATCCCGGGTTACTGTCCTTTTGGAGTTTGCACACTCTCCCCGTGTCTGTGTGGGTCTCACCCCCCCACAACCCAAAAAGATGTGCAGGGTAGGTGGATTGGCCACGCTAAATTGCCCCTTAATTGGAAAAAGATAATTGGGTACTCTAAATTTATAAAAAAGAAGAAAAGGGATGCTCTGGGAGTTCTCAAGATAGATACTTTATGCCATGAAATCATAGAATCCCTAAAGTGTAGAAGGAGGTCATTTGGCCCATCAAGACTGCACCGAGCCTCTGAAAGAGCACCCTATCCAGGCCCAATCCCCACCCTATCCCTGTAACCCCACCTAGGTGCAATTTAGCATAGCCAATCCACCTAACCTGCACATCTTTGGACTGTGGGAGGAAACCGAAGCACCCGGAGGGAACCCACGCAGGCATGGAAGAATGTGAAAACGCCACACACAGGTCCCCTGAGATCGGAATTGACGCCGGGTCCCTGTTGCTGTGAGGCAGCAGTGCTAACCACCGTGCTGCCCTCCAACCTAATGGCATCAGCCCAAATATGGACAAGAAAATCTGCTGATGACACTGCCCTCCTTCAGTTTATCAATCGATACTCCATGTTGAACAGCACTTGGAAGAAGTCCTGAAAGTAGCAAGGGCTCAGAATCTGCTTTGGGTGGGGGACAATGACTTAATAGCACAATTACTGATTTGAGTTTGCTGACTCTCGAACACATATTTGCCAGGGAAAATCCTACTTTCCCTCACCCTCACCAATCTGTCCATGGTAATGTTGGTAGGAGTGATCACCACACATTACTTATGGAGATAAAGTTCTGCCTTTCCATTGAGGATACCTTGCATTGTGTTGCTAAATGGGACAGATTCAGACTAGATCTAGCAACACCATGAGGTGCTGTGGCCCATCAGTAGCAACATAACTTTATTCAACCATAATCAATAACCTTACAGCGTAGCATATCGCCCACTCTACCATCTAGTCAGCGGACCAACTCTCATTCAATGAAGAGGAGAGCTTGTCGGTAGCCGCACTAGATATACCTAAAATGAATGCCAATCCAGTGAAGCTACAAGAATATGAAACAGCAGAAGCAGCATGAGATAGAGTTAAGTGATCCTACAACTAATGGGTTAGATAGATCAAAGCTCTGCAGTTCTGCCTTATTCAGTCGTGAATAGTGGTATACAAATAACTGGAGGAGGAGGCTCCACAAATATTCCCATCCTTGCTGATGGCAGAGCCCAGCATATTTATGCAAAAGAGGAGGCTGAAGCATTTGCAATGTTTCAGCCAGAAGTGCCAAATGGATGATCTATCTTGGCCTCCTCCTGAGGTTCTAACATCACGGGTGCCACTCTTCAGCCAATTCCACACGGTCCACCTGGTTTCAAGAAATAACTAGCAAAAGTACTGTGCATAACAAAAGGCTGTGTGCCCTGACAACATCCCAGCAGTAGTTGTGAAGATTTGTGCTCTAGAACTAGCCATGCCCGTAGCTAGTCAAGGCAGCACAATAGCACAGTGGTTAGCACTGTGGCTTCACAGCGCCAGGGTTCCAGGTTCGATTCCCGGCTTGGGTCACTGTCTGTGCGGAGTCTGCACGTTCTCCCTGTGTTTGCGTGGGTTTCCTCCGGGTGCTCCGGTTTCCTCCCGCAAGTCCCGAAAGACGTGTTGTTAGGTAATTTGGACATTCTTAATTCTCCCTCTGTGTCCTTGAACAGGTGCCGGAATGTGGCCACGGGGGGCTTTTCACAGTAACTTCATTACAGTGTTAATGTAAGCCTACTTGTGACAATAAAGTTTATTATTGTTATTAGAACTACAACACCGGTATCTATCTGACAATGAGGAAAATTGTCAAGGTATATCCTGTCCACAGTGCTATCAAGTGGCATTTGGATAGCAATAGTCTGCACATTAATGTTCATTTTTGGTTCCGCTAGGGCCACTCAGCACCCGACCATAATTGCAGCATTTGCCCACACATGAACAACAGAACTGAATTCTTCATTGGTTGGAATCTTGCAAAACACAAAGGAAGGCGATTGTGATTGTTGGAGGTCAATCATTACAGCCCCAGAACTGCAGGAGTTCCTCAGGGTAGAATCTGAGACCCAACCATCTTCATCTGCCTTCTCTCCATCATTAGGTTAGAAGTGGGAATGTTCTCTGATGATTGCACATTGTTTCAGCACCATTCACGACTCTTCAAATATTGAAGCAGTTTAGTGTTCATATATGCATCAAGACCTAGACAACATTCATGCTTGACCTGACAAATAGCAAATAATATTTGCAACATAAATCCCAGGCAATGACCATGACCAGCAAGAGACATTCTAGCCAGCTCCCCAAAATATTCAACGTCATAAAAAAGTTACAGCACAGAAGGAGGCCATTCGGCTCATGTTGTCCACGCCAGCCCTAGGACACCCAGTTGCCCTTTCTAATCCCACCTTCCTGCACCCGGTCCATATCCTTGTAGCTTAGAGCACTTGAGATGCAGATCCAAGTACCTTTTAAAAGAGTTTAAGGTCTCTGCCTCCACCACCAACCCGAGCAGCGAATTCCAGACTCCCACTACCCTAAGCGTAAAAAAGTTTCCCCACAATTCCCCTTTACACCTTCTGCCACATATCTTGGATCAGATATATCTTGAATCTATGTCCCCTGGTTCGAGAATTCTCCACCAGGGGAAACAATTTTATCCTGTCCACTCTTCCCCCCCCCCCCCTGTAATTGATAATATGGAAAAATGTGTCATTTGAAACATGGAAGACTGGCAATATCTGGTCCAAGAGAAACATGAGAGAATGTAGGGAAAGATCCCACAAAGGGTTAACAGCAGCTGCCACGGAAGGATTGTAAAATGCAGATATCCTTGGTCAAGCAGGCTGAGCAAACAAGACAAACAGGATTTTGAATGAAGCCAAAAACAATGGCTCACACCTTCATTGAAAGTAACTAACTTAGTAAGGATCTGGAAAAGAATGGATGAGTTCAGTTGAATTTTGTGATAATTCGAAGTGTGAAAATTTGCTAATACCAGGTAAATTAAAGAAAACTGGAGGCTCTCAGTCTACGAGAAACATAATTCAAAGCCAAAATCAAAGTCAAAATTAAGCTGAGGACACAATTGGAAAATAAAACTATAGAAATGACAGGAATTAAAAGTAATACCTCTTGAAGTCAAAGCATTTTGAACATCACAAAGGACACAATGTAATCAGATCTTTGAGATGAGGTTATGTCAAAATGAATGTTTAGACCAAAGATACTTTTTACAATCAAAGAGAATCAAGAGTTACTTAGCAATAAGGTAATTAAAAACTAGATAACTGAGAAAAAAACCCGAAGAAAGGGGACAGCGGGCAGAGCCAGCTCTCATAGCTCGGTACATGGGAAAGATAGGACACAGCAACTGAGCTCATCAGCGAATACATCTAAAGAAGACCAGATTTTAAAAAGAAGATTGATTGTCAAGTTGGGCCTGAAGGTCCCTTCAACCAACCAGAAGGATCCAGAAGCAAGATCTTTTTACCTTCCTGTAAAGACCGTAATTGCAGCTTTTAAAAGAAAATATATAATAATAAAATAACTTAAAAATTTTAACCTGAAACAGTGGTTATTAGCCTACTTTACTTACTTAGCAACGCAGGACCCAAGATATCAATGCTACTGAGGGGTAAGTAGGTAAAATTCTTCGGTGAAGGTATGGGTTATACCGGGGGATAACTTGAAAATATAGTTTGACCTGAATAGCACCCACTGAAGCTTGCATCGGAGTCGGGGAGTGAGAATTCCTGTTCACCATTTAGAATATCGACTCTTTTTTTGGTATAGGGGGAATTCTAAGAATAGTGGTGAGTTTTTAACTTCACCCCTCATAATTTTGTACACCTCAAAGGGCGGCACTGTAGCACAGTGGTTAGCAATGTTGCTTCACACCGCCAGGGTTCCAAGTTCGATTCCCGGCTTGGGTCACTGTCTGTGTGCAGTCTGCACGTTCTCCCAGTGTCTGCGTGGGTTTCCTCCGGGTGCTGCGGTTTCCTCCCACAAGTCCTGAAAGACGTGCTGTTAGGTGAATTGGACATTCTGAATTCTCCCTCTGTGTATCCAAATAGGCACCGGAATGTGGCAACTAGGGGCTTTTCACAGTAACTTCCTTGCAGTGTTAATGTAAGCCTGCAGTGTTAATGTAAGCCTACTTGTGACAATGAAGATTATTTAAAAAAAATTAAAACATTACCCCTCAGTCTTCTTTGTTCAAGGAAAATAACTCCAACCTGTCTAATTTGTCCTCGTAGCCACATTATAGCAATGACATCCTGCTGCCACGTGCTACCTGTGTTCTCAACTAGTCTACCTTGTTTGTAACTTGCATTGAAGTACCGTTTAACCCCACCATTTTCCCTTGCTGGACACTTTTAAAACTTTGCTTTGCCGCTTCTCCTGTATTTCCAAGTATATCATTACATCTTCTATATCGCACGTTAAAGTTCTACCTCCATTTTCCTGATCTGATTTTGACCTATCTGATCCTACTCCTGGGATCCCATTCCCCAGCCACACTAGTTTAAATACTCCCCAACAGAACTAGCAAAAGCCCCCGCTAGGATATTGGTCCCATTTCTGCCTGGGTGCAACTGGTCCGGTTTGTACAGGTGCTACCTGCCCCAGAACTGGTCCCAGTTCCTCAAGAATCTGAATCCCTCCCGGCTACACCATCTCTCCAGCCATGCATTCATCTGATCTACCTGCCTATTCCTGCTGTCTCTAGTGCGTGGAACTGGGGGTGATCCTGAGATTACCACATTTGAGGTCCTGCATTTTAGTTTATCTCCTAACTTCATGTACTCGGCTTGCAGGTCCTCCTCCTTTAGCTTACCCATGTTGTTGATACCAATGTGTACCATGATCACTGGCTGTTCACCTTCCCTCCCCAGAATGCCCTGCAGCCGTTCCGCGACATCCCTAACCCTGGCACCAGGAAGGCAACAGACCATCCTTGCTTCATGTTTTTTAAAATAAATTTAGAGTACCCAATTATTTTTTTTCAATAAAGGGGTAATTTAGAGTGACCAATCCACCTAACCTGTACATCTTTGGGCTGTGGGGGTGAAACCCACGCAGACACGGGGAGAATGTGCAAACTCCACACGGACAGTGACCCGGGGTCGGGATCAAACCCAGGTCCTTAGCGCCATAGGCAGCAGCTGTGGCCTCGCTGGTGGATCCCAGGTAAGTTTGCTGAAGTTGGTTTAAAAAACGGCTTCCATCTGGGCAGGATTCTGACTCTGACGATTTGTGGGACTTGGGTAAATCCCACGAGGCGTGAAGACTGTCGGGAAGCCCGCGAGAGGCCTCTCCCAGCATTCACCGGCTGCACTGTGCTCGAGCGAGAGTGCAACATGGCCGGTGGATTGCGCCCTGTCTTTCTTTTAAACCAGATGTTAAAAAACATTACTGCAGCAGTCACAGACACACACTAACCCAGGCTTTTAACCATTACTGCACTAGATACATTTAATACAATATATATCTGAAATTCCTACATTGATCACACCACCCAAAAGGACAAGGGCAGCAGACAAGTGCGAACGACACCACTTGCAAATTTCCCTCCAAGTCACACAACAATCTGACTTGGAACTATGTCACCATTCCTTCACTTATTACTGGATCAAAAACCTGAAACTCCCTGCCTAATAGTGCTCATACAACCCATGGACTGCAGCATTTCAAGATTATCATAGAAGTTACAGTGCAGAAGGAGGTCATTCGGCCCATCGAGTCTGCACCGGCTCTTGGAAAGAGCACCCTACCCAAGGTCAACACCTCCACCTTATCCCCATAACCCAGTAACCACCCCCAACACTAAGGGCAATTTTGGACACTAAGGGCAATTTAGCATGGCCAGTCCACCTAACCTGCACATCTTTGGACTGTGGGAGGAAACCGGAGCACCCGGAGGAAACCCACGCACACACAGGGAGGATGTGCAGACTCCGCACAGACAGTGACCCAAGCCGGAATCGAACCTGGGACCCTGGAGCTGTGACGCAATTGTGCTATCCACAATGCTACCGTGCTGCCCCGATGGCGGCTCACTACCACTTCTCAAAGGCAATTAGGGATGTGCAACAATTGATGGCCCCTCCAGCAACGCTGACGTCTAATAAAAATAACAAATATAGGGTAAGCCTATAGTTGGATTCAAGTTGGATAAAGGTGCTTATATGTGCGCGGCTTTTAGTTTCAATTCAAACTGTGCTTCTATTCTGCTTGAAGAAGTTACGGTGTGCAGAGTAAATAGAAGATTTACTCTGCACACGGTAGCATTGTGGATAGCACAATTGCTTCACAGCTCCAGGGTCCCAAGTTCGATTCCGGCTTGGGTCACTGTCTGTCCGGAGTCTGCACATCCTCCCCGTGTGTGCGTGGGTTTCCTCCGGGTGCTCCGGTTTCCTCCCACAGTCCAAAGATGTGCAGGTTAGGTGGATTGGCCATGATAAATTGCCCTTAAGTGTCCAAAATTGCCCTTAGTGTTGGGTGGGGTTACTGGGTTATGGGGATAGGGTGGAGGTGTGGACCTTGGGTTGGGTGATCTTTCCAAGAGCTGGTGCAGACTCGATGGGCCGAATGGCCTCCTTCTGCACTGTAAATTTCTGAAAGATATGACCGAGGTAGAAGTTATTGCTCAGTAACCAGGGACCACTTTCCAGAGGGCAGACCTTTCATTTGTTCTTAGTTCAACTGGAAGTGAAGGCAGTTGGAGATAGGACGCTGGGGAGTGAACATCTCAACTCTGCCAGAAGAAAAGCTGGAGAGGATGAGGAGACTGAAAAAAGGCAGACTTCCCAAAGAACCAGATAACCAGGGAATTAGGACAGAAAAAATGTCTCAGGAAGTATAAAGTTAAGTGAACAGAGACCAAGAATTTGAACAAGGTACAGTCCAAGGGAAAAACAGATATCGTCTTTTTGAATACTGCTGGAGGAGATGGCTCACCAGGGGAAGGCAGCAGTAGCCAGGTTCATGGCACCGTGGCTGGCTCTGCTATGCAGGTGGGCAGGAAAAAGAGTGGTAGAGCTATAGTGATAGGGGATTCGATTGTAAGAGGATTGGCAGGCGTTTCTGCGGATGCAAACAAGACTCCAGGAAGGTATATTGCCTCCCGGGTGCAAGGGTCCTGGATGTCTTGGAGCGGCTGCAGGGCATTCTATAGGGGAGGGTGACCAGCCAGCTGTCATGGTGCATATAGGCACCAACGATATAGGTAAAAAAACGGGATGAAGTCCTACATGCTGAATTTAGGGAGTTAGGAACTAAACTAAAAAGTAGAAACTCAAAGGTAGTAATCTCGGGATTGCTATCAGTGCCACGCGCTAGTCAGAGTAGGAATGACCGAATAGACAAGATGAATGCGTGGCTTGAGAGATGGTGCAGGAGAGAGGGATTCAGATTTTTGGGACATTGAAAACGGTACTGGGAGAGGTGGGCCCATTACAAATCGGACAGTCTACACCTGGGCAGGACTGGAACCAATATCCTAGGGGGGTTGTTTGCTAGCACTGTCTAAACTAACATGCCGGGGGAGAGGAACCTATGTAAGGAGTCAGAGAAAGAGGTAGCACAGTGGGCTAAGACAGCTGGCTTGTAATGCAGAACAAGACCAGCAGGCGCGGGTTCATTTCATGTTCCAGCCTTCCCGAGCAGGCGCCGGAATGTGGCGACTAGGGGCTTTTCACAGTAGCTTCATTGAAGCCTACTTGTGACACTAAGTTATTATTATTATTATTATTAATAATAAAAGATAGAAAAGGGAATAAGAAAGGTGATGGGCGAAGATACCAAGGGCAAAATTCAAACAGGGCAAAAGAGAAAATATTGGGAGCAGGACAAACAATGTGAAAAAGACAAACCTATGCTCTGTGCCTTAATGCATGGAGCATTTGCAATAAAGTGGATGAACTAATCGTGCAGATAGATATAAATGGGTACAATATACTTTGGATTACGGAGACTTGGCTGCAGGATGAACAGGGATGGGAACTGAATGTCCCAGGGTGTTCAGTATTTAGGAAGGACAGGCATAAAAGAAAAGGTGGTAGCGTGGCACTGCAGGTTAAAGAGGAAATTAACACAATAGTGAAATAGGATATTATCTCTGACAATGTAGAGTCTGTATAGGTAGAGTTGAGAAATACCAAGGGGTAAAAAACATTAGTGGGTGTCATATATAGACCCACAAACTGCAGTGCTGATGTTGGGAATGGCATTAAACAAGAAATTAGAGATGCATATAATAAGGGAATATCAGTGATTAGGGGTGATTTTAATCTGCACATATATTGGCCAAATCAAATTAGCCAGAATGCCGTAGATTAGGAATTCCTGGAGTGTATACAGGACGATTTTCTTGACCAATATGCAGAAGAACCAACTAGAGAGCAGGCTATCTTAGACTGGGTACTGTGTAATGAGAAGTAAATCATTGTCAATCTGGCTGTGCGAGACCCCTGGATATGAGTGACCATAACATGATAGAATTATTTATCAAAATGGAGAGTGAAGTAGTTGATTCGGAGACTAGGGTGCTGAATCTTAATAAAGGAAATTGAGGTGTGAGTTGGCCTTGAAATATTGGGGAGAGTTACTTAAAGAGATGACAGTGGATAGGCAATGGCAAACATTCAAGGAACACATGGGGGAACTGCAGCAACTGTTCATTCCTGTCTGGCACAAAAGCAAAATGGGTACGAGGGCCAATCCATGGCTTACAAAGGAAATTAGAAATAGTATCCGATCCAAGGAAGAAGCATACAGATTTGCAAAGAAAAATAATAAGTCTGAGGATTGGGAGCAGCTTAGAATTCAGCAAAGAAGGACCAAGGTATTGATTAAGAAGGGGAAAATACAGTACGAGAGTAAGCTTGGAGGGAACATAAAGACTGACACTAAGAGTTTCTATAGATATATGAAGAGAAAGAGATTGGTAAAGACAAATGTAGGCCCCCTACAGACCGAAACAGAAGAATGTATAATAAGGGACAATGAAATGGCTGAGCCATTGAATACACACTTTGGTTACGTCTTCACAAAAGAGGACACAAATCAGATACCAGAAATGTTGGGGAATGAAAGGTTTAGTGAGAGGGAAGAACTGAGGGAGATCAATATTAGTAGAAAAATGGTGCTGGGAAAATTGATGGGATTGAAGGCAGATAAATCTCCACGGCCTGTTAATCTGGATCACTGAGTGCTTAAGGAGGTGGCTCTGTAAATAGTGGATGCGTTGGTGGTCATTTTCCGGGATTCTATCGACTCCGAAATAGTCCCTGCAGATTGGAGGGTAGCTAATGCCACTCCAATATTCAAAAAGGAAGGTAGAGAGAAAACAGGCAATTATAGACCAGTAAGCCTAACATCGGTAGTGGGGAAAATTCTCGAATCCATTATCAAGAACTTTATAGCGGAACAATCAGAAAGCAATGGCAGGATAAGTCTGAGTCAGCAAGGATTTATGAAGGGGAAATCATGCTTAACAAATATGTTGGAATTTTTTGAAGATGTAACTAGTACAGTTGACAAGGGGGAGCCAGTCGATGTGGTAAATTTGGATTTTCAGAAGGCGTTTGACAAAGTCCCGCTTAAGAGATTATTGTGCAAGATTAAAGAGCATGGGATTGGGGGAAGAAGTGTATTGAGGTGGATAGAAAACTGGTTGGCAGAGAGGAAACAAAAAGTAGGAATTAATGGGTCCTTTTCAAATTGGCAGGCAGTAACTAGTGGGGTGCCACAGGTCTCGGTGCTGGGACCCCAGCTATTCACACTATAAATGATTTGGATGAGGGAACAAAATGTAACATCTCAAAGTTTGCAGATGATATGATACCAAGTTGGATGGGAGGCTGAACTGTGACGAGGATGCAGAGATCCTACAGCATGATTTGGACAGGTTGGGCGAGTGGGCAAATAATGGCAGATGCAGTAAAATTTGCATAAGTGTGAGGTTATTCACTCTGGAAGCAAAAACAGGAAGGCAGATTACTACTTGAACGGTTGTAAATTGGGAGAGGGGAGTGTGCAGCTGGGTGTCCTTGTGGACCAGTTGCTGAAGGTAAGCATGCAGATGCAGCAGGCGGTAAAGAAGGCTAATGGTATGTCGGCCTTCATTGCGAGAAGTTTAGAGTACAGGAGCAGGGATGTGTTGTTGCAATTATACAAGACTTTGGTGAGGCCTCACCTAGAATATTGTATAAAGTTTTGGTCTCTGAGGAAGGATGTTCTTGATCTTGGGAGTGCAGCGAAGGTTTACCAGACTGATTCCAGGGATAGCGGGACTGTCATATGAGGAGAGATTTGACTAGGTTAGGATTATTCTCGCTGGAGTTCAGAAGAATGAGGGGGGACCCCATAAAGACTTATAAAATTCTAACAGAACTAGACAGGGTAGATGCAGGGAAGATGTTCCCAATGGTGGATGTGTCCAGACCAGGGGTCATAGTCTGAGGATTCAGGAAAAACCATTTCGGACAGAGACGAGGAGACATTTCTTCACCCAAGGAGTGGTGAGCCTGTGGAATTCATTACCACAGGAAGTAGTTGATGCTAAAACATTGAATATATTCAAGAGGTGGCTAGATATAGCACTTGGGGCGAATGGGATCCAAGGTTATGGGGCGAAAGCAGGATTAGGCTATTGTGTTGGATGAACAGCCATGATTGTGATAAATGGCGGAACAGACTTGAAGGGCCAAAAGGCCTCCTCCTGCTCCTCCCTTCTATGTATCTATAATCTTCTGAGTTAAAGAGACAGCTGCAGTAACTAGATTTAAAGTGGGAAAACAGACTTCAGAGGTAAATCAAAGATTTTGTGCCATCTTAATACCGTCTGGGAATCAATAGTTAAAGCAAATGTAAAGTGTTTGTACAACAGTCGAGACAAAGGAAACCTGAAGGGAGAGGTGTAAAACTTAGCTGGGAACAGCTGAGGAAAGCATTGTTGAAAAGAAGATTTGAAAGGATGTCTGAGAGCAGAATTTGAAATCACTCCTGTGGAAGCTGGACTTCAGTGAGACAAAATGGCTCACTCTGTGATTAAAGGGAATGCATCTTGCTGAGACCATTACATAGCCTAAGATATGCTTTGTAACCTGTGTTAACCCGAAAACCTGTGTATATTTGTGAAGCTAAGGTGGGAGTAGAGGAATATTGTATCATGATCAAACTTTTCATGTTTAATTTTGTTTCCTTATTAAAACTAATTTGTGGTCCTGTGAGTCTTTTCCTCCACGTTTTCTAAAAAAATATAAACAGTGTGATCTTTTGAACCAGGGTTCCATTCTGGATCTTCCCGTCCAGTTGGAACAAGAACTGGGATTGTAACAAATGCAAAAAATTATTTTCTATATTAGTCCATTCTGTTCATTAAAAGGATGTACTAAAATTAAAGTATTTTAGATGTATTCATGGAAATATTAATTTTTGTCATGGTATTATTCAATGACCAGTATAATTTTTCAAGATTTAATTTAATTTAATTTAATTTGATGCTTGTTTTTTTGCCTTAAGAGCAATTTTTGTATTGTCTACTGCTTTTTACAATGAAGTGAACATGTCTACTTCTTTGCACTGAGTGCTGAATTTGGTGCTTTTTGAGTGCGATAGTGAGAGTTTGGTGACCGAGGGAGTATAAGGCTTCATTTTTATCTAAAGTTTAGTCTTTCTTTTATTTAGTTAATTAACTTAAAAGTTGCTGTTTGGTTTAGACGAAGGTGAATTTTCAATCAGCTTTAAACAGGCTTCTACTACTAGGCACTTGCAGCTGGAGCTTGTTAATTAGTTAATTGGATTAGGCCAGTTTTTCAGAGGCTAGATTCACAGTATAAAAGTGATCCCCTACAGTGCAGACTTTGTTTGCACTGAGTGCTGAATTTGGTGCTTTTTGAGTGCGATAGTGAGAGTTTGGTGACCGAGGGAGTGCTGAATTTGGTGCTTTTTGAGTGCGATAGTGAGAGTTTGGTGACCGAGGGAGTGCTGAATTTGGTGCTTTTTGAGTGCGATAGTGAGAGTTTGGTGACCGAGGGAGTTGGGTGAGGAGGGAGTAAGGTGCTCCTTTCATTTTGTTTCCGACATTTCCGCAAAGAGTGCAAAGAGAGCCAGGAGTTTACAGGAAGTGTAGCTGACTGGGAGCAGAGTCGGAGGGCGGAGATCTAGTTAGTCCACACAGCAGCTATATTCTGTAAGGTAAGAGGGGATGGAGGCTAGGCCAGTTACATGCTCCTCCTGTAGGATGTGGGTGGTGAGGGATACCACCGGTGTCCCCACTGACTATACCTGCGGGAAGTGCACCCAACTTCAGCTCCTCAAAGACCGTGTTAGGGAACTGGAGCTGAAGCTGGATGAACTTCGGATCATCCGGGAGGCAGAGGGGGTGATTGAGAAGAGTTACAGGGAGGTAACCACACCCAAGGTACAGGACAAGAATAGCTGGGTTACAGTCAGGGGGAAAAAAACAAACACGCAGACAGTGCAGGGATCCCTCGTGGCCGTTCCCCTTCAAAACAAGTATACCGTTTTGGATGCTTTTGGGGGGGATGACCTACCGGGGGAAGGCCCTAGCGGCCAGGTCTCTGGCACTGAGTCTGGCTCTGGGGCTCAGAAGGGAAGGGGGGAGAATAGAAAAGCAATAGTTGTAGGAGATTCAATGGTTAGGGGAATAGATAGGAGATTCTGTGGTCGCGAGCGAGACTCCCGGAAGGTATGTTGCCTCCCGGGTGCCAGGGCCAGGGATGTCTCGGATTGTGTCTTCAGGATCCTTAAGGGGGAGGGGGAGCAGCCAGAAGTCGTGGTGCACATTGGTACCAACGACATAGGTAGGAAAAGGGGTGTGGCGGTAATAAACAAGTTTAGGGAGTTAGGCTGGAAGTTGAAAGCCAGGACAGACAGAGTTGTCATCTCTGGTTTGTTGCCGGTGCCACGTGATAGCGAGGCTAGGAATAGGGAGAGAGTGCAGTTGAACACGTGGCTGCAGGAATGGTGTAGGAGGGAGGGCTTCAGGTATTTGGATAATTGGAGCGCATTCTGGGGAAGGTGGGACCTGTACAAGCAGGACGGGTTGCATCTGAACCAGAGGGGCACCAATATCCTGGGAGGGAGGTTTGCTAGTACTCTTCGGGAGGGTTTAAACTAATTTGGCAGGGGAATGGGAACCGGATTTGTAGTCCAGCAACTAAGGTAGCCGATATTCAGGACGCCAAAGCATGTAATGAGGCAGTGGGGAAGGGAACACTGACAAAGGAGAGTATTTGCAGGCACGGAGATGGGTTGAAGTGTGTATGCTTCAACGCAAGAAGCATCAGGAATAAGGTGGGTGAACTTAAGGCATGGATCGGTACTTGGGACTACGATGTGGTGGCCATCACGGAAACGTGGATAGAAGAGGGGCAGAAATGGTTGTTGGAGGTCCCTGGTTATAGATGTTTCAATAAGATTAGGGAGGGTGGTAAAAGAGGTGGGGGGGTGGCTTTATTAATTAGAGATAGTATAACAGCTGCAGAAAGGCAGTTCGAGGAGTATCACCCTATTGAGGTAGTATGGGTTGAAGTCAGAAATAGGAAAGGAGCAGTCACCTTGTTAGGAGTTTTCTATAGGCCCCCCAATAGTAGCAGAGATGTGGAGGAACAGATTGGGAAACAGATTTTGGAAAGGTGCAGAAGTCATAGGGTAGTAGTCATGGGCGACTTTAACTTCCCAAATATTGAGTGGAAACTCTTTAGATCAAATAGTTTGGATGGGGTGGTGTTTGTGCAGTGTGTCCAGGAAGCTTTTCTAACACAGTATGTAGATTGTCTGACCAGAGGAGGGGCAATATTGGATTTAGTACTGGGTAATGAACCAGGGCAAGTGGTAGATTTGTTAGTGGGGGAGCATTTTGGAGATAGTGACCACAATTCTGTGACTTTCACTTTAGTAATGGAGAGGGATAGGTACGTGCAACAGGGCAAGGTTTACAATTGGGGGAAGGGTAAATACGATGTTGTCAGACAAGAATTGAAGTGCATAAGTTGGGAACATAGGCTGGCAGGGAAGGACACAAGTGAAATGTGGAACTTGTTCAAGGAACAGGTGCTACGTGTCCTTGATATGTATGTCCCTGTCAGGCAGGGAAGAGATGGTCGAGTGAGGGAACCATGGTTGACAAGAGAGGTTGAATGTCTTGTTAAGAGGAAAAAGGTGACTTATGTAAGGCTGAGGAAACAAGGTTCAGACAGGGCATTGGAGGGATACAAGATAGCCAGGAGGGAACTGAAGAAAGGGATTAGGAGAGCTAAGAGAGGGCATGAACAATCTTTGGCAGGTAGGATCAAGGAAAACCCCAAGGCCTTTTACACATATGTGAGAAATATGAGAATGACTAGAGCGAGGGTAGGTCCGATCAAGGACAGTAGCGGGAGATTGTGTATTGAGTCTGAAGAGATAGGAGAGGTCTTGAATGAGTACTTTTCTTCTGTATTTACAAATGAGAGGGGCGATATTGTTGGAGAGGACAGTGTGAAACAGATTGGTAAGCTCGAGGAAATACTTGTTAGGAAGGAAGATGTGTTGGGCATTTTGAAAAACTTGAGGATAGACAAGTCCCCCGGGCCTGACGGGATATATCCAAGGATTCTATGGGAAGCAAGAGATGAAATTGCAGAGCCGTTGGCAATTATCTTTTCGTCCTCACTGTCAACAGGGGTGGTACCAGGGGATTGGAGAGTGGCGAATGTCGTGCCCCTGTTCAAAAAAGAGACTAGGGATAACCCTGGGAATTACAGGCCAGTTAGTCTTACTTCGGTGGTAGGCAAAGTAATGGAAAGGGTACTGAAGGATAGGATTTCTGAGCATCTGGAAAGACACTGCTTGATTAGGGATAGTCAGCACGGATTTGTGAGGGGTAGGTCTTGCCTTACAAATCTTATTGAATTCTTTGAGGAGGTGACCAAGCATGTGGATGAAGGTAAAGCAGTGGATGTAGTGTACATGGATTTTAGTAAGGCATTTGATAAAGTTCCCCATGGTAGGCTTCTGCACAAAGTAAGGGGGCATGGGATAGTGGGAAATTTGGCCAGTTGGATAACGAACTGGCTAACCGATAGAAGTCAGAGAGTGGTGGTGGATGGCAAATATTCAGCCTGGATCCCAGTTACCAGTGGTGTACCGCAGGGATCAGTTCTGGGTCCTCTGCTGTTTGTGATTTTCATTAATGACTTGGATGAGGGAGTTGAAGGGTGGGTCAGTAAATTTGCAGACGATACGAAGATTGGTGGAGTTGTGGATAGTAAGGAGGGCTGTTGTCGGCTGCAAAGAGACATAGACAGGATGCAGAGCTGGGCTGAGAAGTGGCAGATGGAGTTTAACCCTGAAAAGTGTGAGGTTGTCCATTTTGGAAGGACAAATATGAATGCGGAATACAGGGTTAACGGTAGAGTTCTTGGCATTGTGGAGGAGCAGAGAGATCTTGGGGTCTACGTTCATACATCTTTGAAAGTTGCCACTCAAGTGGATAGAGCTGTGAAGAAGGCCTATGGTGTGCTCGCGTTCATTAACAGAGGGATTGAATTTAAGAGCCGTGAGGTGATGATGCAGCTGTACAAAACTTTGGTAAGGCCACATTTGGAGTACTGTGTACAGTTCTGGTCGCCTCATTTTAGGAAGGATGTGGAAGCTCTGGAAAAGGTGCAAAGAAGATTTACCAGGATGTTGCCTGGAATGGAGAGTAGGTCTTACGAGGAAAGGTTGAGGGTGCTAGGCCTTTTCTCATTAGAGCGGAGAAGGATGAGGGGCGACTTGATAGATGTTTATAAGATGATCAGGGGAATAGATAGAGTAGACAGTCAGAGACTTTTTCCCCAGGTGGAACACACCATTACAAGGGGACATAAATTTAAGGTGAAAGGTGGAAGATATAGGAGGGATATCAGAGGTAGGTTCTTTACCCAGAGAGTAGTGGGGGCATGGAATGCACTGCCTGTGAAAGTAGTTGAGTCGGAAACATTAGGGACCTTCAAGCAGCTGTTGGATAGGTACATGGATTACGGGAAAATTATATAGTGTAGATTTATTTGTTCTTAAGGGCAGCACGGTAGCATTGTGGATAGCACAATTGCTTCACAGATCCATGGTCCCAGGTTCGATTCCGGCTTGGGTCATTGTCTGTGCGGAGTCTGCACGTCCTCCCCGTGTCTGCGTGGGTTTCCTCCGGGTGCTCCGGTTTCCTCCCACAGTCCAAAGATGTGCGGGTTAGGTGAATTGGCTAATGATAAATTGCCCTTAATGTCCAAATTGCCCTTGGTGTTGGGTGGAGGTGTTGAGTTTGGGTAGGGTGCTCTTTCCAAGAGCTGGTGCAGACTCAAAGGGCCGAATGGCCTCCTTCTGCATTGTAAATTCAATGATAATCTATGATTAATCTAGGACAAAGGTTTGGCACAACATCGTGGGCCGAAGGGCCTGTTCTGTGCTGTATTTGCTATGTTCTATTTTCTATGTTCTTTGTACAATGAAGTGAATATGTTTCTGACCAAGAGTCTAATGTTGTTTATGGGTGATTCTTGTCATCATTCTCATTTGAAATTGTTGCTGGCCAGCCTTCTTAGTGCCCAAAAGCAGATGATGTATATTAGAAATTGGGGAAATTCCTGCTTGGGTAAGACAATGTTGGTGGTAATACTTTCCTGTATATGCCAAATTTTCGTAACTTGGGGATTTTTGATTCACCATCTTGCTTAAACATGTGCTGTTTAAGGTTAGAAGTTGCCTCAAAAGAAATTACTTTTATTTGTACAAAGCATTATCATGTCCTAATGTACCAAAGCACTCTAAATTTATTAAAAAAAAATAATCTAATGGTTGTAGAGTGCCTGATTCTTTTATTTTCCAATTAAGTGACAATTTAGCGTGGCCAATCTACCTACCCTGCACATCTTTGGGTTTGTGGGGGTGAGACCTACGCAGATGTGGGGAGAATGTGCAAACTCCTCACCATCTGTGATCCGGGGCTGTGATCGAACCCTTGTCCCCAGCGGCGTGAGGCAGCAGTGCTAACCACCGTGCCACCCACTAGATTTGATCTTAAATCACTAATGTTACATAAGATCCTGAGAGGACTTGCTAAGACGTTTCCCCTTGTGGGAGAGACTAAAATTAGGGGACACAGTTTAAAAAAAATAATGCGTCTCCAATTTAAGATAGATAACTCTTCCCTTAGAGAGCAGTGGAGGTAGGGTCAGTGAATACTTTTAAGGCAGAGGTGGGTGGATTGACTAAAATGGGAGCCCAAGAATGTCAGGTTTGGCAGAACGTAGGGTCAAAGTCCCAATTGGACCAGCCATGATCTTATTGAATGGTGGACCAGGCCAGGCCCCAAATGGTCTACTTCTCCTAATTCATGTGTTTGTATGTTCTATAACTTGGGCCTCAGTTTGTAAGGATATTACATAAAAAACAGCAACTTTCAATTATTTTGTGTTTAAATGGCAAGTTTACAAGTATCTGGAATGCAATGAAAATTTCAGTGACCTGATACTCTCACTAACTGATATACCTCTCAACAAGCTATAAAATAAATTAGGTACAACTCCGATATGAACTGCCACTATACATCCAGTGAGACAATTTGTACTTATGCAATTAATAGCCAACATCATAACTTGTGCAATTAATAACCATCATGGGGAAAAGTCCTGGAACTCCCTCCCTAACAGCACAGTGGGTATACCTACACCTCTGGGACCACAGCGGTTCAAGTAGGCAACTCACCACCACCTTCTGAAGGGCAATTGGAGATGGGCAATAAATGCTGGCCAAACCAGCGGCACCCACGTCCCGTAAATGAATTTTAAAATGTCTTTGCAATGTCCTGTTGACAATGTATGATTTGACAATAAAGATTTGTCAATAACTGACCATATAGGAATTTGTGAAAGGTTTAACTACATATAACTGGTGTAAGTAAGTGAGCATTTTAAGGTATATTCAGCCTCCAGGAAAAGGTAGGGCAAACAAAATAGAGCTCCCTGGATGACAAAGGAGTTAGAAATTAAGAAAAAGTGTGCTTTTGACAGGTGTCAGGTAGAAGATATCAAGAAAAGACAAAAAAAGGCATGCATATAACTAGGGAAAATCCTTGGTTACATTTAAATTTATTTTGTCTAAATATTACTGAATTATATGTCAGGCTGTATTACTATGTTTTACAACATTGATAGCCCAGTATGATTAAATACGATTTTAGATTTTTTTGAGAAGTTGTGCTCAAAACAGTCACTAGATTATTATTTTTTCAACAAAAATGGCTGATTTCTGGCTACCTATGTGTTATGGTAATTAGAATAGCTTTTGATTATTCTGGATATTGTCCATCGCTTGTCTTACAAAAATGAAGAACAAAAATATTTGTGGCAGCAGTAAGTTGAACGTGATATTATACCCTCAGGATATTATTGAAACTTCTGATTACTTTAGCTTCCCCCTTGCTGTAATTCAAATCAAAGGTCAATGTATGGATTCAAATCTGGAGTGGACATTTAGTTTATTTGGCTCTTAATGTTTTGCAGAATAATATCTTTGTGTGAAATCCCTATTTCTAGCTTTCCTTTTTTAAAAGTAGGAATCAGATGCCAACTGCATTCATTTGCACCTGTTATTCTTCAGTTTGACCTTTGTTCAAATGACTTACTAAATCTTGAACTTTGCCTTTCTTTATGATGCCATTTAATGATCTTAATTAGGCTGCTCCTTTAGTAATTGTTCGAGAGAATTCATAATCATTTGAGAACCTCTGTTAGGTTACCCCCTTAACCTTATCAGTTCTGGGGAAAGAGCCCCAATCTGTTCATTTATTGTTCATAGTTATAACCTCAGCTATGCTGTTACCCGTTGCAAATATTTGTCACACTTTCTCTTCATATATCCATTTTTTACTCGCTCAAAGGGGCTGATAAGCAAATTTCAGAAAGATAAGGTTTGGCACAACAATAAACTGAATTTCAAAAAAAAAGTTGTGGTATTAAGAAACTTGTTGAGCAAAAATAAAGCAATGTCAAATCAATAAGTCAGTTTAAAAAGAGTCCGTAATTAATCAAAACATAATAATAAAAATGACCAGTGTGTCTGCCAGGCTCACTTGAATCTCCGGGATCTCACTCACTCGCCGTCTCTCACTGTGAATGAATGAGTATGTGTTGATGTGTGGTGATGAGGAGTGAGTGAGTGAGAAACCTGAGACTGGTAGTAAGGCAGACACACTCATTCATTCTTACATTCCTCAGTGATGTAGTAGTATTGCCACTGGACTCATAATCAGGGTATTGCTCTGGGGACCTGGGTTGGAATCCCCACCATGGCAGATTAAATTTGAATTAAAAAAAATCTGGAATTAAAAATGTTTAATGATGATCATTGTAAAAAAAACTCATCTGGTTCAATAATGGTCTTTCCATGCAATTCCAGACCCAAAACATTGTGGTCGACTGTTAAAAACCCTGGCAAGCCACTCGGTTGTATCAAACCACTAAAAGTCTAAAAGGGATTAAACCTGATATCGACCCACACACGGAAACGATGACGTCAAACTCACCCCTGTCAACCCTGCAAAGTCCATTTGGGAGCAAGTGCCAAAATTGGGAGAGTTTTCTCACAGTCTCGTCAAGCAATAACCTGACATAATCATACCATACAGATAATGTCCCTGGATATGTCCTGTCCCACCAGCAGCAGAGACCCCATAGAGATAACGGCACAATGGTATACAGTCAGGAAGGAGTTGCCCTGCAGTCCTCAACATGACTAGACCCCATGAAGTTTCATGGCACCAGGTCAAACATGGGCAAGGAAACCTGCTGCTGATTAACATGTACTGTCCGCCCTTATCTGATGAATCTGTACTCTCCATGTTGAACACCACTTGGAGGAAACATTGAGGATGGCAAGGGCACAAAATATACTCTGGGTGGGGGACTTCAATGTCGATCAACGAGAGTGGCTCGATAGCACCACTACAGGTCAAGCTGGTTGAGTCCTAAAGGACATTGCCGCTAGACTGGTCCTGCGGCAGGTGATGAGTGAACTAACAAGAGGGAAAAACATACCGACCTATCTGCCACAGATGCGCGTCCATGACAATATCAGTGAGAGTGGCCACCTACAGTCCATCTTCTCATTTGAGGATACCCTCCAGCGTGTTGCGTGGCACTAGCGCCATGTTAAATAAGATTGATTTCGAACAGATCCAGCAACTCTAGGCTGGACAACTGCAGCAGCAGCAGAATTGTACTGCTCGTTGATGCTCACTTTTGAGTTCTGCCAGGTTCACTTAGCTCCTGACCTCATGACAGCCTTGGTTTAAATATGGGACAAAGGAGTTGAACTCGAGGTGGTGAGAGTGATTGCCCTTGACATCAAAGAGCCCAGCAAAACTGGAATCGATGCGAATCATGGGGAAGACTCTCCACTGGTTGGAATCATACCTAGCGTAGAGGAAGATGGTTGTAGATGTTGGAGGTCAGTCATCTCAGCTCTAGGACATCACTGCAGGAGTTCCTCAGAGCAGTGTGCTGGGTCCAACCATATTTAGCTGCTGCATCATGACCATCACTCCATCCAAGGTCAGAAATAGGAATGTTCACTGATAACTGCACAATGTTCACCATTCCCGACTCAGATACTGAAGCGGTCTGTGTCCAACTGCAGCAAGATCTGCATAATATCCAGGCTTGGGCTGACAAGTGGCAGTTAATATTTGTGCCTGAAGTGCCAGGCAATGATCATCTCCAACAAGAGAGAATCTCGTTATCACCCGTTAATATTCAAGTGGCATTACCATCATTGAATTCCCCACTGTTTTTTTTTTTTTTAAAAGATAATAATGACCTTTTTTATTTAAACAAGAACAAAAGAAAACAACAACAAATAAATAAATATTAAATAACAAAAATAAAAACTAGCCCTAATTGGCAACTGCCTTGTCTCAGGCCACCCCCCCACCCCCCACCCCCCAAGTTCTGGGCTGCTGCTGCTGCCTTCTTTGTTCTCCCCTATCTATCTTTCCGCAAGATATTCGACGAATGGTTGCCACCGCCTTGTAAACCCTTGAGCCGACCCCCTTAGGACGAACGTAATCCGCTCTAACTTTATGAACCCCGCCATATCATTTATCCAGGTCTCCACCCCCGGGGGCTTGGCTTCTTTCCACATTAGCAATATTCTGCGCCGGGCTACTAGGGACGCAAAGGCCAAAACATCGGCCTCTTTCGCCTCCTGCACTCCCGGCTCTTGTGCAACCCCAAATATAGCCAACCCCCAGCTTGGTTCGACCCGGACTCCTACTACTTTCGAAAGCACCTTTGTCACCCCCATCCAAAACCCCTGTAGTGCCGGGCATGACCAAAACATATGGGTATGATTCGCTGGGCTTCTCGAGCACCTCGCACACCTATCCTCCACCCCAAAAAATTTACTGAGCCGTGTTCCAGTCATATGTGCCCTGTGTAATACCTTAAACTGAATCAGGCTTAGCCTGGCGCACGAGGACGACGAGTTTACCCTGTTTAGGGCATCTGCCCACATCCCCTCCTCAATCTCCTCCCCTAGCTCTTCTTCCCATTTCCCTTTTAGTTCGTCCATCATAGTCTCCCCTTCGTCTCTCATTTCCCTATATATATCCGACACCTTACCGTCCCCCACCCATTTCTTTGAGATGACTCTGTCCTGCACCTCTTGTGTCGGGAGCTGCGGGAATTCCCTCACCTGCTGCCTCGCAAAAGCCCTCAATTGCATGTACCTGAATGCATTCCCTTGGGGCAACCCATATTTCTCGGTCAGCGCTCCCAGAC
This sequence comes from Scyliorhinus torazame, assembly GCF_047496885.1. NCBI lineage: Eukaryota > Metazoa > Chordata > Chondrichthyes > Carcharhiniformes > Scyliorhinidae > Scyliorhinus > Scyliorhinus torazame. The sequence continues at coordinate 344,457,447 of NC_092708.1, forward strand.
TCGCAAACTTCCCATCCACAAATAGATCTTTCAATTGCGTTATACCTGCTCTTTGCCACATTCCATATCCCCCATCCATTCCCCCCGGGGCAAACCTATGGTTGTTTCTTATCGGGGACCCCCCCAGTGCTCCGGTCTTTCCCCTATGTCGTCTCCACTGTCCCCAAATCTTCAGTGTAGCTACCACCACCGGACTCGTGGTATAGTTCCTTGGTGAGAACGGCAATGGGGCTGTCACCATAGCCTGCAGGCTGGTCCCCCTACAGGACGCCCTCTCTAATCTCTTCCACGCCGCTCCTTCCTCCTCTCCCATCCACTTACTCACCATTGAAATATTAGCGGCCCAATAATACTCACTTAGGCTCGGTAGTGCCAGCCCCCCCCTATCCCTACTACGCTGTAAGAATCCCTTCCTCACTCTCGGAGTCTTCCCGGCCCAAACAAAACCCATAATACTCTTTTCTATCCTTTTGAAAAAAGCCTTCGTGATCACCACCGGGAGACACTGAAACACAAAAAGGAATCTCGGGAGGACCACCATCTTAACTGCCTGCACCCTCCCTGCCATTGACAATGCTACCATGTCCCATCTCTTGAAATCTTCCTCCATCTGTTCCACCAACCGCGTCAAATTTAGCCTGTGCAATGTGCCCCAATTCTTAGCTATCTGGATCCCCAGGTAACGAAAGTCTCTTGTTACCTTCCTCAACGGTAGGTCTTCTATTTCTCTACTCTGCTCCCCTGGATGCACCACAAACAGCTCACTCTTTCCCATGTTCAATTTATACCCTGAAAAATCCCCAAACTCCCCAAGTATCCGCATTATTTCTGGCATCCCCTCCGCTGGATCCGCCACATATAGTAGCAGATCATCCGCATGTAAAGATACCCGGTGTTCTTCTCCTCCCCTAAGTATTCCCCTCCATCCCTTGGAACCTCTCAGCGCTATCGCCAGGGGCTCAATCGCCAGTGCAAACAGTAATGGGGACAGAGGACATCCCTGCCTTGTCCCTCTGTGGAGCCGAAAATATGCCGATCCCCGTCCATTCGTGACCACACTCGCCAATGGGGCCCGATACAACAGCTGCACCCATCTAACATACCCCTCTCCGAACCCAAATCTCCTCAACACCTCCCACAGATAATCCCACTCCACTCTATCAAATGCTTTCTCGGCATCCATCGCCACTACTATCTCCGTTTCACCCTCTGGTGGGGCCATCATCATTACGCCTAACAACCTCCGTATGTTCGTGTTCAGCTGTCTCCCCTTCACAAACCCAGTTTGGTCCTCATGAACCACCCCCGGGACACATTCCTCTATTCTCATTGCCATTACCTTGGCCAAGACCTTGGCATCTACATTGAGGAGGGAGATTGGTCTGTAGGACCCGCATTGTAGCGGATCCTTTTCCTTCTTTAAAAGAAGCGATATCGTTGCTTCTGACATAGTCGGGGGCAGTTGTCCCCTTTCCTTTGCCTCGTTGAAGGTCCTCGTCAGTAGCGGGGCGAGCAAGTCCAAATATTTTCTGTAAAATTCAACTGGGAATCCGTCCGGTCCCGGGGCCTTTCCCGTCTGCATGTTCCTAATTCCTTTCACCACTTCTTCTACCGTGATCTGTGCTCCCAATCCCATCCTTTCCTGCTCTTCCACCTTGGGAATTTCCAGCCGATCCAAAAACTCCATCATTCTCTCCCTCCCATCCGGGGGATGAGCTTCGTACAATTTTTTATAAAATGTCTTGAACACTTCATTCACTCTCTCCGCTCCCCGCTCCGTCTCTCCATCTTCGTCTCTCACCCCCCCTATTTCCCTCGCTGCTCCCCTTTTCCTCAATTGGTGTGCCAGCAATCTGCTCGCCTTCTCTCCATATTCATACTGTACACCCTGCGCCTTCCTCCATTGTGCCTCTGCAGTGCCTGTGGTCAGCAAGTCAAATTCCACATGCAGCCTTTGCCTTTCCCTATACAGTCCCTCCTCCGGTGCTTCCGCATACTGTCTGTCCACCCTCAAAAGTTCTTGCAACAACCGCTCCCGTTCCTTACTCTCCTGCTTCCCTTTATGTGTCCTTATTGATATCAGCTCCCCCCTAACCACCGCCTTCAACGCCTCCCAGACCACTCCCACCTGAACCTCCCCATTGTCATTGAGTTCCAAGTACTTTTCAATGCATCCCCTCACCCTTAAGCACACCCCCTCATCCGCCATTAGTCCCATATCCATTCTCCAGGGTGGACGCCCTCTTGTTTCCTCCCCTATCTCCAAGTCTACCCAGTGTGGGGCATGATCCGAAATGGCTATAGCCGTATATTCCGTTCCCCTCACCCTCGGGATCAATGCCCTACCCAACACAAAAAAGTCTATGCGTGAATAGACTTTATGGACATAGGAGAAAAACGAGAACTCCTTACTCCTAGGTCTACTGAATCTCCACGGGTCCACCCCTCCCATCTGCTCCATAAAATCCTTAAGCACCTTGGCTGCTGCCGGCCTCCTACCAGTCCTGGACTTCGACCTATCCAGCCTTGGTTCCAACACCGTGTTAAAGTCTCCCCCCATTATCAGCTTTCCGGTCTCTAGGTCTGGGATGCGTCCTAGCATTCGCCTCATAAAATTGGCATCGTCCCAATTCGGGGCATACACGTTTACCAACACCACTATCTCTCCCTGTAATTTGCCACTCACCATCACGTATCTGCCCCCGTTATCCGCCACTATAGTCTTTGCCTCGAACATTACCCGCTTCCCCACTAATATAGCCACCCCCCTGTTTTTCGCATCCAGCCCCGAATGGAACACCTGCCCTACCCATCCTTTGCGCAACCTAACCTGATCTATCAGTTTCAGGTGCGTTTCCTGTAACATGACCACATCTGCTTTAAGTTTCTTAAGGTGTGCGAGTACTCGTGCCCTCTTTATCGGCCCGTTAAGCCCCCTCACGTTCCACGTGATCAGCCGAGTTGGGGGGCTTCCCACCCCCCCCCCTTGCCGGTTAGCCATCATCTTTTTCCAGCTTCTCGCCCAGTTCCCACGCGGCTGTATTTCTCCCAGACGGTGCCCCCCCGCCCATCCTTTCCCGCACCCACTCCCCCCTTTCCCCAGCAGCAGCAACCAGTAATTCCCCCCTCCCCCCCCCCCCCCCCCCCGCTAGACCCCCCGCTAGCGTAATTACTCCCCCCATGTTGCTCCCAGAAGTCAGCAAACTCTGGCTGACCTCGGCTTCCCCCCGTGATCACGGCTCGCCCCGTGCGGTGCCCCCTCCTTCCTGCTTCTCTATTCCCGCCATAATTGTCATAGCGCGGGAACCAAGCCCGCGCCTGTCCCTCGGCCCCGCCTCCCATGGCCAACGCCCCATCTCCTCTCCCTCCCCCTCCCCCCATCACCACCTGTGGGAGAAAGAAAAGTTACCATACCGCAGGATTAATCATACAATCCCTCTTCGCCCCCCCCCCCCCCCCCCCACTCGTCCCACCACTTTGTCCAAACGTTCATTTTCGTAGTCCAATCATTCCAATTTTTCTTCTACAATAAAAGTCCACGCTTCATCCGCCGTCTCAAAGTAGTGGTGCCTCCCTTGATATGTGACCCACAGTCTTGCCGGTTGCAGCATTCCAAACTTTATCTTTTTTTTGTGAAGTACCGCTTTGGCCCGATTAAAGCTCGCCCTCCTTCTCGCCACCTCCGCACTCCAATCTTGATAGACGCGGATCACCGCGTTCTCCCATTTACTACACCGAGTTTTCTTCGCCCATCTAAGGACCATTTCTCTATCCTTAAAACGGAGGAATCTCACCACTATGGCTCTGGGAGCTTCTCCTGCTCTCGGTCCTCGCACCATAACTCGGTATGCTCCCTCCACCTCCAACGGACCCGTCGGGGCCTCCACTCCCATTAACGAGTGCAGCATCGTGCTCACATATGCCCCGACGTCCGCCCCCTCCACACCTTCAGGAAGGCCAAGAATCCTCAAGTTGTTCCTCCTTGCGTTATTTTCCAGTGCCTCCAACCTCTCCACAGATCGTTTCTGGTGTGCCTCCTGTATCTCCGACTTCACCACCAGGCCCTGTATGTCGTTTTCATTCTCTGCTGCTTTCGCCTTCACGACCCGAAGCTCCTGCTCCTGGGTCTTTTGTTCCTCTTTCAGCCCTTCAATCGCCTGTAATATCGGGGCCAACAACTCTTTCTTCATTTCCTTTTTTATCTCCTCCACGCAGCGTTTCAAAAACTCTTGTTGTTCAGGGCCCCATATGAAACTGCCACCTTCCGACGCCATCTTGGTTTCTGCTTGCCTTCCTTGCCGTTGTTCCAAAGGATCCGCTGCAATCCGGCCACTTTCCTCTCCTTTTTCCATCCGTGTCCAGGGGGAACACCCTTCTGGTTTACCGCACGGTGTTTTCAGCCGTTAAAATTGCCGTTGGGGCTCCTATCAAGAGCCCAAAAGTCCGTTTCACAGGGAGCTGCCGAAACGTGCGACTCAGCTGGTCATCGCCGCACCCGGAAGTCGAATTCCCCACTGTTAACATCTGAGGGCCCATGCCACCGGCCTCTCCGACGCCGGGGGGCTGGGGGGGGGGGGGGGGGGGGGGGGGGGGGGGTGGAGGGGTGCTGCCGGCTTCTCCGTCCTGGGAGTCCCAGCCAGTGGCCTGTCCTTCCTGGGGACCCCAACTGCCAAAGAAGACCTCTTTCTCCACAGAAACCCAGTGCCGCTGATACTCTCTGCTGCTCCCATCACAGACTATTTGTCTCCCGTATTGGCAGCAGCAAACATGGGAAAGGAGAGGCCTGTAATTTGAGGAGCAGCTCCCTGTAGAATCTTCCACTCTACTGTAAATGTTTGACTGGTATTTTGAAAGCGGGCCCCAGGTGTTAATGTAGTGGTGCTTCAGGGACCAGTTGCATCCTGTGGACCACTGGTTGGACAAGGTAGCCGTTTTTGTGACGTGAAGGTCGGGGCTCGATTCTCCGGTCCCCAGCCGTGTATTTCTTGGCAGCTCGTCGTTTGCTGGTTCGGGGTTCTCTACTCCCGCCTCTTGTCAGTGAGAGTTTCCATTGAAGCCACCCCACGCCGCTCGGAAACCCGCAGGCGGGGGTGCGTTGCTGGCGGGAACAGAGAATCCCAACAGCCAGAGAATTCCGGCCCAGAACTGTGCACAATGCTCCTAAATGCAGTCTAACCATTTAATCTATAGAAATTGAGCATAACTTCTCTGCCTTTCGATACTGTTCCTTTGGAAATAGACTGTTGTGCTTTGTATGTTCTCAATCAGCATTGTTGTTTCTAATGATTTGTGAATCTGTATCCCTAGATCCTGTTGCTCCTTCACCACCTTATTTGTATCTTTCTTTTCCAAGAAGTAGGTGTCTTCTAATTCCTCTAAACAAAATGCACAGTGTCAGACTTGTGTATAATGAAGTTAATTTTCCATCTACACTTCCATTCTGTGAGTTTATTAATGTCCTATGTTGCATTACAATTTTCCTCTGTATAATGTAAATTGTTGAACGTAAGTATTAAATTTTGCCATAATTTAATCTAACCTTTGAGAATACTGTCAGAATTTGAAATAACCTCAATATTAATCCAACCAATTTTGCCTACATGTGATATCTTAGGATCAGCTTTAATGGAAAGCTTACTACCATACACATATTTTGTTGACGTAGGACAGGCCACAGATGGATAGAACTATATCCACACTATCACTTGCAAAACGTTAGGACTGATTATAGCAATTTAAATCTTCACAATAGCAAACTGATTCAATTGTGATTTTGCTACTGGCAGGAAATTGGAATTGCTGTGATTCCTGAACATGAAAATAATAACATCGATGTGTCGTTATTATGTAAAACTCCAAATGGAAATATATCCAGTGGCAATTACATTGTGTTACCTTTGTCTCCACAGTTTAAGTATTTAATATTTTACATCGATGAAACAAATTGTACCGTTATTTCGATGTGGTTTAAACACATGACCTTAGAAATAAAATGAGTGGTAGTTGATCTGCGGCTGCTCAATTGCATTTTAAAATAAATGTATCTTCTATGAGACCGTCTTTATACCAGTGCTACCAGGCTCGAAGGGCCTGTTTCCATGCTGTAAACTTCTATGATTCTTCTTCTTCTACCAATATTTCTTCATTTTTCCTCAACTGAGGATTCTCACTGACTACAGTTAAGGGCCCTTTTAAAAAAAATATAAAAAAATAATAATATCATATGCAAAATGGTCAAACAAGTTTTTATATAATTTTTATAAAAACCCTCCCCTGCTCTCTCCCTAGTTGCTGATGACAGCCAACGCCATAAAGAAGGTAAGGAACGGCAGCCACCTAGATTAAAATCCCTCCTCCAACCACCTTATGGCATACTTTATATTTTCCAAATACAGGAATTCCGACAAATCTCCCAACCATTCCGAAGCCTTAGGCAATGCTGATGCCCTCCATCCGAACAAGACTCGCTTCCGGGCTATTAGAGAGGCAAAGGACAAGACATCAGCCCCTCCTCCCCTCCTGTAGCCTTGGCAAGTCCGACGCTCTAAAGATCGGCACGGCTGCACTCTAATTCCGAAAATGTCTGACATTGTTTCGACAAAGGAAGCCCAGAACTTAACCAACTTAGGGCAAGATCAAAACACTTGCAAGTGGTTCGCCAGCCCCCTCGAACAACGCTCACATCTGTCTTCCACACCCGGAAAGAATGCACTCATACGTGCTTTGGTCAAGTGCGCCCTATGTGCCACTTTAAACTCAATCAAACTCAGCCTTGCACACGAGGAGGTAAAATTGACCCTATACAGAACTTCCCCCCCCCCCCCCCCCCCTCCCAAAGCCAAATCCAACTCTTCCTTCCATTTCCCCTTTACTTCCTCAGTGAAGCCTTCTCCATCATCTACCCATATATATCTGATATTCTCCCTACCCCATCTCATCAAAAGACAGTGCCCTACCCATAAGTGAAGGCGCCGGCAACCAAGGAAACCTTTCGCACAAAGTTCCATACCTGCAAATACCTAACAACATTCCCTCCCGGGAGTTGGAACTGCTCCACCAACTCCTCCAGACCAGCAAACCTACCCTCCACGAACAAATCTCTAAGCCTCTCAGCCCCCTCCCTATCACAGACCTTGTACGGCTAACTCATCCTAGCTGGTAAAAACCATAGTTCCTACAGATTGACATCAGTAGCGACTTAGACCCTAGTTTAACGTGCTGTCTGAATTGATTCCATAGTTTCAGAGTCTATTACCACTGAGCTTGAAGAGAACAAAAGAGGAGCAGTAACAAGTGCCCTCAAACTTTAACTTATCCAAGAAGTCTCCTCCATTCGCCCCCAAAACTCACTCTTGCCCAAGTTCAATCTATATCCTGAGAAGGAACCAAACTTTCTAAACACCTCCATTATCTTCCCCACATTAGAAAATGGGGTCCATGAAACACAGCAATAGACCATCTGTATACAGGGACACCCTATGTTCCCTACCTCCCCTCTCTATACTCTTCCACCCAGCCAACTTGTGATGGCAACAGCTCAATTGCCAAAGCAAACAGTAATCTGGAAAGTGGACATTCCTGCCTTGTACCCCTATATAACCAAAGGTATCCCAAACTCAATGCATTGATATGGACGCTCGTAGTGGGGGCCCTGTACAAAAGCGTAACCCACAAAATGAATATAGGATCAAAGCCAAACCACCCCAATACCTCAAAAAGGAATCCTATGCTCCACAAGGCCGAAGGCTTTTTCCGCATCCATGGAGATGATTACCTCTGGATCGACCCCTATGAGGGCAACAGCACCACATTCAGAAGTCTCCTATTATTATTGGCTATCAACTGCCGGCCCTTGAAAAAACCCGTCCGATCCTTGGAAATGAACCCTGACGGGCACCTCTCCTTGCAAGCACATTAGCCAACAGTTTTGCATCAGCATTCAACAGAAAAATGGGCCGATATGACCACACCCCATGGGATCTTTATCCTTTTTCAAGATTAAGCAGATAGATGCTTGCGGCAATGAGGCCGGTAACAACCCCCGGGACAGAGAATCATGAAACATGTCCAACAGGAGTGGTCCCAATACAGTTGCAAACCATTCATAAAATTCCACAGGGAATCCGTCCAGGCCGGTGCCTTCACCGACTGCATTGAACATATAAAATTCATAATTTCCTCTAACCTGCGTGGTGTCTCCAGCTCCTGCCCTCTTTCCCTTTCCACCACCGGGAAGACCAACCCATCCAGAAACTGTACCATAGCCGAGTCTTCCTCCGGAGGCTCAGACTTGTATAGCCCCCGGTAAAAGATTTCAAATACCCCATTGGCCTTCTCTGAGCAGTGTTACCAATAACTTCATTCAATTCTCCCCATTCCATGCTTCTTTACAAAATAATTCGCCTCCTCTGCCTGTCGAAATAATAGTCCAGAGCTCTAGTGACCCGAAGGCGAGCCAGGTGCACCACACCAAAATGCGCCGTTCTCTTGTAAAGAGCATACCTGTGGTCTTGTTAAACCCTGCACCCCCTTTTGCCAGTTCTGACGGGATGGCCCTCCCAACTACATTCTCGAGTGTCCTTTGCCCACAGAATCCTCGCTTTATCCAAGTATCTGTGAAGTTGGAACTAAATTGCCCGTGGCAGCTCCCCAGACCTTGGCTTCTGTCTCAAAGGCCGCTGGGCCTGGTCCACTTCGGAGGTTCGTGAAAACCCCTCCCCCACTAGCTCCCAAACATCTTTGTCACATATTCCGTGGCACTCGTACCTTCTATGCCCTCCGGCTGCCCAATGATCCTCAAATTCTGGAGCCTGTAGCGATTCAGCAGGTCATCGGCCTTGGCCTTCAATATCTTCTGTTTCTCCGCCAACATCGCCACCTCTGCCTCCTGATTGTAATCTGATTGTTATGCTCTGACTGTCTCCTCCACCTTTCAAATTGTCGAGCTCTGTACCTCCAGCCATTGTTTCACCATGTCCAAAGTTACACGAATGGGAGCCACCACCACCTTATTTGCCTTTGCCAGGTCATCAGAGACCACTTGTCTCTATTTCTTAAACTCCTGTGTAAGGATTTCCACCAGCCTCTCAGTTGTCCACTGAGAAGGCAATGATGACACAAGAGCCTCCACCATTGTCTCCCCTCTTGCAACACGAGGGCCTTCCAAGTCAAGGACCCCTTTTTCGATTTGTTCCTCGTATTATAACCTCCAGACATCACAAGCTGGAGGAGGAACCAAAGCTTTCAACTTGCACCACCTTTCTCTCCAAACAACACCCGTTAAACAGGCAAAAAGAGCCAAAAAACGAATCCCAAGCAGGAGCCACCTTGTGTGTAACCGCTCATCTCTTGGCCGCCACCGGAAGTCGGTTTAGGGCCCTTAACTGTATCCTGTGATGAATGTAGACATTTCAGATGTTTTATAGGTATTTGTTGAAGTTTTTAAACATTAATTTTAAGGGATATGGGCTTCACTGGCTAAGGCAACATTTGTTACCCATTCCTAATTGCCATTGAGAAGTGGTGGTGAGCTTACCTCTTTGAAAAGCTGCAGTCCATGTGGCATGATACACCCACTGCTATTAGGGAGGGTGTTCCTGGAATTTGACCCAGCGACAGTGAAGGAGCAGCAATATATTTCAAAGTCAGGATGGTGAGTGACTTGGAGGAAGACTTCCAGGTGGTAGTGTTCCCATGTATCTGCTGCTCTTGTCCTTCTAGATGATAGTGGTCGTGGGTTTGGAAAGTGCTGTCGAAGGAACCTTGTTGAATTCCTGCAGTTATCTTGTAGATGGTACACACTAATTTTATTGAGGTATTTTAAGCATATAGAAAAAGTGACATTGTACAGTACAAAAAAAAGTCAAGACACAAATTAAACATAGTGCAAACCACGGCTCTGTTCACGCAAGGACCTGCCTCAATATCCCCCTACTCTACTCTACTCTACCCTAGCCACCCCCCCCCCGCTGACGCTTACTCCTCTGCGAAGAAGTCAATAAATGGCTGCCACCTTCGGACGAACCCTAATAGCAAATCTCTCGAGGTGAACTTGACTTTCTCTAGGCCAAGAAAGCTCGCCATGTCCAATAGCCATACCTCAGCCCTCGGGGGCTCTGAGTCTATCCATGCCAACAGTATTTGTCGCCGGGCTACCAGGGAAGGAAGGGCCAGAACGTCGGCCTCTCTCTCTTCCTGGACTCCCGGGTCCTCCGAAACCCCAAAGATTGCCACCCCAGTTTTCAATACCCGGGACATGACATATGCGAATCCCTGCCAATACCCCCTGAGTTTAGGGCACGACCAGAACATGTGTACATGGTTAGCCGGCCCTCTGGCTCATCTAGCACACTTGTCCTCCAGCCTGAAGAATCTGCTCATCCGGGCCACCGTCATGTGGACCCGCTGCACGACCTTAAACTGGATCAGGCTGAGCTGGTGCATGTTGTGGTCGTGTTTACTCTGCTCAGGGGCTTCTGCCCAGATACCGTCCTCCATCCCCCCCCCCCCCCCCCCCCCCCCCCCCCCCCCCCCCCCTCCGAGCTCCTCCTCCCACTTAATCTTCAGGTCCTCGGTCTGCGTATCCTCAGCGCCCATTAGTTCCTTGTAGACGTCTGAGACTCTACCCTCTCCCCTAGAAACTACCCTGTCCTGCCTACCCTTCAGCAGGAGACGCGGGAAGGACGTCACCAGTCTGCGGTACAAAGTCCCGCACATGTAAGTATCTAAAGTCATTCCCTCTCGCCAGCCCAAACCTCTCCTCCAGCGCCCTCATGCTCGGAAAGCTCCCTTCCAGAAACAGATTCCCCATCCTCACAGTCCCCACCCTCCTCCACAGCCGATACCCCCCCGTCCATGTTCCCCGGGGCGAATCGAAGTTGCCGCAGATTGGGGTCCACAACGATGTTCTTACCTCCCCTAGATGCCTCCTCCACTGGCCCCAGATCCGAAGAGCCGCCACCACTATCGGGCTGGTGGAGTACCGTGCCGGCGGAAGCGGCAGAGGCGCCGCAAAGCTAGTGCCCCTGCACGAAGCAGCCTCCATCCGCTCCCAAACCGACCCCGCACCCACCATCCATTTCCTTATCATCGCTATGTTGGCCGCCCAGTAATAGTTGCTGAAGTTCGGCAACGCCAGCCCCACTTCTCCTCTGTTCCTTTCAAGCATCACCCTCTTCACCCGCGGGGAGTTCCCTGCCCATACAAATCCCAGAATAATTTTATTCAGCCTCTTAAAGAAGGACCGCGGATAAAGAGGGGGAGACACTGAAAAACAAACAAGAACCGCGGGAGAATCGTCACCTTAAAAGTCTGCACCATCCCTGCAAATGACAGCGGGAGCGCATCCCACCTCCGGACCTCCTCCCTCACTCGTTCCACCAGTCGGGACAGGTTGAGCTTATGCAACTTGCCCCAGTCCCATGCCACCTGAATCCCCAAATATCGGAAACTCTCCCCCACTAGCCTGAACGGCATCCCCTTCAGCCTACTCTCCTGCCCCCTCACCTGAATTACACACAACGCGCTCTTAGCCATGTTGAATTTGTATCCGGAGAACCGGTCAAATTCCCTCAGGGTTACCATAATACAGTTCATCCCCACCATAGGGTCCGATACATGTATCAGCAGATTGTCTGCGTATAACGAGACTCTTATGTTCCACTCCCCCCCCCCCCCCCCCCCCCCGGACCAACCCTTTCCAGCCCCTAGAAGCTCTCTGTGCAATTGCCAGCGGCTCTATGGCTAGTGCAAACAGCAGTGGGGAGAGAGGGCAGCCCTCTCTTGTCCCACGATGCAGTCTAAAATAGTCCGATGTCTTCCTGTTCGTCCTTACACTCGCCTCCGGGGCCTGATATAATAGCCTAACCCAGTCGATGAACCCCGCCCCGAACCTGAACCGTCCTAGTACCTCCCACAGATAATCCCACTCGACCTGTAAAGGTCAAAAGCCTTTTCAGCATCCATGGCTACCACTATCTCTACCTCCCTACTCTCCGGGGCATCATAATCATGTTGAGCAGCCTTCTTAAGTTGGCCACCAGCTGCCCCCCTTTACAAACCCGGTTTGGTCCTCCACAGTTACATCCGGTACAGTCCACAATTCTGGTCGCCAAGATCTTGGCCAGTAACTTGGTGTCTACGTTGATCAAAGAGATCGGCCTGTATGACCCACAAGCCTCCAGGTCCTTATCCCATTTCAGAATACGCGAGATGGTTGCCTGCGACATCGTCGGGGGTAAACTCCCTCTGTCTCTTGCCTCGTTAAAGACCCTGACCAGCACCGGCCCCACTATCCCGACAAATTTTTTGTAAAACTCCACCGGATACCCATCCGGCCCCGGGGCTTTACCCGACTGCATAACCTTCAGGCCCCCCAATACCTCTTCGATCCTGACCAGGGCCCCCAGTCCGTCCACCAACCCCCTCCCCACTCTTGGGAAGGTCAGTCCGTCCAGGAATCACCGCATCCCCCCTGGCCTCCCGGGGGGTTCCGAAGTGTACAGCTTCCTATAAAAGTCCCTAAAGACCTTGTTCAGCCCTGCCGGGTCACTCACTAGATTACCCTCCCCATCCACTACCCCCCCTATTTCCCTAGCTGCTTCCCTCTTCCTTAGTTGTTGCGCAAGCATTCTACTGGCCTTCTCCCCATGCTCACAAATCGCGCCTTTTACCTTTCTAAGCTGCTTTACAGCCTTGCCTGTAGTCAGCACCCCAAATTCGTCCTGCAGCCTCTGTCGTTTCCTGAGTAACTCTGGCTCGGGGATTCCGCGTAACTCCTATCCGTCTGTAGAATTTCCTTAATCAGTCGTTCCGTCTCTGCCCTGTCTGTCCTGTCCCTGTACGCCTGGATTGAAATCAGCTCCCCTCTCACCACTGCCTTCAGTGCCTCCCAGAGCACCGCTGCCGGGGCTTCTCCAGTATCGTTCACCTGTGTGCATTTCCTCAGCCTCTCACACACCGCCTCGTCCGCGAGTAATCCAACTTCCAGCCTCCATGGTTGGCACTGAAAGCTGTCCTTACAAAACTGCAGGTCTACCCAGTGCGGAGCATGGTCCGATTATGGCAATTGCCGAATATTCTCCCCCACCATTCCGGCCAGCAGGTCCCTACTCACAACAAAGTAGTCAATTCGGGAATACACCTTGTGGACGAGAACTCCCTCGCCATCAGCCGGCTAAATCTCCACTGATCTGCTCCACCCGTTTGTTCCAAGATCCCTCTCCGTTCCTTTGCCATCGCTGGCAACCTGCCCGTTCTTGAACATGACCGGTCCAGGCTCCAGTCCAGAACTGTATTAAAGTCCCCGCCCATGATCAGCTTACGCGGGTCCAAGTCGGGGATCTTCCCTAGCATCCTCCTAATAAAATCCACATCGTCCCAATTAGGGGCATACACACTGACCAGGACTACTCTCACCCCTTCGAGCTTACCCCTCACCATAACGAACCTGCCACCCCCATTCACGACTGTGCTCTCCGCCTCAAATTGTACCCTTTTATTAATCAAGATTGCAACCCCCGTCGTCTTAGAATCAAGCCCCGAGTGAAAGACCTGACTGACCCAGCCCTTCCTTAACCTAACCTGGTCTGCCACTTTCAGATACGTCTCCTGCAGCATGACTATGTCCGCCTTCAGAACCCGCAGATGCGCAAACACACGCGCCCTCTTCACTGGCCCGTTTAACCCTCTAACATTCCAAGTGATCAGCCTGATTGGGGGGGGCGCTTCGCCCCCCCCCCCCATTGCCGATCAGCCATCCCCTTTCCTTGGCCAGCCCCCCAGCCATGTGTCGCGCTTCATCTGGCCCGCCTCCTGACCGGCTCCACCAATGACCTCCTCACTGTTGCCATGCCCAGTTTCCATCCCCGTCAGCAGACCGACCCCCCCCACCTCTAGCAACACCATCCTATCACCTAATCCCTGCTCTAATCTAACTATATGCACACCCCCCACCTCGGCTTCCGCTGACTAACCCCACGCAGCTAGCCTGGGGCTCCCAGCCTCGGCGCCAGCGCGTCTCCCACCCATTGTTCCCAGTCACCCCTCCCCCGACCCATCTATACCACTTCCCCAGATCAGCCCTACTTAAGCAAACACTCTATACAAGTCATAAACAATCCCCACAATAGCACAATTCAAGTTAAACAAGAGAGAGAAAAAAGAGATAAGAAATAACAGGCACTCTCAGTCCTTCCCATACAGACACAGAAAAAGATTCCACACAATTCCCCTGAAGCATCCATCTTAACCCATCCTTTTAACTGTTTTCTTTATTATTTTCCCGCAAGCCAAACTCCAACTAACCAAAGAGCCCAAAAAGGAAACATTCAGGTAAAGCACGCAAAAAAAACAAACACATCCCCACCACCTTCTAACCCCCTAAAAAGGTCGAAAAAAAAACCCTGACAAAAACGGACCCAAACATGCAGGCAATTTTCAAAACGGGAGGGGCACCACTTACCACATATACTTAAAAGTTCTAACATGAGTCCAAACGCCCTCAGCTCAGAGCCAGCCCTTGCTTCTTAAAGAAGCCCATCGCCTCTTCAGGTTCCTCGAATAGTGGTGCTGACCCTCATACGTAACCCACAGTCGCGCCGGAAAAAGCAGCCCGAATTTCACCTTGTTTTATATAGTATCTCCTTCACCTGCCTGTAGCCTCCCTTCCTCCTGGCCACCTCGGCGCTCAAATTTTGGTAAGCACGCAGGTGGTATTGTTCCAAGTACAGTTTTGTGTACTTTTGCCCATTGCAGCACCCGTTCCTTGTCCAGGTACCTGTGAAAGCATACTACCATCACTTGTGGGGGACCCCCTCGTCCTGCACTCTGTGTGCCCTGTCCACCACCTCATTCCCCAGCAACTTCTGAAACATACCCTCCACATACGCGGCAGTGTCCTGCCCCTCTGCCCCCTCCGGGAGGCCCATGATTCTCAAATTTTGCCGGATTTGTTGTCCAGGCCCTCCAGCCTTTCCAGAAGCACTTTTTGTTGGTCCCTCAACCTCCGAATCTCCACATCTGCCACCGTTTGAAAGTCAGCCTGCTCCTCCACTGACTTCTTCAACTGCTGGAGCTTCTCAGCCTGATCATCCAGCCTTTTTTCCATCCGGTCAATCGACTTCTGTAGCGGCTCCAAGTTTCAGAGCCGAAAAGCCCTCCTGCATAGTCTGCAGCAGCTGCTCTATTGTGGGCTGGGTGTCCCTTTAAGAAAGGTGTGTTTATCTAATAGCTGCAGTGATGTCATTGTGTGGGTGGAGCTGAGCTGTGTTTCTGGCTTTTACTTTCGTTTTGAGCTGGTTTCATTTTCAGTTGGGAGCTGCATTCAAACAAGAAGGTGTATTTTGATCTCTCTCTCTTTGCATGCTAAAAAATGTCTTCAGATCACTTGGTAATTTAAAAGTGATAACTGCTTTCTGTAGAGAATTGAAACCTGCTGTGTTTGTTAAAAAGGGTATTTGACTTATGGATGTTGTTAGGAAAGTTATTAAGGGTTATCTATAGAGTATTGTGTCTGTGGGGATTATTTGTATTGGCAGTTGATAAACTGTTTACTGTTTGTTTATAAAATGTTAACTGGATTCATAGAATAAACATTGTTTTGTTTAAAAATACTTAAGGTCTCTGTTGCATAACACCTGGAAAATGTGCCCTTGTGCTCCCCATAACCAAAATCTATTAAAAGTTGTGGGTCAGGTGAACTCCATGAAATACTTTGGTGTTCTCTAAACCCTGGCCCATAATAGTAATGCCATTGAATGTCAAGGGATGATGGTTTAATTCTGTCTTATTGGAGATGGTCATTGCCTGGCACTTGTGTGACGCGATTGTTACTTGCCACTTGTCAGTCAATGCCTAGGTATTGTCCAGGTTTTACTGCATTTGCATTTGCACTGATTCAGTGTCTGAGGAATCCCGAATGGTGCTGAACATTGTGCAATCATCAGCAAACAACCCCACATCTGGGGCGCGATTCTCTGACCTCCCACCTGGTCGGAGAATCGCCGGGGGCTGGCGTGAATCCCGCCCCACCGTGTCGCGAATTCTCCGTCACCGGATATTCGGCGGGGGCGGGAATCGCGCCGCGCTGGTCGGCGGGAATCCCCCAGCGATTCCCGGGTCTGCGATGGGCCGAAGTCCCGCCGCTGTCAATCCACGCAGCCGGCGTGATTTGAACCACCTACCGTGTCGGCGGGAGCAGACGGCGGGGGCGCTCCGGGGTCCTGGGGGGTGCGTGGGGGCGATCTGGCCGGTGGCCTGGCCTGCGATTGGGGCCCACCGATCCACGGGCGGGCCTGTGCCGCGGGGGCACTCTTTTCCTTCCGCCCTCGCCATGGCCTCCACCATGGCGGAGGCAGAAGAGACCGGCTCCCGCGCATGCGCCGCACGACAAAAGTCATTTCCGCGCCAGCTGGCGGGGCACCAAAGGCCTTTCCCGCCAGCTGGCGGGGCGGAAATCAGTCCGGCGCGGGCCTAGCCCCTCAAGGTAAGGGCTCGGCCCCATAAGATGTGGAGAATTCCGCACCTTTGTGGCGGCTCGATGCCGGACTGATTCGCGCCGTTTTTGGCGCCGGTCGGCGGACATCGCGCCGATTACGGAGAATCCCGCCCCTGACCTTCTTTTGGAAGGGAGATCAGTGATGAAGCAGCTGAAAATGGTTGGGCCAAGGACTACCCTGAGGAAATCCTGCAGGGATGTTCTGGGACTGAGATGACTGACCTCTAACAACCGCAACCATCTTTTCTTTGTACCACGTATGACTCCAACCAGTGGAGAGTTTTCCCCTGATTCCAGTTTTGCTAGGACACCTCAATGCCATACTTGATCAAATGCTGCCTTGATGTCAAGGGCAATCACTCTCTCCTCCCCTCTGGAGTTCAACACTTCTCCAAGGCTGTAATTGGGTCAGGAGCCTGGTGATCCTGGCGGAACCAACTGAACAGGTTATTGCTAAGTAAATGCCATTTGATAGCCGTCAAATTTTTTTTCCTTTTTATTGACTTTGTAACAGTTTTTATACAACTGAGTGACTTGCTAAGGCATTTCAGAGGGCATTTAAGAGTGAACAATGCTGTGGATCTGGCGTCACATGTAGGCCAGACCAGGTAAGGATGGCAGATTTCCTTCCCTAAAGGAACATTAGTGAACTAGCTGTTTTGCTTTTAGAACAATCTACAATTGATTTATGGTCATCGTTAGACTGTTAATTCCAGATATTTATTGGATTCAATTTCCACCAGTTGCCATGGTGGGATTCGAACCCGGGTCCTCAGAGTATTACCCATGATGTCTGGATAATCAGTCCAGTGACAATACCACTGAGCCACTGCCTCTCTTTTGGGTGAGGGTTAAAAGCCTGGGGTAGTGTGTGTTTAACAGCTGCATGTTTTTCCAAAGAATCTGGGTTTGAAAGACAACAAAGCTTTTAGGAGCCTGAGGTGCAATTAAGCATCGTAAAAAGCTTGGGCTAATGCAATTTTGTTTTGATTAAGGGGATTTCCCCATGGGAGTTAATTCGTTTTGAGCTTGGTGAGATGCTGGGGCTAAGGCATTAGGCTTTTTGGGAAAGCATTTTCAGTATCAGTTCTGATCTGGCTGAAGCTGAGACCATGTAAGGCAGTTTGTTCTCCCTGTAGCTTATTTAAAAGAGGTTAACTACATTTAAAGCAGTGCAGACTTGTCTGAGGATGAGGGGGAGCTCAAAAAAGTCAGTTGAAACCGCTGTTGAAGACATCCAGCCAGACTTTCTGCAGGGGTTCAGACCAGAGTCAGATCCGTTCTGTGTCAAGACGTCTTTTTCTCAAAGAATTACTCTGTAAGGCAAGTATTACTCTATACCATTGATATTTAAATGGATTGAGAGCTGAGATGGTTATTTTCTTGTTTAAGTGGAATAAAGGTAGCAATTAAGGGTATTGTGTTCCCTGTATTGAGTAGTATTGTTTAAAGGGTAATTGTAAGATATTTATGCTGTGATGTTAATGATTTTAATACCATTAGTAAGAAAGTTAATTTAAAAAAATATATATATTTTTATTGAAGTATTTGCAAATTCTTTATAACAATAGCAAACAAAATAATAATAACATAAACATCAACATGGTAAGCTAGACATTTCCTACTGTTATAACCTGCCTACTTACCATTGGCTGGGGACTAATGACAACCCCACAATCCTGTGGGAGTATGAGCTTCCCCAATGAGGGGGGGGGCGGAGAAACCATTAGTAAACTCCTAGTATGAATAAAGCTGGCCAGTTTAGGAACCAGCAGGAAGGAGTGTGCAGCAAGGGAGGTTGCTGCTGCTGTTATATATATATATATATATATATATATATGTTATTGTAAATAAATGTTATTACTTTGTATCCTTAAAACTCGTGCTGGATTCTTCGTGGCCCTCACAAAACTGGCGACGAAGGTTAAAGTGAATAGCTGTCTACACTGCTGAAGCCACCTCCCTGGATTTTTGTTGGATACAGGTTGGAAGTTGTTTTCTATTATACCATGCCTCTGTACGGACGTTTGGATATTTTTGATGCTGCGCTGGAAAGCTGGAACCAGTACACACAACGGATGCGTTACTATTTCCGGGCAAACAATATCACCGAAAACGAGCGCCAGGTGGTCATATTGCTCACCGCCTGCGGCCCACATACGTTTGGGGTGATTAGGAGCCTGACGTACCCAGCTGCGCCGGACACCAAAACGTTTGATGAACTTGTGAATATAGTGGGGCAACATTTTAACCCAACCCCGTCCACGATAGTCCAGCGTTACCGGTTTAATACCGCTGAGAGGACCCCTGGAAAATCCCTTGCCGATTTTCTATCCAGGCTACGCAGGATTGCGGAGTACTGTGACTATGGTGAGACCTTGTCAGAAATGTTACGGGACCGTTTGGATTGCGGTATTAACAATGCGGCCACCCAGAGAAAGTTGTTAGCTGAGCCAACATTGACTTTTCAACAGGCCATTCAAATAGTATTGTCCCGAGAGAGCGCAGAACGAGGAGTGCAGGAGCTACAGGGAATGGAAGTGCATGCCTTGGGGCGCAACCCCTTCCGTCCGAAAACGTCCCCCCCGCACTCCTGCGGTACCTTGGGCGAGGCAACGTCCGGACCGACGCCAGTGGCCGTCGGACATTCCTCCCCGAAGGGAGCCTTCTCCAGAACCAATGGATGAGAAGCTATGTCCGTGTCAGACTTGTAGGCGCCGACCCTGTCGTGGACGGCGGTCCTGGGGGGCGCCAGAGGCGCCGTCGTTCCGACCGAAACTGGGACCAGCCCAGGGGCTGTACCTTCAATGTGGATGAACCTGCGGCGACTACTCCTGAGGACGTGGAGACGGAGGACGACTGCCTGCAGTTGCATTGTGTGGCAGCTCCCCGTGTGGCCCCCATTAAGGTGACAGTACGGGTCAATGGCCACCCGCTTGAGATGGAGTTGGACACTGGCGCAGCGGTCTCCGTGTTTACGTATAGGACCACCCCCCATGCGGTGACTGGGGTAGCTCCCACAGAACTCCTAATGGGCCGGAGACTTCGCACCCGCCTTAGTATGGTTTACCCGGACATTGCTGCACACAAGAACGGCAGGGACAGGGATTTTCTCGGCATCGGCCGATTCGGCGTTTGCGCCCGGTGACCCTGTGTTCGTTCGGAATTTTGCTGGTGGTGCCCAGTGGGTTCCTGGTGTAATCTTTCTCCAAATGGGCCCTATATCTTACCAGGTGCAAGCCCAGGGTCGTCTCCAGTGCAAACATGTAGACCACGTTCGGTCCAGAAGACTATCCCCTCAAAAGATTCCCCGCCCCCGGAGCTCATTTCTACAGCCGCAGAGACCAGAGACAAGGGAAGGTAGTCCTCACAATCTTCCACTGGTGCCTCACTCGAAGCCTGCGTAGGTCGTTACAGAACCGAATGGAGATAGAGACGCTGACATGACGGAGGCAGCAGACACTGACTCCGAGATGGAGACACAGGATGCATCAGAGGGGGATTCCTCGGGTCCATGGGCCGTGGATGTACAACCGTTGCACCGTTCATCACGGAAGCGCCGGTCTCCGTCTCGTTACACGCCGCCTGATCCAGCGCCGCGTGCAAATGGTGTCCGGCCTGCGGCAAAACGAGTCCGACGCCCTTCTTCGCCAGGGTCTTTGGTGGATTCCTTGGACTTTGGGGGGGTGGGATGTTAAAACCTGCCTACTTACCATTGGCTGGGGACTAATGACTACCCCACAATCCTGTGGGAGTATGAGCTTCCCCAATGAGGGGGGCGGAGAAACCATTAGTAAACTCCTAGTATGAATAAAGCTGGCCAGTTTAGGAACCAGCAGGAAGGAGTGTGCAGCAAGGGAAGTTGCTGCTGCTGTTATATATATATGTTATTGTAAATAAATGTTATTACTTTGTATCCTTAAAACTCGTGCTGGATTCTTCGTGGCCCTCACAAAACCTCCCCAACCCCTTCTGTACATCCCCTTAACCATATTGCACCTACCCGCCCGCCACTCCCCACTTCAGAATGCTGCTTCTGCTGACATTTTAATTTTCCCTGAGAAAGTCTACGAACGGCTGCCACCTCCGAGAGAACCCCAGCATTGACGCCCTCAAGGCAAACTTTATTTTCTCCAGCTTGAGAAACCCAGCCATGTCACTGACTCAAGTCTCCACACTCGGGGGGCTTCGACTCCCTCCACATTAAAAGGATCCGTCTCTGGGCTACCAGGAAGGCAAAGGCCAAAACGTCGGCCTCTTTCACTCCCTGAACTCCCGGGTCTTCTGACACTCCAAAGATCGCCATCTCTGGACTCTGCACCACCCGTGTACCTAGCACCTTGGACACTGCCTTGGCAAACCCCTGCCAGAATCCTCCAAGCTTCGGGCATGCCCAAAACATGTGGACATGGTTTGCTGGGCTTCCCGCACAATCGCACATCTATCTTCAACCCCGAAAAACTTGCTCATCCTCGCCGCCGTCATGTGTGCCCAGTGTACCACTTTAAACTGTATTAGACTGAGCCTGGCACATGATGAGGAGGAATTAACCCTGCTTTGGGTGTCCACCCACAGACCCGCCTCTAACTCCCCACCTAGCTCCTCCTCCCACTTGCCCTTCAGTTCCCCCACCGGGATCCCCTCCGCCTCCAACAACTCCTGATAGATATCCGACACTTTCCCCTCCCCTACCCAGGTACCGGACACTACTCTGTCCTGTATCCCCCGTGGTGGCAACAGCGGGAAAGCCAACACCTGTTTCCTCAAAGTCCCGCACTTGCAGATACCTGAAACCATTCCCCGGCGGCAACTTGAATTTGTCCTCCAGCGCCTTCAGACTGGGAAAACTCCCATCTATGAATAGATCTCCCATCCATCTAATTCTTACTCTCTGCCAGCTCTCACCCTCCATCTATCCAGCCCGGTGCGAACCTGTGGTTATTGCAAATCGGGAAGTAAGTTTATTTTTAATGTACCATGCCCCTATTTGTTCGTGCAGTCACTCCTTTCCTCACAGTCTTACAAAATTAAAATAAAATATTGGGGTTTCGGTCCAGTATCCTAGCCACTGTTGGAGCCTGGTCTAGGATCGTAATAATCCCCAGTCCTGTATCCTAGCCACTGTTGGGGTCTGGCCTGGGATCGTAATAATCTCCACGTGTGTTCCCCCCCTCCTTTCTGCACTTCTGCTCCCATCACTTCCTCCTCCTTGGAGTCACAACAGTGTTCCCCTTGTCCTCAATTACCATACCCAGTCTTCACCGTAAACATATCACTATCTTCAGCATAATCCCATCACCAAATATGCTATCACTTCCCTTGCATTCCAAAGGTTTCTTCGTAACACCCAGGCGCACTCTTCACTAGTATGCAGGTAATGAGGAAGGCAATGGAATTTTTGCCTTCATAGCGAAAGGAATAGAGTATAAAAGTAGGAAAGTGTTGCTGCAAGGGATTGATGAGGCCGCACCTGGAGTACTGTGTATAGTTTTGGTCCCCTCATTTGAGGAGTGATGTAGTTGCATTAGAGGCAGTTCAGAGGAGATTCACCAAGTTGATTCCAGAGATGAGGGGTTTGTCTTCTGAAGAGAGATTGAGAGTTTAGGCCTATACTCTCGAGTTTAGAAGAATGAGAGAAGATCTAATTGAGGTATATAAGATGGTAAAGAATATTGACAAAGTAGACCTAGAGTGGATAAGAGGAAGCAGATTTAAAACAGATGAGGAGAAATTACTTCTTCCAAAGGGTCATGAATCTGTAGAATTCGCTACCCGAGAGTGCAGTGGATGCCAGGTCATTGAGTAAATTTAAGGAGGAGCTAGACAGATTTTTAATTAGTAATGGGTTGAAATGTCCTGGTGAGCGGGCAGGAAAGTGGAGTTGAGGCCAAGAAGAGATCAGCCATGATCGTGTTGAATGGCGGAGCAGGCTCGAGGGGCTGAATTGCTTACTCCTCCTGGTTCTTTTTGTCTTGTGTTCTTCTCATGGTGTCTTTCACTGCTAGCATAGGAGATGAAGCACCTGCCCTTTTACCTCCTCGTATCCCAGTATCTATGACCCTAAACACTTGTCTTTGGTAGAACAGTGATTTACTTTTCATTTAGTGTACTGTATTCAGTATTCAGGATATGGTCTCCTCAGTCACCAGGAATGATGGGCGGAGTTGTTGATAGTGTAATCAAATGGCACTCCCTCATCCGTACGTGCTTGTTGATACTCTATTGGGTTCCAACAGGATCACTGAGCTCCAGACCTTGTGCCTTAGTCCAAGCATGGGCAGAAGAGCTGAATTCAAAAGGTGAGAGGAGAATGACTGCCTTAGACATCAAGGCAGCATTTGACCAATTGTAGGATCAAGGAGCTCTCGCAAAATTGAACTCTCTGGGAATAAAGGAAAGCTCTCCACAGATTGGTGCCATAACCCACACACAGGAATATGGTTGTAGTTGTTGAAGGCCCTTGCCCTGCCTTTGTTCTTGCTTAAAACCTGTTACATGGACTTCCGGTGCAGACGTGTAGAAGGAGGTTGCACAGTAGAGAGCTCCTGCCAGAGTTGTTGGTTTTGATGCTTTTTATGCGATTTCTGGGGGTAATTGGTGGGCAGACTCATCTCATTCGAGAGTTTTCGTGCGAGGATGTCAAAAGACGCAAGAAAGAATATAATTAAGAAAGGTGGAAGCAGTAGTCCGTCGGAGGAGCCAAGCAAGGTGCAGAACCCAGGGGGATCTAAGATGGCGGAGACAAATTCATCGGGTGGAGCCACACCTATCATGGTAGACAAGCTGGCGGAGGTAATGGCTGTCGAATTTGACGAACAGTTCGGCAAGCATTTTGTGAGGCATGGGAGGGAGATGATGGAGACCCTCAGGAAGTCGGCGGATGAGACCTGGTACCGATAAAGGAGGCGGTGGAAAAGAAGTTGGCAATGTAGCGGTGTTGAAAGGGGTGGAGGAGGCCCTGCCGCGGCACTGCGATCAGTTGGCCTCGTTAGATGTGAGCTGTGGAGGAACGAAATAAGTGCCTGAGGGCGAAGTTCGATGACCTGGAAAATACGTCAAGGCAGTAGAATCTTGGAATCGTGGGGTTGCCTGAGGGGGTGGAGGGTCTGAGGCTGACTGAATACTTTGAGCCGATGTTTGGGGGGGGGGGGGGGGGGAGGGAGAGGATAAACCCAGATGGTGGAGGTGGTAGCGGACCAGGGTGGCAGGTACATCATAGTTACAGGGACATTGGAGAGTAAGTCAGTGGTTTTAGTGAGCGTGTATGCCCCAAATTGGAGTTCATGAAGAGTATGCTGGCTGTGACCTGATATGGATATGCACCAGTTGATATTGGGGGGGGGATTTGCATTTTGAGCCCCAAGTTGGATTGGTCTAAGCCAAAGTCGCTGGCCCCTTCATGAAGGGGATGCGTGGAGCGGATCCATGGTGGTTTTTGTATCTGTGGGGCAATGTTCCTTTGTTTCTCTGGTGCATCATGTCTATTTGGGCATGGGAAAAATCCTGCTGCCAGTGGTGAGGAATGTGGAATATTCCACAATAGTGATATCATTTCATGCTCCGCACCTTGTGGATGTTGTATTGGAGATGGAGCTGGTGTGGAGTTTGGATGTGGGGCTGTTCGCGGATTTGGGATTTTATGTGAAGATGGCTTGGGTGATGATGAATATGTAGGGTTCAGTAAGAATGGGGAAGTGTCGCCCTCTGTACTGTGGGAGGCACTGAAGGTGGTGGTGAAGGGGAGATAGTTTTGCACAAGACACAGAAGGATAGGGAGATAAGAGAGGAGCACTTGTGGTTGGTGGACGAGATCCTGGAGGTGGATGGCAGCTGTTCAAGTGACTTGGCGCCAGAGCTTTAGGCTAGTATAAAGAAGTTGCAGATGCGATTTGACCTGCTATCCACTGACAAGGGGGTGCGGCACTCAAGGGGCTCGTGTGCAAGTATGAGGAGAAGGCCAGACTTTTGGCTGGTCAGCTGAGGTGGGAGGTGGTCTCTGGGGAGATTGTACGGATTCGGGACTCGGGTGGGAGATTAGTGTTGGTGCTGGATAAGGTTAATGGGGCATTTGAGGCATTCTATAAAACTATAGGTCGGAGCTGCTGGAGGAGGAGGACATGTTGAGGGTTTGGAGTATCCCGAGGTTGAGGAGGAGGGTCGAGAGGGGATGGAGGCACTGCTGAGGGGGAGGAGGTCATAACAGCAATTGGGTAAATGCAGAAGGGGAAGCGCCGGGGCCGGATGGGTTCCCAGTGGAGTTTTATAAAACATTTGCTGATCGACAGGTGCCGCTGCTGGAGTGGAGATGTTTGAGGACTCAGTGGATCGGGGATCTCTTCCGGAGATGATGATGCAAGTGTCCATCTCGCTTCTGCTAAAGCAAGATAAAGACCTGGGGGAGTGTGGGTTGTACCTCCTGATTTCACTATTAAATGTAGATGCTAAGATTTTGGCTAAGGTGTGAGCACTGAGGGTTGAGGGTTGTCTCCCACAGGTTATTGGGGAAAACCAGACTGGATTTGTGAAGGGTAGGCACTTGCCGCCAATATGAGGCAACTTTTGAATGTGGTATTGTCCCCGGCGGAAGGGAGGGAGCATCGGATTGTCATTGTGGCATTGGGTACTGAGAATGCCGATAGGGTAGAATGGGGATATTTGTTCACAGTGCTGGAATGGATTGAAATAGGGCTAAAATTTGAAGCACCAAGACTTTGGGCAGCACAGTATCACAAGTGGATAGCACTGTGGCTTCACAGCGCCAGGGTCCCAGGTTCGATCCCCGCTGGTTCACTGTCTGTGCGGAGTCTGCACGTTCTCCCCGTGTCTGCGTGGGTTTCCTCCGGGTGCTCCGGTTTCTTCCCACAGTCCAAAGACGTGCAGGTTAGGTGGATTGGCCATGCTAAATTGCCCTTAGTGACCAAAGAGGTTAGGAGGGGTTGTTGGGATAGGGTAGAAGTGAGGGCTTAAATGGGTTGGTGCAGACGCGATGGACTGAATGGCCTCCTTCTGCACTGTATGTTCTAGTGTACTTACAATGTGAGCGTGGGTTATTTCACTTGCACAAAGGAACGAGGCAGGGGTGCCCCACGTCCCCCCTCTTGTTCGTGTTGGCAATTGGCCATTACCCTGAGGGCTTTGAGTGGGTGGATAGGGAAGGGGGTGGGGTGGGGGGAGTAGTTGAATACAGGGTGTCCTTGTACGCTGATGATCTATATGTAATGGATCTGACCCCCGCAATGGGTGGTATCATGATGCTGCTGAAGCGATTTGGGGCTTTTTTTTGAGGGTATAATTTGAATTGGGAGAAAAGTGTGCAATTCCCGATAACTCAGGTTGGTGTGTGTTGGGGGGGGGGGGTCATCAATCTGGGGGTGTTGCCGTTTCGTCTTACAGGTCATCATTTCTGGATGCGGGTGGCCCAGGATTGGTCCCGGCTTCGGAAATTATATTTTAGGAGCTTTGGTGAGCAGGGTTTTTAAAGCGGACGTGCAGAGGCGGGACAGCTTTCCTCTGCCCTTGGCTGGCAGAACTTAGTCAGTGAAAATGAAGGTACTGCTGAGTTTTCTGTTTTTATTTCAGTGTTTGCCAGTTTTTGTTTTTTTCCAAAATCGTTTTTTGGGGAAAGGAGATTGATTTTGACATTCATTTGGGTGTGAAAAGTAGCCAGGATTAGGAAGTCGGTGCTTCAAAGGGATCGGCAGTCGGGGAGCTTGGCGTTGCAAAATCTGACACATTATTATTGGGTGGTGAACGCTGAGAAGATGCTGCTTTGGTGTGGGTATCTGGAGGCTTTATGGATGCGGATGGAGTTGGGCTTGTGTAACAGGGCAGGGTTAAGGGTGTTGGTGATGGTTTCTCTACCCATTTCCCCTGGAAGTACTCAGGGAATCTGGTAGTGGCCTCCACACTGAAGATATGGAGATAATTTTGGCAGTTTTTCAAATTGGAGGTGGGATCAAAGTTGGTGCCGGTTTGTGTGAGTCAGTGAGGCTGGATGCTAGGTTCAGAGGATGGGAGGAGACGGGGGTTGCTGTGATGAAGGATTTGTTTTTGGAGGGCTGATTTGTGAGCTTTGAGGAGTTGGCGGAGAAATTTGGACTTTCGCGGCAAATATATTTAGATATTTACAGGTGCGTGACTTTGCGAAGAAAATCTTTCCGACGTTCCTTGTTGTTGGAGAAGGCGTGGTCACTGGTGGGGATGAAGGGGCATACCTCAGGGGTTTATGGGAGGCTTATAGCAGAGGATGCAGTATGCTTGGAGGGGTTAAGGTCAAGCGGGAGGAGGATTGGGGGCCGAGTTGGAGGAAGGGGTGTGGTATGAGATTCTGCGTAGGGTGAACGTAATGTCATTACGTGCGAGGTAGGGGCTAATACAGTTGAAGGTAGCGCATAGGGCCCATTTGACTAAATCCAGGATGAGCAGGTTAATTGTTGGGGTTCGGACCTGCCAGACTGCAGACTGGAGTGGGGTTGATGTTCTGGCCTTCGCCTCGCTGATTGCATGAAAGCGGGTGCTGATGGGTTGGAGGTCAGCTTCTCCACCCAGCCCCTCGATATGGCTGAGGGATCATAGAATTCATAGAATTTACAGTGCAGAAGGAGGCCATTCGGCCCATCGAGTCTGCACCGGCTCTTGGAAAGAGCACCCTACCCAAAGTCAACACCTCCACCCTATCCCCATAACCCAGTAACCCCACCCAACACTAAGGGCAATTTTGGACACTAAGGGCAATTTATCATGGCCAATCCACCTAACCTGCACATCTTTGGACTGTGGGAGGAAACCGGAGCACCCGGAGGAAACCCACGCACACACGGGGAGGACGTGCAGACTCCGCACAGACAGTGACCCAAGCCGGAATCGAACCTGGGACCCTGGAGCTGTGAAGCAATTGTGCTATCCACAAGGCTACCGTGCTGCCCAATTGTGGATCTTGTGGAATTTTCTTGTGAAAGTTAAGTACACCGTGATGGGTGCAATTGAAGGGTTTTACAGGAGATGACGAGCATTTATTTTGTACTTTGAAGAGCTGGTCACTGTCAGTTATTTGTGGTGCAGGGGGGAGGGTGTGGTAGGGCTAGAGGCAGTTGGTGTTGGTATGAATTTTGTTTGACTATCGGGGCGTGGGGGGGGGTGCGTTGTTATTACCTGTTACAGATTTTGTTAAGTATAAAATTGAAAAAGGTCAATAAAAATATTTTTTAAAAACCTGTTACACATCTGTTTTTTTCCATTTCGGATTCAAGGTCATCAATCAGATGGGTTAACATTGTTTCGCTCTTCACAGATGCTACCTAACGTGCTGAGTATTTCTGTCATTTTCTGTTTTTATTGAATTGTTTAACATTGTGCAGATACTGCTTACGTGTACTGCAGCAGGTTCAGAATTATCTGACTCGGACCAGTTTCTAATCTTTGAGAATGGGATGAGTATAGAAAACGGCTGGCTTGCAAAATCTTGGCTCTAATGTCAATGTATAATATTGCCATGAAAAGTGGTGACATTTTGCATTCTGGGATTGCATGTAAGTAGTGTATCTTTTTTAAATATGTATTTTTATTAGGGTTTCTCCATTTTTACAAATAACAAAACAAATCTTCAGGATTGGTACAGTACAATGTAAATGCTTCAACATACATGAGTACAGAAAAATACAGGAGAACAACAATGTAATCATTCAACCCAGTGCCTTCGTTTACACCAGGAGGGACGATGCACGGATACACTGGAGACCGAGGATAAAGCCATGAAAACATGGTAAACTGACGCATATACAGCTCCGCCAAAGAAGATACAGGATAAGAATTTTGCACCATGTTTGGACATGCACCAGGGCAGGTGTATCATTAAAAAAATATATATTCCCAGACTTCCGGTGAGCAGTCGCACATCAGGTGGCTCGCCTCCCCTGGACCCGAAAAATAGTCACTTTTCAACGATAACTCGCCAAAAAAGACGCAGTAACTAATTCCCCAACCGTAGTAAGTCAGAGGAAGAAAGAAAGAAAGGGGGAATATAAGAACAAATGGCCAGAAAAAGACAAACTAGGGGCCGAGCAGAGACCAGGAGTAGAAGGGGCCAGGAACGCCCACACTCGAACGAGCCAGCCAGAGCACGAGGCGGCGGAGCGCAAGTTTCGCCGAAGCAGAAGGAGCAAGGCAGACACGAACAAGAATCCCCCCCCCCCCCCCCCCCCCCCCCCCCCCAGCCGCACATGAGGCGGAGCTGGAAGGCATCCTTCACCGAGGCACTGAGGGAGCACCAGCAGGTGATAAAGGCGGAGGTAAAAGTGGACATTGAGGCCACCGTGAAGGCAACAGTGGCCGAGACTCTGGCCCAAATACAGCTCACCCTGAGCAGAGCAGAGAAGAGACTGGAAGCCCAAGAGGCGACCATCAAGGACATGGAAAAGGCCGCAACCGACCAAAGTGATCGGATTGTGGCGCTGGAGAAAGAGGTGGGGATGTTGGTCGCGATACAGGGTAGTGTGAGGGGTAAAGTAGAGGATCAGGAGAACCGCTCAAGAAGGCAAAACCTGCGGATTGTGGGCCTACCGTAGGGGATCGAAGGCAGGGACCCCACGGTATATGTGACCGGGATGCTGGGCAACCTGATGGGAAGAGAAACTTTCCCCAACCCACCAGAAATAGACGGGGCACACCAGTCGCTGCACCCGAAACACAAAGCCGGGCAACAACCCAGAGCAGTAACAGCCAAACTGCACCAGTACCAGGACCGAGAAAGAATCCTGTGCTGGGCCAGGCAGTCCAAGAACTGTAGCTGGGAAGGACATAGAATTAGGATATACAATGACATTGGGGCTGACCTGGCCAGGAAACTGGCAGAATTCAACAGGGCAAAAGCAGCCCTGTACAAGAACGAAAGCTCTGGATCATATGCCAAGGCAAGGAACACTTTTTCACAGCCCCTGCCGAGGCAGACAGGTTTGTCGTGGAATGCGGGCTGGAACAGCGACAGCAGGGGAAGCAATAAGTGGGCCCCTGGCAAGGAACAACAGCACAGCGACGAGCCGACGGGAGGGGGGAGAGAGGGAACCCCTCCCCCTCCCAAAACCAAACACACCCTGAGCGACAAGCAGCAAGCCACCACCTGAGGGACCACTTCACGCGGGAGATCGTGACCTCGTTTGAGAGGGCGAGAGCAGCGGAGAAGGGAAAGTGAAGTGGCAAGCGGGAGGAGTGCAGGGGAAGATGGGGAAAGTAACTACAAAGGGTGGGCAAGGGAGGAACAAGACAGTAGCTCCCGGAAGGGGGGTCACCGCACTAGCGGGAAAGCTAACGCCGGGAGTATGCAACAGTGCAAGGCTGCGGTACATCCCCGACAGGGTGGATATCACCAGGCAGTGGGGAGGAACACACAACGAGAATGGGGAGCAAAGGGGGGATAGGAGCTAGGGGAATGGGGCCAACGGGGGTGGTGGGAAAGGGAGACGGCACAATGGTCGACGGAGCAGCTGGTGAAGGTCTATCAAGGATTGCTTCGCCAAGCTGGAGAGGACCGATTAAGGCTTCGATTGATCAAGTGGTTCAGAATCAGGAACCCACGGGAGAACGTTCCAGGAGGTCGAACAAAAGTTGTCCGAGCAGCAGGAGTATATAACCCTGAGTGCTGGAAAGCAAGGTGGGGATGATGAACGACTGCCAGAAAAGAATGCAGGAGAAGCTGGAGGACCTGGAGAATAGGTCCAGGAGGCAGAATCTCAGAATTGTTGGCCTCCCTGAAGGCAGTGAGGGATCGGATGCGAGGGCCTATGTGACAGACATGTTGGAGAACTTGATGGGGGCTGGGGTGTTCCCTCGGCCCCTGGAATTTGATAGAGTGCACAGTGCCCTCGTGAGGAAGCTCAGAGCGAACGAGCCGCCGAGGGCCATGGTGGTACATTTTCACCGTTTCATGGACAAGGAACGCGTTTTGCGGTGGGCCAAGAAAGAACGGAGCAGCAAGTGGGGAGAACTGTGAGTTGCGCATCTATCAGGACATGGGAGTGAATTTGGTCAAGAGGGCAAAAACGACCCTCTTTAAGAAGGGGGTGAAGTTCAGGATGCTGTACCCAGCCCGTCTGTGGGTCACACATGAGGAACAGGACTTCTACTTTGAAACGCCAGACGAAGTATGGACCTTTATTAAAGAAATGAAGCTGGAGGTGAACTAAAAGACACTTAAGCCTTGAGAAGTACTGTGGCAGCAATTTTGTGGTGCTGGATTGTTAAATTTAAGTAGCTCTATGTGAAATAATGGGCTGTGTGGATGGTTAAAGGTTGATCTGTCTTGCAGGGACCTTGTTAGAGGGGAGGATGGGCTTTGATTTAATTCTGCTTTTTGGGGGACTATTTTTCTAAAGTGACTTTCTTCACTTTTTTCTGTTTGTTTACTGGGGAATGTGATGCTTTAAAATGTTTATTCATGTGGGGGGGGGGGGAGAGGAGAGTACAATAGGGAGACAGACTGCTTGGTGCTGGGGGCGGGAGCTATCGAGTCAGCATGAGTCAGCTGACTCTTGGAAGCGAGGTGGAGGGTGAGCAGGTGTTAAGCTGGAGCTTGACTTGGGGGATTGGGTTTCTAGTGCTGTTGCGAGGGGGGGGGGGCGGAGCTGCTTTGCTGACAGGGGAGGAACTGTTACGAGGGGACAAATGGGAGGTCGGGAACGCGACAGCCCGAGTGGGGACTCGAGGAAGTGGAGGGCGCGAGCTCGAGGCTGGCCTAAAAGGGTGATGGCTAGTCGGCAGGGGGGGGGTTAGAAGCCCCAAGTCCAGGCTGATCACATGGAACGTGAGAGGATTGAATGGGCCAGTCAAGAGGGCTCGCTTGTTCGCGCATTTGAGGGAACTGAAGGCGGACGTGCCAATGCTACAAGAGACACACCTAAAAGTTACAGATCAGACGAGATTGAGGAATGGGTGGGTTAGCCAAGTGTCCCACTCAGGACTGGACTCAAAGACCAGGGGAGTAGTGATCTTGATCAGCAAACGAGTGGCATTCGAGGCAGGGAGAATCGCGTCAGACAAGCGGGGTAGGTACACTATGATGAGTGGGAAGCTTGGGGGGGGGGGTCCGAGTGGTACTTGTGAACATATATGCTCCAAATTGGGACGACGTGGAATTTATGAGGCGGGTGGTAGGGTCAGATCCCAGACTTAGAGTCACATCACCTGATCATGGGAGGGGACTTCAACACAGTCATTGAACCGGTTAAAATCCAGGGACAGGGAGGAGGCCGGCTGCGGCAAGGAATTGAAGGGTTTTATGGAACAGATGGGGGCAGTAGACCCATGGAGGTTTGCACGGCCGAGGGCGAAGGAGTTTTCTTTTTTCACATGTCCACAAGGTATACAGTCCCATCAACTTTTTTTGTTCTGAGCAAGGCGCTAATACTGAAGGTGGTGGATATTGAGTATTCGGCAACTGCAGTGTCGGATCATGCCCCGCACTGGGTGGATCTACGGGTTAGTGTGGAGAGAGGGCAATGCCGCTGTGGAGACTAGATGTGGGGTTACTAGCAGACGAAGCGATCTGTGGGCGGGTTAACAAGTCCATCCAGAACTACCTGGAAACAAATGATATGGGGGAGGTCTCCGCAGCGACGGTTTGGGAGCTTTGAAGGCAGTAGTCAGAGGGGAATTACTCTCGATACGGGCCCACAGAGAAAAGGTGGAACGGGGCTGAGAGGGTTAGATTAGTGGAGGAGATACTCCAGGTGGACAGGAGATACTCGGAGGCCCCGGACGCGGGGCTACTGAGGGAGCGGCGGAGGTTACAGGTGGAGTTTGGGCTGTTGACCACCGGGAAAGCAGTGGAACTGTTGAGGAAGGCAAGGGGGCGATCTATGAGTACAGGGAAAAGGCAAGCAGAATGTTGGCACACCAGTTCAGCGGGGGTGAACGAGGTGTTTAAGGACTTCTGCAGTAAATTATATGAGTTGGAACCCCCTGCTGGGGTGGAGGGGATGAGTCAATTTCTGGATCAGTTGAGGTTCCTGAGGGTGGAGGAGGACTGGTGGAGGGGCTGGGTGCCCCAATTGAGATTGAGGAAATAATCAAGGGGCTGGAGGACATGCAGTCGGGCAAGGCCTGATGGCTACCCGGTGGAATTCTATAAGATGTTTTCAGAGATATTGAGCCCACTGCTGGTGAGGACATTTAACGAAGCAAGAGAGAAGGAAGTCCTCCCCCCAACAATGTCGCAGGCCTCGATTTCATTGATCCTGAAATGGAAGAAGGATCCGGAGCAATGTGGGTCATACAGGTTGCTTTCTCTACTGAATGTGGATGCCAAACTGCTGGCTAAGATACTGGCCACGGGATAGAGGACTAGTGTCCCGGGGGTGATGGGGAAGACCAGACGGGATTTGTTAAGGGCAGGCAACTCAAGGCCCATGTTCGAAGGCTTCTAAATGTTATTATGATGCCCTCGGAAGGAGAGGAGGTGGAGGTGGTGGTAGCGATGGATGCGGAGAAGGCTTTTGATCAGGTGGGTGGGAATTACCTGTGGGAGGCGCTGGGAAGGTTTGGGTTTGGTGAGGGCTTTATTGACTGGATGCGGTTGCTCTGTCAGGCATCAGTAGTGAATGTGCGTACGAACTGGCTGAGGTGGGGGTATTTTTAAACGACTACTGTTTAATAGAGCCATTGGCCATGGCGTTAAGAGCCTCTAGGAACTGGAAAGGGCTGGTTCAGGGGTGGGTGGGAGGGGGGTGGGGGTGGGGGTGGAGCACCGGGTCTCGCTCTACGCAGGTGACCTGCTCTTGTTACATTGCGGACCCGTTGGGAGAGGATGGGGCAAGTTTTGCGAATCTTGAGGGAATTTGGCACTTTTTCGGGGTATAAATTGAATATGGGGAAAAGCGAGATGTTTGCGATCCAGGCAAGAGGACAGGAGAAGAGACTGGGAGAGCTGCCGCTTAGAATGGGAGGGAAGAGCTTTCGATATTTGGGAATCCAGGTGTCCCGGAAATGGGAGGTACTACACAAATTAAACCTATCCCGGTTGTAGAGCAAATGGAGGGGGACTTTAAGAGATGGGACATGCTTCCGCTGTCACTGGCGGGGAGGGTACAGACCGTGAAAATGACGGACCCCCCAGATTTCTGTTTGTCTTTCAGTGCCTCCTTATCTTCATCCCTAAGGCCTTTTTCAAGCGGGTGAATAAGGTTATTTTGGGCTTTGTGTGGGCGAGTAAAACCCCGCGAGTGAAGAAAGTGTTGCTGGAGCGCAGTCGGGGGGAGGGTGGGTTGGCGCTGCCGAACTTCTGCAATTACTACTGGGCAACTAATATAGCCATGATTAGGAAATGGGTAGTGGGGGAGGGGGAGGCATGGGAGCGGATGGAGGCAGCGTCTGAAAGCATTGGTAAGGCACCTCTACCGTTTTTGCCAGCCGATACCCCACAAGTCCGGTGGTAGTGGTGGCTCTGAGGATCTGGGGGCAATGGAGGAGATCTAAGAGAATGGAGGGAGCATCGATTTGGACCCCGATTTATAATAACCACAGGTTTTGTACCGGGTAGGCTGGATGGTGGGTTCCGGAGTTGGCAGAGGGCAGGATTGGAAGGATGGGGTATCTATTTATAGACGAGCTTTCCCACTTGAAAGCTTTGGAATATTAACTTTAAATTGCCAGCAGGGAATGGTTTTAGATATTTGCAGTTGCGAGACTTACTGAGAAACAGCTGCTGGCATTTCCGCTGCTGCCGCCACGGGGATACAGGATAGAGTAGTTTCCAGTACCTGGGTGGGAGAGGGGAAGGTGGGAGAGGGGACGTATCGGATATTTACCAGGAGCTTTCGGAGGCGGTGGATACTCCGGTGGAGGAGCGTAAGGGCAAATGGGAGGACGAGCTAGGAGGAGAGAATCGAGGCGGGGCTATGGGCGGATGCCCTAAGCAGGGTTAATACCTCCTCCCATGCGCCAGGCTTAGCCTGATACAATTTAAGGTAGGAAGCCCAGCAAATCATGTCCATATGTTTTGGGCAATCCCGAAGCTTAGAGGGTTTTGGCAGGATTTTGCTAAGGCAATGTCTCCGGTACTAAAAATACGGGTGGTGCCGAGTCCGGAGGGTAGCGATCTTTGGAGTGTCGGAAGATCCGGGAGTTCAGGGGGCGAAGAGAGACCGACGTCTTGGCCTTTGCCTCCCTGGTAGCCCGGAGACGGATCTTGTTAATGTAGAGGGACTCGAAGCCCCTGAGTGTAGAGATCTGGGTTAGTGACATGGCTGGGTTTCTCAGTCTCGAGAAAATAAAGTTGCCTTAAGAGGGTCAATGGTTGAGGTTCTCCCGGAGGTGGCAGCCATTCGTCAACTTTCTTGTGGAAAATTAAATGTCAGCAGATGCAGTATTCCAAAGTGGGGGGGGGGGGGCGGGGGGTGGCAAATTGTTGTTCTATGGTTGAGGTGTGTGAAGATTGGCTGGGGGGGGGGGGAAATGTTTATTTTACCATGTTTATGTCATTGTTTATGTTACTGTTATAAAAATTTTCAAATACCTTAATAAAATATTATTTAAAAAAATATATATATATTGTGCATCTCCACATTTTCCGTCACAAATTCCAAACTCAGTTTAGAAATCGGGTCACAGTTCAGTTTATTGTCTGTTTTATTTGAAACTGCAGCAAGGTGACAAGATACTTTTCAAGTGAAATTACCCTTTAGCCCTTTTGATATTCACCAGCTTCGTTACAACTCCTGGCTTTTTAATGAGTCCAGTTAGACTCATTCATTGTTTCTGCCAAGCTGTCCTATTTGTTGATGTGTTTTTAAAAAATACTGCCCTAAACCAGTAAGCTAAGGAATGTATTTGCTTGCTAGAAGACTGAGGCCTATTGTGATGGGCACTGTAATGTTTAGATGTGGGGAAAGAGAGTAGAAATGTACTCTTATTAGAAAATGCTGGAAACCTTATTTCTGAAATGGGAAAGCTTTTTGTCATACCATTCATGTAGTTTTGATGCCAAAAATGCAAGGAAAAATTATTGAACCAAGTTGCCATTCTACAAAAATGAATAGGCTTTACCTTCCACCAAGGTCTTTAGTTTACCCCTTAGATTAAATAGTATGTGAGCTTGGGTAAAATGGATATTCCTTCCTTTTGGCCTCTTGTTGTTGCACTTGATAAGCTTGTTGTTTATTTATAGCATGAGAAGATGAAGATCCTAGACTGCTCCATTGTTGCCGCCATTGCTGGTTTCCTTTTAGTGGAACTGGTTTACACCTCTTTCAATGTGAAAGTGGAGCAATATGCCGAAGTAGCCAACATATACACAGCATTCATCACTGAGTATCAAGAAAGCTTGCTGTTGGTGGTCCAAGATTATTTGGACCTGAATTTTCATGGCATTAACTTCCCAACCACTGGAGCAATTTGCCTGGTATTCCCGTAATGCTTAAATGGACTCTTTATTCCAGAGAATGTACAAAACATTTTAATGTGTAAATACTTAGCAAACACTTCAACATCTATCCATTGATATCATGCATTGAATATCCAACTGTTTATCTTTGATAAGATCTTGATCAGTTAATTTCAGGTAGCCATGTATTCTATTAACATGGTCAATGAAGGAGATTTGCTTCAATATGCTAACCATAATACTACTCGGTTACTTATTTGAAGAAAATAAATTTGCATCTTCGCTTCAAAAGTCTGATACTTTTATAGCTGTTTTAACAGCAGCATCATTATAAATAATTTTAAAAGACTTGTGTCACAACTTCTTAACTGCTCTTCACTTTGTACAGCATGATAGCATTTCCTGTTTCTTGAAGTCAGCAATTGTCAAACTTTTCAGCAGTGGAAATTCAGTAATACTGGAAGATAATTTGCAGGCTGGTGCATATGACAGCTCCATAATTTGAAGTAAAAATTGCAGATAATGAGAGAAGGAAAATACGGCGCTGAGGACCTGGGTCCGATCCCGGCCTCGGGTCACTGTTCGTGAGGAGTTTGCACATTCCTCCCGTGTCTGTGGGCATCACCACCCCACAACTCAAAGATGTGCAGGGTAGGTGAATTGGGTATTCTAAATTTATTTTAAAAAAACATTGAGGAGATAATCTGTTAAAATTTTTCTTAAAAAAAGTTTTGAGTGGACCTTTTCTATAGGGCATAAATACTTGAGATAAATTTCAATATTCCAGATGCACAAGTGGAAATGTTTCCTGTTATTTGGCTAAAACTCCCTTGATGACAGAGAAACAAATCGAGTTTCTGTTTGTTTTGTGCCTTTTTTAAATGAAGCAGCTAGTATTGAAAATGCAAACTACCGTGTGTTGATTATTTGTCGTACAAGGCAAGCTGATTTGGTTCCACATTTTTGTTTTGAGTTAAACAAAAAATAGTGAAGATTCATTAAGTTAGTGTGCTACATGAAATCATGTCTGGAAATTTAATCGTTGAGAATTTTAAATATTTTTCCTCTTTTCTGCACCCCTCCTCCTACTATCTCATAAACCCTTTGTGATTGTCATTAGTTACTGCATTTCAGCTTTTGATTACAAAATTGTTACTTAGGAGAATGTAGTAGTTAGGGAATTTTAAATTAAAAACAGAAAATGCTGAGAAAAAAACAAGAAGTGCAAAACGTCAACTTGTTGGAAATTTAGAAGATTTATAAATTAATATCTGATTATATCTGAGTGACTAATAAAAAAAATATGATGAATGTGCCTTTTTCTTCTTAGGCTGCAGATTTAAGTAAACCTATTGACAAGCGGGATATACAAAGGAACACAACCCACCTGCCATGACTTCAACCATCTGACAGCTACAGCAGAAAGTGTCTCCCTACTTGTGGGCTTCTCTGCAGGACAGGTTCAACTTATCGACCCTGTAAAGAAAGAAACTAGCAAGTTATTTAATGAGGAAGTAAGTATCACATGATGACTTAATCTTGTCATTGTGCAGCAGTAGTTGGTCAACCTAATTGCACTTTTAAAAAAATTATACACCTTCACTTTTGTCAATCATAAACTGGTCATTCTCCCACAGTCAGAAACAATCACGTCTGCAGGAGTAAGTGTGGTTCTCAAAACTGTAAAATCAAACTCCCTTTGCAATTTTCTGACGTTATGATGACAATACAACTCTCCTGTTCCATCTTGCATAAAGATGGCTGCATAAATCGATTAATTTCCCATTGTCGGGGTGGCACAGTGGTTAGCATTGCTGCCTATGGCGCTGAGAACCCGGTGTTTCGAATCCCGGCCCTGGATCACTGTCAGTGTGGAGTTGCACATTCTCCCCATGTCTGTGAGTTTCACCCCACAACCCAAAGATGTGCAGGTTAGGTGGATTGGCCACGCTAAATTGCCCCTTAATTTGAAAAAAATAATTGGATACTCTAAATTTATAAAAATTTCCCATTATTGTCTGTGTGTAATTTAGCATGGCTTCTTGAGATGAGTGTTCAAAATCTAAAGAGTGGCAGATGAAAGTTAATTGAAGACCTAATATCAAATATAAAGTACATCGGTATAGGAAACATACTGAATGATGGGTGTACATTAAAGGATTAAAAAGTTGGGACGAATTGTATATTACTGAATTATGCAGTTACTACGAGACCATTAAAGTGTTTGTTGAGAACATTTAATTTTCTTTCAAGCAAATTGGAAATAGTTTTATTTATCCAAATTAAATTCGACTACTATTCAAAGACTGAAGTCACAAGACACCATACTATTTAAAAGTATGTTTGCAATCTTGAGAAGTCAACATCTCTTTATCACAAACACCTCCTCTGCTCTCTTGCTTGTATGTCAGCAGCATCTCACTGTCATAGAAAATCATCAAAAAGATGATTTTGCATGTTTATCATAGAATTTACAGTGCAGAAGGAGGCCATTCTGCCCATCGAGTCTGCACCGGCTCTTGGAAAGAGCACCCTACCCAAGGTCAACCACCTCCACCCTATCCCCATAACCCAGTAACCCCACCCAACACTCAGGGCAATTTATCATGGCCAATCCACCTACCTGCACATCTTTGGACTGTGGGAGGAAACCAGAGCACCCAGGAGGAGAACCCACCGCACACACTGGGAGGATGTGCAGACTCTGCACAGACAGTGACCCAAGCCGGAATCGAACCTGGGACCCTGGAGCTGTGAAGCAATTGTGCTATCCACAATGCTACCGTGCATTGTTCAAAATGTACAATCATAATGTGGTGTCATTTTGGTGTATCATTGCTGTACCCCTCCAAGGCCAACATATCTTTCCTGTAGTTCGGTTCCCAAAACTGAAAAATGTTAGCGAGCTTTTAAGCAAGTACAGGGGTGGGGGTTGGACGGGTGGGTTGGGTGGGGAGGGGAGATGGTGGGGCGAACCAAAGAAGGTCTCTGATAGGGTGGAAGGCAGAATAGATAAATGACAAAAGGCATATTTTGAGAGGGTAAGGTGTGAGAAGAGCACTGTTTGGAGGATAAATCATTGAATAAAAACTAGGTTGTGTTCAGGAATACTGAGCCAGTAAGAAAAGACAAACTGCAGAAAATGAAGGTTAACAGAGAAAAAATGTCACTCTGGACAACGGCAGAAGTAATGTCAGAAATAAGGGCAAAAGCACAGATTGTTCATAAAGTAATGGGTAGTGCAGTGAAGCGAGATGAACGTTAAAAAAAACAAACAAGGTAAGAGATATAGGAGCTAGTCAGAAAATCTAAAATTAAAAATAAGGTTAGACCACAGGGAATATTAAATGTCAAGCATTTATTTTTAAAGCAGATGAGAGGAAATTGTAACACTATTGAATCATTCAAAAGGTTACTCAAAATCAAGTGATCAACGGATAGCAAAATGTTCTACAAATTATTTGCTTCACAGAAGTGGACCATTTGGCCAACAAGTCTATATGGGTGGTACGGTAGCACAGTGGTTACCACTGTTGCTTCACAGCGCCATTGACCTGGGTTCGATTCCCGGCTTGGGTCACTGTCTGTGCGGAGTCCACATGTTCTTCCCGTGTCTGCGTGGGTTTCCTCCGGGTGCTCATGTTTCCACCCACAAGTCCCGAAAGACGTGCTTGTTAGGTGAATTGGACATTCTGAATTCTCTCTCAGTACAGCTGAACAGGTGCCGTAGGCGACTAGGGACTTTTCACAGTAACTTCACTGCAGTGTTAATGTAAGCCTACTTGTGACACTAATAAAGATTCTTCTCTTCTGTCTGCACGAACCTCCTCCCACCCGATTTCATCTACCCCCATCAACACGTCTTTCTATGATATTCGCTCCAACTGTAGTAACAGGTTCCACATTTTAACCAGTCTCTGGGTCAAGCAGTTTCTCCTGATTGCCCCATTTTTATCAGAAGACCCTTATTTCTGCTCTCATCTGCAAGGGGAAACATTTTCTCAAGTGTGCCCTATCAAGCCATAATCTAAAAGACCTCAATGAAGTCATCTCCTCCGCTTTGCTTTTACAGAGAAAACCAATTTGACCTTTCCTGAAGGGTATTACATCTTGGTGTTCATTTCATTTCAGTAAAATCTTTTTTTGCATCTTCTCCAGTGCTTCTGTACCTTTTAGTGATGTAGGCCATAAGGCCATACAGTGAATAAACAAAACATTTGTTTCAAGAGGGATTGATTAAAAAGTTCAGTTATGTTCAAGTTGTATAGAAACTATTTTATAATTGGATGTATGCATCCCTAATAGCTCTTGGACTGAGTGACTTACTAGACCGATTCAGAAGGCTTTTTAAAAATAAGAGTCAACCACATTGCTGTGGATCTGGATTCACTTGTAGACCAGTCAGGAAAGGATGACAGATTGCCTTCCCTCATGGATATCAGTGAACACATTTACGACAATTGACGATGGTTCATGGTCTTCATTTTTCACATTTTCATCAAATTTACACCCACCAACAAATATTCAACAATAACGAATACAATGACAAGCCCCCTGGCCAACGATCCCTTTATCCCACCCACCCCCAAACAACTCCAACATTTTAAATACAAAACATGCAAGAATCATTGGACTACTTTTAATTCAAGATTTATTTTAAAAATATATATATTTATTCAAATTTTTCAACAAATTTTCAACAAACCCCCCCCAACAAAAAGAAACAAGAACGCAACAATCCGAAATTATACATTGGATTTCCCCCATATACAATAACCTGCCGTATAACATTTAAGAACACAAATAGGGAGAAAAAAAAAACACCTTCACCCAAACGCCACCCCAGAAGAACCCCCCCCCCCCGGCCCTTGGGCTGCTGCTGCTGCAGCTGACCTCCTCCTAACGCTCCGCGAGATAGTCTAGGAACGGTTGCCATCGCCTGAGGAACCCTTGCACAGACCCTCGCAAGGCAAACTTTATCCTCTCCAGCTTGATGAACCCTGCCATGTCATTGATCCAAGCTTCCACACTAGGGGGCTTCGCATCTTTCCATAGTAGCAAAATCCTCCGCCGGGCTACCAGGGACGCAAAGGCCAGAATACTGGCCTCTTTCGCCTCCTGTACTCCCGGCTCGTCCGATACCCCAAATAATGCCAATCCCCAGTTCGGCTTGACCCGGCCGTTCACCACCTTGGACATAGTCCTCGCAAAACCTCTCCAAAACCCATCCAGCGCCGGGCACGACCAGAACATCTGGATGTGATTTGCCGGGCTCCCCGAGCACCTCCCACATCTGTCCTCCACCCCAAAGAACCTACTCAACCTCGCCCCTGTCATATGCGCTCTGTGAGTAACTTTGAACTGTATTAGGCTGAGCCTGGCGCAAGAGGAGGAAGAATTAACCCTACTCAGGGCATCAGCCCACAGACCCTCCTCTATCTCCTCCCCAAGCTCCTCCTCCCACTTGCCCTTTAACTCCTCCACCGAGGTTGCCTCCTCTTCCTTCAGTTCCTGGTAAATCGCCGAAACCTTGCCTTCTCCAACCCATACACCCGAAATCACCCTGTTCTGAATCCCACGTGCCGGAAGCAGCGGGAATTCCCTCACCTGCCGCCTCACAAACGCCCTCACTTGCATGTACCTGAAAGCGTTTCCCGGGGGTAGCCCAAACTTCTCCTCCAGCGTCCCTAGGCTCACAAACGTCCCATCGATGAACAGGTCCCCCATTCTTCTAATCCCTGCCCGATGCCAGCTCCGAAACCCCCCCATCCATCCTTCCCGGGACAAACCGATGATTCTCCCGAATCGGGGACCAAACTGAGGCTCCCACCTCGTCCCTGTGTCACCTCCACTGCCCCCAGATCTTCAGCGTCGCCGCCACCACCGGACTCGTGGTATACCTTGTCGGCGAGAGTGGCAATGGTGCCGTCACCAGCGCCCTCTGCCCATGCCCACACAGGGCTCCATCTCGAGCCTCTTCCATGCCGCCCCCTCT
The DNA here is from genome assembly GCF_047496885.1 of Scyliorhinus torazame. Taxonomy (NCBI): domain Eukaryota; kingdom Metazoa; phylum Chordata; class Chondrichthyes; order Carcharhiniformes; family Scyliorhinidae; genus Scyliorhinus; species Scyliorhinus torazame. The sequence continues at coordinate 344,499,306 of NC_092708.1, forward strand.
CCCTCCATTACCCACTTACGGATCATCGCCACATTGGCTGCCCAATAATAGCCACACAGATTCGGCAGCGCCAGCCCCCCCCCCCCCCCCCCCCCCCACCTGCTACGCTCCAGAAACCCTTGGGGTCTTATTCGCCCACACAAATCCCATGATGCTCCTGCTTACCCGTTTGAAAAAGGCCTTGGGGATCATAATGGGGAGGCACCGGAACACAAAGAGAAACCTCGGGAGGACCGTCATTTTGACCGACTGCACCCTACCCGCTAGCGAGAGTGGCAGCACATCCCATCTTTTAAAATCCTCCTCCATCTGCTCCACCAACCGCGACAAATTGAGCCTGTACTGGGCCCCCCAACTCCTAGCTACTTGGATCCCTAGGTACCGAAAAGTCCTTTCCGCCCTCTTCAGCGGTAGCTCGTCTATCCCCCTTCCCTGGTCCCCGAATGCACCACAAAGAGCTCACTCTTCCCTACGTTGAGTTTATACCACGAAAAGTCCCCAAACTCCCTAAGGATCCGCATGACCTCCGCCATCCCCTCCACTGGATCCGCCACATACAACAACAGGTCGTCGGCATACAACGACACCCGGTGTGTCCTCCCCCCCCCCCCCCCCCCCCGCCCCCCGGACCAGTCCCCTCCATTTCCTGGACTCCTTCAGTGCCATGGCCAACGGCTCAATTGCCAGTGCAAACAACAAGGGGTACAAGGGGCATCCCTGCCTCGTCCCCCGGTACAGCCGAAAGTACTCCGACCTCCGCCGGTTCGTAGCCACACTTGCCACTGGGGCTCTATATAGCAGCCTGACCCAACTGATGAACCCCTCCCCGAACCCAAACCTCCGCAGCACTTCCCAAAGATACTCCCACTCCACCCGATCAAAGGCCTTCTCCGCGTCCATAGCTGCCACTTCCTCCGCTTCCCCCTCCACCGAGGGCATCATAATCACATTGAGGAGCCTCCGCACATTTGTGTTTAGCTGCCAACCCTTCACAAATCCCGTCTGGTCCTCATGAATCACCCCCAGGACACAGTCCTCAATTCTTGTAGCCAGCACCTTCGCCAGCAACTTAGCGTCAACATTGAGGAGCGAGATCGGTCTATACGACCGACATTGCAATGGATCCTTGTCCTGCTTCAAGATCAAAGAAATCAGTGCCCTGGAGGCAAGGTCCCCCCCCTCCCTCGCCTTATTAAAAGTCCTCACTAGCAACGGGCCCAGCAGGTCCATGTATATCCTGGAGAATTCAACCGGGAACCCATCCGGCCCTGGGGCCTTCCCTATCTGCATACTGCCCAATCCTTTAACCAGCTCCTCCAGCCCAATCGGCGCCCCCAAACCAGCCACCTCCTCCTCCTCCACCCTCGGGAACCTCAGCTGATCTAGGAATCGTCGCATCCCCTCCTCCCCCGCTGGGGGCTCAGACCTGTACAGATCCCCATAGAAGTCCCTAAATACCTTGTTTATTCTCACCGCACTCCGCACCGTATTCCCCCCCTCTATCCTTAACTCCACCAATCTCCCTCGCTGCCTCCCTCTTACGAAGCTGATGTGCCAGCATCCGACTCGCCTTCTCCCCATGCTCATACGTCGCCCCCTGGGCTTTCCTCCACTGTGCTTCTGCTTTCCCCGTGGTCACCAGGTCGAATTCCGTCTGGAGGTTCCGTCGCTCCCTAAGTAGTCCCTCCTCGGGGGCCTCTGCATACCTCCTGTCTACCCTTAGAATCTCCCCCACCAACCTCTCCCTCTCCCTCCCTTCTCTTCTCCTTGTGGGCCCCAATGGAGATTAGCTCTCCCCTGACCACCGCCTTCAACGCCTCCCAGACTACCCCCACCTGCACCTCCCCGTTGTCGTTGGCCTCCAAATATCTTTCAATACACCCCCGCACCCGCCCGCACATCCCTCATCCGCCAACAGTCCCACATCGAGGCGCCACAGCGGGCGCTGGTCCCTCTCCTCCCCCAACTCCAGCTCCATCCAATGCGGGGGGTGGTCCGAGATGGCTATGGCCGAATATTCCGTTCCCTCCACTTTCGGGATTAGCGCCCTACTCAAAATGAAAAAATCTATCCGAGAGTAGGCTCTATGGACGTGGGAAAAGAAGGAAAATTCCCTGGCCAGCGGCCTGGCAAACCTCCATGAATCCACCCCCCCCCCCCCCCCCATCTGGTCCATAAACCTCCTGAGCACCTTGGCCGCAGCCGGCCTCTTATCCATCCTGGACCTAGAACGGTCCAGTGCTGGGTCCAGCACCGTGTTGAAGTCTCCCCCCCCCACCCCCATTATCAAGCTTCCTGCCTCCAGATCAGGAATCCGACCCAACATATGTTTCATAAATCCGGCATCATCCCAATTTCGGGGCATATACGTTCACTAGTACCACCCGCAACCCCTGCAACCTACCACTCACCATCACATATCGACCTCCGTTGTCCACTACAATATTCAGTGCCTCGAACGACACCCTGAATGAAAGCCCTGCCCTACCCATCCCTTTCTCAGCCTAACCTGATCTGCCACCTTTAGATGTGTCTCCTGGAGCATAACCACGTCTGCCTTCAGTCGCTTTAAGTGCGCGAACACCTGGGCCCTCTTGACCGGCCCGTTCAGGCCCCTCGCATTCCAAGTTATCAGCCGGATCGCGGGGCAACTTGCCGCCCCCCCCAGCCGACTAGCCACCTCCTTTTCTAGGCCAGCCATGTGCCCACGCCTCCTGCACCCTCCAGTCCCCCAGGTGGCGGACCCCGCCCCGACTACCTCTCCTACTTCCAACTCCCTTTTGGCCAATGCAGCAGCAACCCAGTTTCTCCCCCCCCCCCCCCCCCACTCCCCCCTCCCCCGCTAGATCCTCATCTAGCCATTTTGCTCCCCCCATGACACTCTCGTAAGTCAGCTGACTCCTGCTGACCCCGGCCTCTCCAGCTATTCCATCGACCCCCCAGTGTAAGAATCCCCCCACCCCTTGGCAGTCAGTGTGCACTCCTCTCCAGCCCCGCCCCCATCCTTCCCTAACGCAGGAAAAAGCCCGCGCTTTCCTGAGCCAGCCCTGCCCCCTCTGGCTCAGCTCCTTTTTGCGGCCTTACCCCAACTCCCCATCCCCGGGCCTCCACCCCCCCCTCTTCCTCCGTGGGGCCCTGCCCCTCCAACACCGACGCCCACACTCTCCCACAGCCCCCACATCAAATCCATTCACCCATCCCCACCCAGCACTCCAGCAAAAAGAACATTCCCCAAACGCGGTAAACACAGTAAACATCCCCCCACGACAAACCCTCAATTTGAGTCCAACTTTCAGTCTGTATAACGTTCCATGCCTCATCAGGCGTTTCAAAATAGTGATGCCGATCTTGGAACGTGACCCGCAATCGCGCTGGCTGCAGCATCCTGAACTTCACCCCCTTCCGATGGAGCACTGCCTTAGCCCGGTTGAAACCAGCCCTCTTCTTAGCCACTTCCGCACTCCAGTCCTGATAAATTCGGATCTCCATGTTCTCCCACCTGCTGCTCCGCTCTTTTTTGGCCCATCTCAGGACACACTCTCTGTCCACAAAGCGGTGGAACCTCACCACTACAGCCCTTGGTGGCTCGTTGGCTTTGGGTCTCCTTGCCAGGACCCGATGAGCCCCATCCAGCTCCAGGGGTCTTGGGTGCACTCCCGCGCCCATCAACGAATTGAGCATCGTGCTCATATATAGAACATAGAACATAGAACAATACAGCGCAGTACAGGCCCTTCGGCCCACGATGTTGCACCGAAACAAAAGCCATCTAACCTACACTATGCCATTAACATCCATATGTTTATCCAATAAACTTTTAAATGCCCTCAATGTTGGCGAGTTCACTACTGTAGCAGGTAGGGCATTCCATGGCCTCACTACTCTTTGCGTAAAGAACCTACCTCTGACCTCTGTCCTATATCTATTACCCCTCAGTTTAAAGTTATGTCCCCTCGTGCCAGCCATTTCCATCCGCGGGAGAAGGCTCTCACTGTCCACCCTATCTAACCCCCTGGTCATTTTGTATGCCTCTATTAAGTCTCCTCTCAACCTTCTTCTCTCCATCGAAAATAACCTCAAGTCCATCAGCCTTTCCTCATAAGATTTTCCCTCCATACCAGGCAACATCCTGGTAAATCTCCTCTGCACCCGCTCCAAAGCCTCCACGTCCTTCCTATAATGCTGTGACCAGAACTGTACGCAATACTCCAAATGCGGCCGAACCAGAGTTCTGTACAGCTGCAACATGACCTCCTGACTCCGGAACTCAATCCCTCTACCAATAAAGGCCAACACTCCATAGGCCTTCTTCACAACCCTATCAACCTGGGTGGCAACTTTCAGGGATCTATGTACATGGACACCTAGATCCCTCTGCTCATCCACACGTCCAAGAACTTTACCATTAGCCAAATATTCCGCATTCCTGTTATTCCTTCCAAAGTGAATCACCTCACACTTCTCTACATTAAACTCCATTTGCCACCTCTCAGCCCAGCTCTGCAGCTTATCTATATCCCTCTGTAACCTGCTACATCCTTCCACACTATCGACAACACCACCGACTTTAGTATCATCTGCAAATTTACTCACCCACCCTTCTGCGCCTTCCTCTAGGTCATTGATAAAAATGACAAACAGCAACGGCCCCAGAACAGATCCTTGTGGTACTCCACTTGTGACTACTCCATTCTGAACATTTCCCATCAACCACCACCCTCTGTCTTCTTTCAGCTAGCCAATTTCTGATCCACATCTCTAAATCACCCTCAATCCCCAGCCTCCGTATTTTCTGCAATAGCCTACCGTGGGGAACCTTATCAAACGCTTTACTGAAATCCATATACACCACATCAACTGCTCTACTCTCATCTAACTGTTCAGTCACCTTCTCAAAGAACTCAATAAGGTTTGTGAGGCATGACCTACCCTTCACAAAGCCATGCTGACTATCCCTGATCATATTATTCCTATCTAGATGATTATAAATCTTGTCTCTTATAATCCCCTCCAAGACTTTACCCACTACAGACGTGAGGCTCACCGGTCTATAGTTGCCGGGGTTGTCTCTGCTCCCCATTTTGAACAAAGGGACCACATTTGCTATCCTCCAGTCCTCTGGCACTATTCCTGTAGCCAATGATGACATAAAAATCAAAGCCAAAGGTCCAGCAATCTCTTCCCTGGCCTCCCAGAGAATCCTAGGATAAATCCCATCAGGTCCCGGGGACTTATCTATTTTCAGCCTGTCCAGAATTGCCAACACCTCTTCCCTACGTACCTCAATGCCATCTATTCTATTAGCTTGGGGTCAGCATTCTCCTCCACAACATTATCTTTTTCCTGAGTGAATACTGAAGAAAACTATTCATTTAGTATCTCGCCTATCTCTTCAGACTCCACACACAATTTCCCATCCCTGTCCTTGACTGGTCCTACTCTTTCCCTAGTCATTCGCTTATTCCTGACATACCTATGGAAAGCTTTTGGGTTTTCCTTGATCCTTCCTGCCAAATACATCTCATGTCCCCTCCTTGCTCGTCTTAGCTCTCTCTTTAGATCTTTCCTTGCTACCTTGTAACTATCCATCGCCCCAACTGAAACTTCACACCTCATCTTCACGTAGGCCTCCTTCTTCCTCTTAACAAGAGATTCCACTTCCTTGGTAAACCACGGTTCCCTCGCTTGACGCCTTCCTCCCTGCCTGACCGGTACATACTTATCAAGAACACGCAGTAGCTGATCCTTGAACAAGCCCCACTTATCCAGTGTGCCCAACACTTGCAGCCTACTTCTCCACCTTATCCCCCCCCCCAAGTCACGTCTAATGGCATCATAATTGCCCTTCCCCCAGCTATAACTCTTGCCCTGCGGTGTATAATTATCCCTTTCCATCATTAATGTAAACGTCACTGAATTGTGGTCACTGTCCCCAAAGTGCTCTCCTACCTCCAAATCCAACACCTGGCCTGGTTCATTACCCAAAACCAAATCCAACGTGGCCTCGCCTCTTGTTGGCCTATCAACATATTGTTTCAGGAAACCCTCCTGCACACACTGTACAAAAAACGACCCATCTATTGTACTCAAACTATATCTTTTCCAGTCAATATTTGGAAAGTTAAAGTCTCCCATAATAACTACCCTGTTACTTTCGCTCTTATCCAGAATCATCTTCGCCATCCTTTCCTCTACATCCCTAGAACTATTAGGAGGCCTATAAAAAAAACTCCCAACAGGGTGACCTCTCCTTTCCTGTTTCTAACTTTAGCCCATACTACCTCGGAAGAAGAGTCCCCATCTAGCATCCTCTCCACCACCGTAATACTGCTCTTGACTAGCAGCGCCACACCTCCCCCTCTTTTTCCTCCTTCTCGGAGCTTACTAAAACACCTAAACCCCGGAACCTGCAACATCCATTCCTGTCCCTGCTCTATCCATGTCTCCGAAATGGCCACAACATCGAAGTCCCAGGTACCAACCCATGCTGCCAGTTCCCCTACCTTGTTTCGTATACTCCTGGCATTGAAGTAGACACACTTCAAACCACCTACCTGAACACTGGCCCCCTCCTGCGACATCAAATCTGTGCTCCTGACCTCTATACTCTCATTCTCCCTTACCCTAAAACTACAATCCAGGTTCCCATGCCCCTGCTGCATTAGTTTAAACCCCCCCAAAGAGCACTAACAAATCTCCCCCCCAGGATATTTGTGCCCCTCAGGTTCAGATGTAGACCATCCTGTCTGTAGAGGTCCCACCTTCCCCAGAAAGAGCCCCAGTTATCCAGAAATCTGAATCCCTCCCGCCTGCACCATCCCTGTAGCCACGTGTTTAAATGCTCTCGCTCCCTATTCCTCATCTCACTATCCCGTGGCACGGGCAACAACCCAGAGATAACAACTCTGTTTGTTCTAGTTCTGAGCTTCCATCCTAGCTCCCTGAAAGCCTGCCTGACATCCTTGTCCCCTTTCCTACCTATGTCGTTACTGCCAATGTGGACCACGACTTGGGGCTGCTCCCCCTCCCCCCTATGGACCCGGAAAACACGATCCGAGACATCACGTACCCTTGCACCTGGGAGGCAACATACCAAATGTGAGTCTCTCACGCTCTCACAAAATCTCCTATCTGTGCCCCTGACTATAGAGTCCCCAATTACTAATGCTCTGCTCCTCTACCCCCTTCCCTTCTGAGCAACAGGGACAGACTCCGTGCCAGAGGCCCGTACCCCATGGCTTACCCCTGGTAAGTCCCCCCCCCCCCCCACAAGTATCCAAAGCGGTATACTTGTTTCTCAGGGGAACGACCACAGGGGATCCCTGCACTGACTGCTTTTTCCCAGTCCCTCTTAGAGTTACCCACCTATCTCCAATCTTTGGTGTAACTAATTCCCTGAAGCTGCTATCTATGACCCCCTCTGCCTCCCGAATGATCCGAAGTTCTTCCAACTCCAGCTCCAGTTCCCTAACTCGGTCTTGGAGGAGCTGGAGATGGCAGCACTTCCTGCAGGTAAAATCAGCAGGGACACTAACTGCATCCCTCACCTCAAACATCCTGCAGGAGGAACATTGCACTCCCTTCCCTACCATCCCTCTAACTTTCTACCAAGATCTGGCTAACAACTAAATAAATTTTTTTATTAAAAAAAAAAATTAATAATAATAAAATATGGTACTTACCTCACACCAAAGGGTTTTATTATTAGGTTAGAGGAGGAGGGCGGGCCCCTCCACTCCTTCAGGGAGACCCAGAACCCGAAGATTCTTCCTCCTCGACCTACTCTCCAGGTCCTCAAATTTTCCCGCCCACCTCTTGTGCAGCGCCTCGTGCGCCTCCACCTTCACCGCCAGGCCCAAGATCTCGTCCTCGTTCTCCGAAGTTTTGCCACACCTCCCGGATCGCCGTCCCTTGGGCCTTCTGGGTCTCCACAAGCTTCTCAATCGCTGCCTTCATTGGCGCCAGCATTTCTGTTTTCAGCTCCTCAAAGCAGCGTTTAAGAAACTCCTGCTGCTCCTGCAACCACTGCGCCCACGCTGCTTGGTCTCCACCCACCGCCATCTTGCTTTTCCTCCCTCGCACTTTTCGCTGCACCAGGATCACTTTTTTAGCTGCTCCACTCCTGGTCCAATCCATATACTGTCGGGGGGACCTTGCTGTCACCTTCCCACACTGGAAGCCGTCGAACAATTGCCGTTGGGGCCCCTCTGAAGAGCCCAAAGGTCCGTTCCCGGCCAAACGTGCGACCTACCTAGGCATAGCCGCAACCGGAAGCCTCAAGATTTTTTTATTGAATTCAAATTGCACCATGCGCCATGGTGGGATTTGAATCTGTGTCCTAGGTCTCTGGATTACTAGGCCTGTGACAATACCACGACACCACAACGCTCAAGGCAGTGCATTCCTGATCCTAACTGTTCATTGTGTTGAGGAAAATGTTTGTCCCTGTCTACTCTGTTGAGATTCCTCCTGATTTTGAACAACTTTATCAAATTTCCTGTCACCCTTTCTCTTTAAGGAGAACAACTCCACCTCTCCAATCTATCCTTGTAACTAAAGTCCCTCCCCCGCAACAATTCTTGTAATTATTTTCTGTACCCTCTTTAGAGCCTTTACAGCCTTCCTAAAGTGTGATGTTTCAAATTGAACATACTGCTCCAATTAAAGATGAACTAGTGTTTATAAGGTTCACCAATACTTCCTTGTTTTTGTACACTCTGGTTCGATTTATCAAACCCAGGATCCCATATGCCTTATTAACCATTTTCTTAACCTTTGTATTAAAAAGTAGGGAAGTTATGCTAAACTTGTATTGAAACTTGGGCAGATCATATTCAAGAGTACTGCATGCATACTCATCATAATATAAAAAAGGATATAGAGGCAATGGAGGGTGCAGAGGTTCACAAGGATTGTACCAGAAATGTATGGGTATACATATCAGGAACAAATTGACAGGCTGTGACTCTCTTGGTTGGGCAGGGGGTGTCTTCCCTCTACAACTTTTGATAGATTTAAGGGGAAGCCAAATAAGATTTGAGGGAGAAGGCAATAGATGGTTACGATGGCAAATTTAGTTCAGGAAAGATGGGAGGAGGCTCAAGTAGAGCATAAACATCAGCCTGGACTGTTTTGGCTGAATGTTCTGTGCCTTATGCCTAGGGTTAATCTGCCTTGCTACCTTCATTGATATGTGCACCTAACCACCAGGTCTTTCTGTTTCTGCATATAGGGACTGCAGTGGTTCAAGAAGGCAGCTCACCGTCACCTTCTCAGGGGCAGCAAAGGATGGGCAATAAATGCTGGCCTAACCAGCGATGCCTACATCCCATAAATTAATGTAAAAAAGGAACAAAATAGACCTAATACTAACCTCTGGAGAATTCTGCTGTTATGCTCCTGGTCCAAAGAAAAAACAATTCAGTCCTACTGTTTTCTGTCACATAGCCAATGTCATGTTCATGCTGCCACTGTTCGTTTTATTCCATGAGCTGCTGAGAAACCTGCCATGTGCCACTTATCAAATACCTTTTGGAAGTTCAAGTACACCAGTCAACCACATTACCCACATCAACCCTCTTTGTTACCTCTTCAGAAAGTCTAAGCAGAATGCTTTGTTTACTCTTTGAGGCTTTATCAATCTGTGTCCCCAGATCTCTCCATTCCTCTATGCTGCTTATAGAGATTTATTTTTCAAGGACTGTATAGCTTCTTTATTTTTACCAAAATGTACTCGCTCACATTTATCTATCTTGTCACCTGCCAATTACACACCTATTTTGCAAGTTTATTACCTCCTATATTTTGTTGCAGGGCTTCTCTATATTAACTGCAGTCCCCAATTTTGTGTCACCGGTAATATTTGAAATTAAACTTCCAAATTGTTGATGTAAATAGGGAATGACAGTGGTCCAAGCACTAATCATAATGGAACACCACTTCAGACTTTTTGCCAATCTGAGGAGTTACCTTCAACTCCATCTCTTTTTTTTTTTTTGTAGCCAGCTTACTATCTATCCATTCTGGTACCTAGCTCCGGACTACTAAATTAATTTTTCTATGTTCACATTCGGACACTTTGGACAGTCTCACGATATCAATATTTGAACAGTGGAAGTCCTAAAGTAGGAAATTTCTTTTGAGGTGTTCACTCTGGAACTGTTGAATATGAGGTTAGGCCTTGATGGATTTCATGAGCATACCTAAAGTAGCCAATAAAATTGATAATATAAATGCAACTATCTTTCGGCCTCATTAGAAACTCAAGTAGTACGTTTGGATTGGAAAATCGGTAAAAATCTCCAAAAAGGGATATTGTCCGGCAAGAGAAATTAATAAAAGGGAATGATGGACATTATTGACAGTAGGAATTCTCCAGATGTGATTGCACAACTTTGCTACTGCATAAGTGCATTCACAAGGTAAAAGGCTTGAAGTGGATGGAAAATTACTAAACCAGAAAAGCAAGAGACTGTTGTGAATGGAACAATGTTATTATGGAAAGAGATCACTCAAAGGGTTTCAGAAGGAAACGGCTGTAGTGGATGCAAATGATTTGAAGCAAGGCTGTTAACTAGGTCTGCAGATAACACCAGTCTGTCTCCCAAGGTGATTACATTACCAAATTGAAAGAAGTACAAGTAAATCGTTGTTTCACCTGCAAGGAGTATTTGGAATCTTGACTAATGTGAAGAAAGGAGGCAAATTCGGCACTGAGTGCTGAATTTGGTGCTTTTTGAGTGCTATAGTAAGAGTTTGGTGACCGAGGGAGTATAAGGCTTCATTTTTATCTAAAGTTTAGTCTTTCTTTTGTTTAGTTAATTAACTTAAAAGTTGCTGTTTGGTTTAGAAGAAGGTGAATTTTCAATAAGCTTTAAACAGGCTTCCTTGTAGGCACTTGCAGCTGGAGCTTGTTAATTAGTTAATTGGATGAGGCCAGTTTTTAGAGGCTAGATTCACAGTATAAAAGTGATCCCCTACAGTGCAGACTTTGTTTGCACTGAGTGCTGAATTTGGTGCTTTTTGAGTGCTATAGTAAGAGTTTGGTGACCGAGGGAGTGCTGAATTTGGTGCTTTTTGAGTGCTATAGTAAGAGTTTGGTGACCGAGGGAGTGCTGAATTTGGTGCTTTTTGAGTGCTATAGTAAGAGTTTGGTGACCGAGGGAGTGCTGAATTTGGTGCTTTTTGAGTGCTATAGTAAGAGTTTGGTGACCGAGGGAGTGCTGAATTTGGTGCTTTTTGAGTGCTATAGTAAGAGTTTGGTGACCGAGGGAGTTAGGTGAGGAGGGAGTAAGGTGCTCCTTTCATTTTGTTTCCGACATTTCCGCAAAGAATGTGAAGAGAGCCAGGAGTTTACAGAAAGTGTAGCTGACTGGGAGCAGAGTCGGAGGGCGGAGATCTAGTTAGTCCACAGGGCAGCTATATTCTGTCAGGTAAGAAGGGATGGAGGCTAGGCCAGTTGCATGCTCCTCCTGTAGGATGTGGGTAGTGAGGGATACCACCGGTGTCCCCGCTAACTATACCTGCGGGAAGTGCACCCAACTTCAGCTCCTCAAAGACCGTGTTAGGGAACTGGAGCTGAAGCTGGATGAACTTCGGATCATCCGGGAGGCAGAGGGAGTGATTGAGAAGAGTTACAGGGAGGTAACCACACCCAAGGTACAGGACAAAAATAGCTGGGTTACAGTCAGGGGGAAAAAAAACAAACAGGCAGACAGTGCAGGGATCCCTCGTGGCCGTTCCCCTTCAAAACAAGTATACCATTTTGGATGCTGTTGGGGGGGATGACCTACCGGGGGAAGGCCCTAGCGGCCAGGTCTCTGGCACTGAGTCTGGCTCTGGGGCTCAGAAGGGAAGGGGGGAGAATAGAAAAGCAATAGTTGTAGGAGATTCAATGGTTCGGGGAATAGATAGGAGATTCTGTGGTCGTGAGCGAGACTCCCGGAAGGTATGTTGCCTCCCGGGTGCCAGGGCCAGGGATGTCTCGGATCGTGTCTTCAGGATCCTTAAGGTGGAGGGTGAGCAGCCAGAAGTCGTGGTGCACATTGGTACCAACGACATAGGTAGGAAAAGGGGTGTGGAGGTAATAAACAAGTTTAGGGAGTTAGGCTGGAAGTTAAAAGCCAGGACAGACAGAGTTGTCATCTCTGGTTTGTTGCCGGTGCCACGTGATAGCGAGGCTAGAAATAGGGAGAGAGTGCAGTTGAACACGTGGCTGCAGGAATGGTGTAGGAGGGAGGGCTTCAGGTATTTGGATAATTGGAGCGCATTCTGGGGAAGGTGGGACCTGTACAAGCAGGACGGGTTGCATCTGAACCAGAGGGGCACCAATATCCTGGGAGGGAGGTTTTCTAGTACTCTTCGGGAGGGTTTAAACTAATTTGGCAGGGGAATGGGAACCGGATTTGTAGTCCAGCAACTAAGGTAGCCGATATTCAGGACGCCAAAGCATGTAATGAGGCAGTGGGGAAGGGAACACTGACAAAGGAGAGTACTTGCAGGCACGGAGATGGGTTGAAGTGTGTATACTTCAACGCAAGAAGCATCAGGAATAAGGTGGGTGAACTTCAGGCATGGATCGGTACTTGGGACTACGATGTGGTGGCCATCACGGAAACTTGGATAGAAGAGGGGCAGAAATGGTTGTTGGAGGTCCCTGGTTATAGATGTTTCAATAAGATTAGGGAGGGTGGTAAAAGAGGTGGGGGGGGGGGGTGGCATTATTAATTAGAGATAGTATAACAGCTGCAGAAAGGCAGTTCGAGGAGTATCACCCTATTGAGGTAGTATGGGTTGAAGTCAGAAATAGGAAAGGAGCAGTCACCTTGTTAGGAGTTTCCTATAGGCCCCCCAATAGTAGCAGGGATGTGGAGGAACAGATTGGGAAACAGATTTTGGAAAGGTGCAGAAGTCATAGGGTAGTAGTCATGGGCGACTTTAACTTCCCAAATATTGAGTGGAAACTCTTTAGATCAAATAGTTTGGATGGGGTGGTGTTTGTGCAGTGTGTCCAGGAAGCTTTTCTAACACAGCATGTAGATTGTCCGACCAGAGGAGGGGCAATATTGGATTTAGTACTGGGTAATGAACCAGGGCAAGTGATAGATTTGTTAGTGGGGGAGCATTTTGGAGATAGTGACCACAATTCTGTGACTTTCACTTTAGTAATGGAGAGGGATAGGTACGTGCAACAGGGCAAGGTTTACAATTGGGGGAAGGGTAAATACGATGTTGTCAGACAAGAATTGAAGTGCATAAGTTGGGAACATAGGCTGTCAGGGAAGGACACAAGTGAAATGTGGAACTTGTTCAAGGAACAGGTGCTACGTGTCCTTGATATGTATGTCCCTGTCAGGCAGGGAAGGGATGGTCGAGTGAGGGAACCATGGTTGACAAGAGAGGTTGAATGTCTTGTTAAGAGGAAAAAGGAGACTTATGTAAGGCTGAGGAAACAAGGTTCAGACAGGGCATTGGAGGGATACAAGATAGCCAGGAGGGAACTGAAGAAAGGGATTAGGAGAGCTAAGAGAGGGCATGAACAATCTTTGGCGGGTAGGATCAAGGAAAACCCCAAGGCCTTTTACACATATGTGAGAAATATGAGAATGACTAGAGCGAGGGTAGGTCCGATCAAGGACAGTAGCGGGAGATTGTGTATTGAGTCTGAAGAGATAGGAGAGGTCTTGAACGAGTACTTTTCTTCTGTATTTACAAATGAGAGGGGCGATATTGTTGGAGAGGACAGTGTGAAACAGATTGGTAAGCTCGAGGAAATACTTGTTAGGAAGGAAGATGTGTTGGGCATTTTGAAAAACTTGAGGATAGACAAGTCCCCCGGGCCTGACGGGATATATCCAAGGATTCTATGGGCAGCAAGAGATGAAATTGCAGAGCCGTTGGCAATGATCTTTTCGTCCTCACTGTCAACAGGGGTGGTACCAGGGGATTGGAGAGTGGCGAATGTCGTGCCCCTGTTCAAAAAAGGGACTAGGGATAACCCTGGGAATTACAGGCCAGTTAGTCTTACTTCGGTGGTAGGCAAAGTAATGGAAAGGGTACTGAAGGATAGGATTTCTGAGCATCTGGAAAGACGCTGCTTGATTAGGGATAGTCAGCACGGATTTGTGAGGGGTAGGTCTTGCCTTACAAATCTTATTGAATTCTTTGAGGAGGTGACCAAGCATGTGGATGAAGGTAAAGCAGTGGATGGGATGTAGTGTACATGGATTTTAGTAAGGCATTTGATAAGGTTCCCCATGGTAGGCTTCTGCAGAAAGTAAGGAGGCATGGGATAGTGGGAAATGTGGCCAGTTGGATAACGAACTGGCTAACCGATAGAAGTCAGAGAGTGGTGGTGGATGGCAAATATTCAGCCTGGATCCCAGTTACCAGTGGCGTACCGCAGGGATCAGTTCTGGGTCCTCTGCTGTTTGTGATTTTCATTAATGACTTGGATGAGGGAGTTGAAGGGTGGGTCAGTAAATTTGCAGACGATACGAAGATTGGTGGAGTTGTGGATAGTGAGGAGGGCTGTTGTCGGCTGCAAAGAGACATAGATAGGATGCAGAGCTGGGCTGAGAAGTGGCAGATGGAGTTTAACCCTGAAAAGTGTGAGGTTGTCCATTTTGGAAGGACAAATATGAATGCGGAATACAGGGTTAACGGTAGAGTTCTTGGCAATGTGGAGGAGCAGAGAGATCTTGGGGTCTATGTTCATACATCTTTGAAAGTTGCCACTCAAGTGGATAGAGCTGTGAAGAAGGCCTATGGTGTGCTCGCGTTCATTAACAGAGGGATTGAATTTAAGAGCCGTGAGGTGATGATGCAGCTGTACAAAACTTTGGTAAGGCCACATTTGGAGTACTGTGTACAGTTCTGGTCGCCTCATTTTAGGAAGGATGTGGAAGCTTTGGAAAAGGTGCAAAGAAGATTTACCAGGATGTTGCCTGGAATGGAGAGTAGGTCTTACGAGGAAAGGTTGAGGGTGCTAGGCCTTTTCTCATTAGAACGGAGAACGATGAGGGGCGACTTGATAGAGGTTTATAAGATGATCAGGGGAATAGATAGAGTAGACAGTCAGAGACTTTTTCCCCGGGTGGAACAAACCATTACAAGGGGACATAAATTTAAGGTGAAAGGTGGAAGATATAGGAGGGATGTCAGAGGTAGGTTCTTTACCCAGAGTAGTGGGGGCATGGAATGCACTGCCTGTGGAAGTAGTTGAGTCGGAAACATTAGGGACCTACAAGCAGCTATTGGATAGGTACATGGATTACGGTAAAATGATATAGTGTAGATTTATCTGTTCTTAAGGGCAGCACGGTAGCATTGTGGATAGCACAATGCTTCACAGCTCCAGGGTCCCAGGTTCGATTCTGGCTTGGGTAACTGTCTGTGCGGAGTCTGCACGTCCTCCCCGTGTCTGCGTGGGTTTCCTCCGGGTGCTCCGGTTTCCTCCCACAGTCCAAAGATGTGCAGGTTAGGTGAATTGGCCAATGATAAATTGCCCTTAATGTCCAAAATTGCCCTTGGTGTTGGGTGGAAGTGTTGAGTTTGGGTAGGGTGCTCTTTCCAGGAGCCGGTGCAGACTCAAAGGGCCGAATGGCCTCCTTCTGCACTGTAAATTCAATGATAATCTATGATTAATCTAGGACAAAGGTTCGGCACAACATCGTGGGCCGAAGGGCCTGTTCTGTGCTGTATTTTCTATGTTCTAAAAGCATCTGCGCTTGCATGGGAAGGTGCTGTGGAAAGTGGAGGCATGTGCTGGAGGTGATTGAGGACTGGCCAGTGCGACAGAAGGAACGGTCCCTTTCAGAAACCTGCAAGTTGAGGGGAGGAAATTGTGTTCGGCAGTGGAATCAGATATAGCAGGACCTGCGGAGTATTTCCAGCAGTTTCTGTTTTTATTTCAGATTTCAGCACCCACAGTATATTGCTCTTGTAAAATTTGGGAGACTAGGGAGAGTGAGAATTCTGGGCAATGTGGATGAAGGTGTTTCTTTTTGTCTCCAGCATTTGTACTGGTTGGTACGTGTAGGCTCGGAGGTATTTTTAAAGGTTTGGTCCAATTTTTTAATACTTCGAAGGTAGTCGAGGTTAAAACAATTTCAAGAAGGAATTAGATATAGCTTTTTGGGCTAAAGGGATATGGGGAGAAGGCAGGATCAGGGTATTTATTGAACTTGATGATTAGCCATGATCATAATGAATGGCACAGCAGGCTTGAAGGGCCAAATGGCCTCCTCCTGCTTCTATTTTATGTGTTTCTATGTGTAAGTGTGTAGAAAAATAAAAAAAGGCAAACTATAAAGTAGACAATACAACAAACTAATAGGTAGATATAAATAAGATAGATTAAGATTTGGCAGAGCAGGCTGTGTGACTGGATTACAATATGTGCAGATTTGTCAGCGAGACTGTCTCAAGTGAACACATTTATTGTGCCTTCACCTTGAATCTCTCCAGCTGAGAGTCATTGAGCTGGATGTGGGTTGCAGGCACTCCAACACATAAGCGAGGGATGCAAGTATCTGAACAGTTTGCTTCAGGTCTTAATCACACTTTATAGAGAGGTGTATGTTCAGAGCAGAATTGGTGTGTTGGATAAGGTGCAGAGAAACGGGACCTCGGGTGGGATAGAAAATGAGGATAAGCAGAAATAGTTGCTCAGTTTGAGGATAAGGAAAGATTGTTGGAAGGACGGCTAGAATTTGAGTTATGGTAATCTGGAGCAGGAGGAGGGGAAACATAACATGGTAGTTGCAATGAATTCAGTAATTAAGAGACGTATAGCATTCTTTGCAAGCAAGATCAACATCCCACATGGTTTGTTTCCTAGTTGGTGCCAGGGTGAGGGACATCTCTGACGGGCTTGAAAAGATATTGGAGAAGGAAGGGTGAGTTCAGTTGTTGTGATTAACAACATAGTGATAGTAGACAAGAGGTCCTGTTTGGTAAACATTAGGCTTAGGAGTAGGCGACTCGGCCATTCAAACCTGCTGTGCCATTCATTAAGATTGGACAGGTTGTGCATGTATCCATTGGAGTTTAGAAGAATAAGAGAAGATCTTATTGAAACATAGAAGATTCTGAAGGGACTTGACAGAGTTAATGCCAAGAGGATGCTTCCCCTTGTGAAAGATGCTAGATCAAAGGGATACATTTAAAATAAATGGTCTCCTATTTATGGTAGAGAAGCGATTTCTTTCTCTCAGAAGGTCATTAGTATGTGGAATTCTTTCCCCACAGAGTATTGGAGACAGAGCCGTTGAATATTTTAATGCTGAGTTAGATAGGTTCTTGATTAGCAAGGGGGTCAAAGGTTATCGAGAGAAGTCAAGAAAGTCGAGTTTAGGCTATTATATGGTGGAACAGACCTGAGGGGCTGATTTACATGCTTCTACTTTGTATGTTTGTAGGGTTGAATTCCCTAGAATTCTAGACGGTTAAGGGATGATTTCATTACATTTTTCCAGAGTCTAGGAATAACATGTAGGATAGAAACTACTTCCACCATTTAATAGCCTCAACTCTACTTTTGTGTCATCCCTCCACAACCTTTGACCAAATTTGATTGCTTTTTGTTACGGTATTAAAGGATATGGGGCAAAGGCTGGTTTATGGAGTTAAGTCGCAGATCAGCCATGATTTCATTGAATCGCAGAATAGGTTTGAGGGGCCAAATGTAGTCCTCCTATTCTTAATTCTAGAGCAACCTCAAATATAAGACATAAAGATTTATGTTTAGAAAAGGGAAGATGCACAAGTTAGTTCTTTAAAACTATTTTTAAGCTGCTGGTGAAAAAATGGAATGGATCATCCAAGGAAACAGATGATGTGGGAAAAGAAATTGAGATGTAACCATAAATTTGTACAAATTAGTTACTGTGAGGTGTTGATTTTTAGCACCAATCGAAGACTACATTATCTTTTCTGGTCCTGTACTTTGTGTACCAATGATAATACCAATTTTTGTATTTTATACTTGCTACTATTGCAGAATTTCATGAGTAAAGTTCTAACTTGTGAAAGGGTAAGACCAGTGCATTTATCATATGGTTAATTACACCTTTTTTCACCAGACATCTGATGGATTTTGCAATGACAATTTTGTTCTTGATCAAGACAAGAATTATGTAGATGAATCAGAGCACAGTTTCCAAGTATTTTGGACAAGTTTTTTTTTAATACCAAGTGTGGGTTGAAGTTTTTTCTGTTTCACTACAGTTCGTTTGAGGCTATGAAGTTCCCAGATTTCTTTTAGTTATATTATGGATCGTACACTTCGGAATACTGCTACCAAAGCCTTGTACCAAACCTAATTTCCCAATGTTGGCGAGGTGATATTGAATTCTGGCATAGCTCTGCAGCTCAGATTTGGTTCTCTGCTGTACCTTTGTCATTAGGAGTTGCTAATTTAAATTGGCCAATCCATTGGCCAGGTTTTCAAAGTATATTCCCTACTGAAAGATGACAGATTTTGGCTTGGGTATAAAATGCACCTTTTCTTTTAGTGGTATCTTGTATTCCTATTTTGATTATTTCCATCTCCATCTCCCCAGAAGTGAAGGAAGGCAATTTTGACTACCACCCTGATCAATCATCCAATAGCATATTTAGTTGTACTGTGTCAAATCACCAAAGCAACCATATCTGCCCAAGACATTGGATCTCCTTCACTGTAGTTGCCTGGAACTATTTTAAATGTTCAATGTTGCTTTCAGAGTCTCTTTTATTTTAAAGAAAAATCTTGCCAGGACTTCATAGTGAGAAAAGCATACATGCAAGTATAAAACTACAACTGAATGACATTGGATCTGTTAGGAAGTTAACAGATTAAATCTGTACCCTCAAAGTAGTGATGAAAATGTTGCTTATTCCCTTTCTTTATAACATTTGCACTGACAATATTTTAAATATCCTATGAACCATTTTGTGAAAGAGAAGTACAGAACAGCCGATGATTGAGAAAGAGGGGTCAGTTACCTCAGTTGACTGGACGGCTGGTTCGTGATGCGGAGCAACGCCAACAGCGCGGGTTCAATTCCTGTACCAGCTTGAGGTTATTTATGCAGTTCCCACCTTCTCAAACTTGCCCCTCGCCTGAGGTGTGCTGACCCTCAAGTTAAATCACCACCAGTCAGCTGTCAAAGGGGGGGGAGTAGCCTATGGTCCTCTGAGACTGTGGCGACATTTACGTTTCCTCTTTTACCGGTGAGAGCATGCACATGCACTCACACACATGCACAATAAGTAAATACAGAAAACGGCTATTGAAGACCTGCTTCCCCCAAAGACCATCACGTTGAGGGATAATAATGAAAAATTCATGTATACCTTGGAGCATACTTGAAAAAAAGGAAGGGAGCCATACCTTGAGAAATTTCCCCAGTTGATATATTCTTGACCTGAAATTGTTAGTTAATGTCAGGGGCATACTGACCTCTGAAGCATAATTTAGTGTTGATATGGAAAGGTAACAGATTTTCATCTTCCTTTAAATGTTTATGAAATCAGATGAATGTTTGGCATCATCCAAATTTGTGATACTGGATTGGAAGCCTCTGCAAAAATTATCTTCTTCAAATTCTTTGAATGTCTATGGATTTTTTAATGTTATAGCTTTAATTGATCAAGAGATGGAATAAATTAATTAAACTGCTGTTGGAATTGTGCAGTTGGAATTCTTTGCTTTTATCAGAAAACATATATTAAAGCAATTTAGTCAGATGCAGAGAGGTTAAACTACAACATAGTGGAAGGTTGAAAGGAGATGTAATAGCGGCATTCAAGATCATGAGGGGCCTGGACTATAGTTGGGGAGAAACTGTTCCCATTGATGGAAGACAACCATAGGGCACTAACTTAAAGTATTAGCAAAAGTACCAGGGGCAACATTAAGAAAAGCTTTTCAATGCAACAAGCGATTAGGATCTGGAATGCAAAGCCTGGGAGTGTGATGACGGCAGATTCAGCTGTGGCTTCCAAAAGGGAATTGGATAATTACCTGATGAGAGAAGATTTTCAGGGAAAAGGCATGGGAATGGGACTAGTAAAGTTGCTGATAATGGACCAAATGGCCTCCTGCTGTGCTGTAACCATTCTACGATTCTTAAATATAACAAAAGTAGTGGGATACTGAAGGCAAATGGTATGAATTTTACTGTGACTGATGAGGGAACAACTTTTATCCTTCACCCTATATACAGTTGCCCACAGACTTTTAATGAGCTTGTGTGGAGTTTTTTCATCCATATTTAGTGTGAGAACAGTGGGTAATTAGCCTAAATTCACACCATGATCTCTGTATCGATTACATTGGGAAGAACAGGGTTATCGCACAGCAGCTTTTGAATTTCTATTTTAACATTTTCTATTTGTATGAATGCTAGAAGTTGCAATCAGTGTTATCCAGTAATAACAGCTGGTACTGATGGCCTAATGATTATTAGTACAGAAAAATCCAGGCTGTAGCTGTAGTGGGGAATATACAATGTATGAGATGGAAGACTATTAATTAGACATGAGCCAAACATTTTTTTGGCCTAACTCACTATTCCCAAGTTGGATTGTTAGCCAGAAGACATCAGTGATCTGAAGTTACACTATCCACGTTGCTTCAGTGACTCACTCATTCATAAAACCTAACACAATGACCATCTGTGTTTGTAGTTTGATTTATTAAAGATCAAAATGACTAACTCAGCATGTATGATTGTCATATGTATTTAGATTTGGTCATTTAGGTCCTTTATATCCAACATTCAATAGTATCATTGTTTTAGTTATCAAAATATATAACAATCATATTTTAGTAGGCTTATATGTTTTTAATAACATTTTAATTGTCTGTAAAGGGAAATTGAATGTATTTTGTTTTAACTTTGTTAACTATTCTATACATGTTTCAATACAGTTTGGAAGATATTGCACAGAAGTATTAATTGGTTCATCTTTTTCCTCAACAGAGGTTAATAGACAAGTCCCGAGTAACCTGTGTAAAATGGGTGCCTGGT
Organism: Scyliorhinus torazame; assembly: GCF_047496885.1. Taxonomy (NCBI): domain Eukaryota; kingdom Metazoa; phylum Chordata; class Chondrichthyes; order Carcharhiniformes; family Scyliorhinidae; genus Scyliorhinus; species Scyliorhinus torazame. The sequence goes on from NC_092708.1 coordinate 344,520,323, forward strand.
TCAGAAAGCCTGTTTTTAGTATCTCATTCCAGTGGCAATATGTACTTGTATAATGTGGAACATTCTTGTGGTACCACAGCACCACATTATCAGCCACTGAAACAAGGAGACAATTATGCGGTTCACACCTGCAAAAGCAAATCTACAAGAAATCCTTTACTCAAATGGACAGTTGGAGAGGGGGCCCTGAATGAGTTTGCATTCTCTCCTGATGGGAAGTACCTTGCTTGTGTAAGTCAGGATGGATTTCTCCGTGTTTTTAATTTTGATTCCGTGGAGTTGCATGGTACAATGAAAAGTTACTTTGGAGGACTGCTATGCGTGTGTTGGAGTCCAGATGGAAAATACATTGTAACAGGTGGCGAGGATGATCTGGTGACCGTGTGGTCTTTTATAGACTGTCGTGTAATAGCCAGGGGACATGGACATAAGTCATGGGTCAGTGTTGTTGCATTTGATCCTTATACCACTAGTGTAGAAGAAAATGATCCTATGGAGTTCAGTGGGAGTGATGAGGACTTCCAAGACCAAATACACTTTGGCAGAGATCGGGCAAATAGTACACAATCTAGGTTGTCAAAAAGGAATTCTACAGACAGTCGTCCTGTAAGTGTCACATATAGGTTTGGCTCTGTTGGCCAAGACACACAGCTCTGTTTATGGGATCTGACGGAAGATATTCTGTTCCCTCATCAACCTCTTTCACGTGCTCGGACACACACAAATGTGATGAATGCCACAAGCCCATCAGCTGGAAATGTTGCAACCAGCACTGGAAGCAATGGCAACAGCAGCATCACAACACCCAGCAACTCCTTACCTCCTCCTCTTCCTAGATCGAATAGCCTTCCGCATTCAGCAGTTACAAATGTCAATAACAAAAGCAGTGTCATGGATGGTGCAATTGCTTCTGGAGTCAGTAAATTTGCAACCTTATCACTACACGACCGCAAGGAAAGACACCATGAGAAGGATCACAAACGAAACCACAGCATGGGTCACATTTCCAGCAAAAGCAGCGACAAACTAAACCTAGTCACCAAAACTAAAATGGACTCAGCCAAGACTCTGGGAACCTCTCTCTGCCCTAGAATGGATGATGTGCCCCTGTTAGAGCCTCTTATCTGTAAAAAGATAGCACATGAAAGACTGACTGTGTTAATATTTCTTGAAGACTGTATAGTCACTGCCTGTCAAGAGGGATTTATTTGCACATGGGCAAGGCCTGGTAAAGTGGTAAGTTTGAGCTCTTAGACCTAAGTTATATAAAAAAAAATCGAAGTTCACTCAATTCCTCTTTGGAGCAAATAAATTATTTTCAAAAAGCTGCTTTTTGACCAAATCATGATTTCCTTTTCACAGACACTTAAGTCCAAATATAGATAGATACCAATTGTTCTGCAGCGACTTGCTCCGAAAGCAATGCTAAAAATCATTAACGAGTACTAATAAACCATGAGATGTAGTAAATATATTTTTTTAAATTACAAAATGAGAAGGTGTAATCTCTTTCACCAGGCCTGCCATTTCAGGTCCACATTGTGGAGGGATTACAACATAACTTCCAGAAAACATTGGACCACCGTTACTATCATTAACATTAGGGGGTGGTCGGTCAGATTTATTGTATCCCATTTGATTTATTTCCCTTCACAAATGAAATTTGTGATGAGGGTATATTTCCCTTTCACTAATATAATGTATCAAAATGGTTGTGTGTGTGTGTATATATATATATATTTATAGATGTGTATATATACATATGTATGTGTATATAGAGATATATATCTCTGTATATGAAAAGCATCATTTATAAAAGGATAATTTTTTTCTAATGAAGATTAAGTGCTTCTTTAAATGGAGTAATGTGTATAATGTCTTTAAACATGGGGTATATTTATCATGTCCTGTATTAACTACTACTGTACATCTCTGTAAAAACTTGTGCATGTTTTCATGATCTGGTGTGTACCAGAACAGTCCACAATTTTTACAGTGGAATTCAGTGAGATGTCAATTTCTTTAATTCACAGTTTGGAGAAGAAAACCAGTGAATACTGCTAGTGTATATTAAATGAATGTATGCTGTATATAAATGCTGTTGTTTCAGTTTTTCTGACTGTGGTAACACTATTTCATTTACAATAAGTGTCGTCACATCCAAAAATGAAAGCTTTTGAATCAGAAATTACAAGTTCAATACAACTAATAACACTGTAGTCTTTTTGGCACATTTTTAAAAAGTACATAATTTTATTTGTTTTGAAACCTTTGTATTGCTGTACATAAAGTGAGAAGAATATACTTTGCAAAATGATTTCTCTTTAGAAAGGTAAATATTTCAGATTAATTTTTCATGTAACTAAGAAAATAGAATTATGACTTTGCACCGTTTCAATTTTATTTGTGTTGGAAGCATGCTAGCAATCAACGATTCCAAATTTTAGTAAATTCAGTAACAATCAAATAAATGATGAGAGAGATTTACGGTCTAGTGCTTTTAATAGTAATCTTAATTGTCAATGATTTAACTGTTTGTGTTCACTGATACATAAAATGGCGCAAGGATAAATTTAGAGCAAATTATGAAACCTTATACAATTTGAACCAATGTTAAAATGTTAAATCCAAATCTTAACTCAAGTTATTTAAAACTGATTTTCCAATGAACATACATGATCTTTGGTAAAATTAAGTAATTACTACAGTAGCTGTGAAATATCCAATAAGTGTCACCCCCGATACATTGTCCGCAAGTGTTTGCTGATGCCATGAATTTTGGTGGATGAACAAGTGTCAAACAATAATAGATTATTTAATTTAGTTTTGCTTTATTTTTAAATATGCACTGCTTTCACTTTTTGTTCTTAAACAACAATTACTTCACCAGATTTTTTTTAACATTAATACTTTTCGACTGAAAATATTTGTTTCCAAAAACAAAAGTGGAGCTTCTGCCTATTGCTCGTGTCAATCTTGCCATTTACATTGATTACTGAGTTACCATCATCCCATGGTCATAATCCATTTTTTCTAAGGTTTGTCCTGGTGACAAACTAATTCCTATTGTTTTTGTTGGTATTACATTGCGATATGTTTATAATTTATAACTGAATCCATGAAAATATTGCAAATGTCTCTTAATTTTTTTTGCTGTGGGCAATGAAGCTCCAGTATTCTTTCATAACACAAAACAGTCAGGCTGTACTGATCTACATTTAAAATTTCTCATTGTTTCATGGATTAAGAACACTCAGTTCAACAAACTATTTCTAGGCAATGCATATATTAAGTACGTAGATGTAAATTGTCTGAAATATGCATATTTAAATGTTTAATCTAGTTTCAAAGTAAATGTGAAGCTTGCATTTTACGACTCATTTCCGTTTTCCCTAAATTGACAATTACATTGGGAACAGGCAGCTGTTAGGCAGTAATCTAATTGCATCCATAGCAATTGCTATGCAAGACTAAACAAGTAACAATTTGATACCATTGCTAATCCACCCTTGTTTCTTTCGCTTGAAAAGAGGTATTTTAATGGACCATGATTTGCTGTAGCAGGGCACCAAATGGTATCTGTCTTTAGTAAGACTGGCCCATTTAATTTGGATGATATTTTCGTCTGCAAGCTGCTGTGAGCTGATAATGTTGCGATGAGGGAAACTGGGCATTTGAGTGGACAAGGCAAACAACTATATACCTAACCGATCAGATTGAAGGATTGTGAAATTAACGCATGGGCAGAGTAGAAAATATGAATTAGATTCTGAATTCCATCACAATCAGGTACAGAAAAATCAATACAGTATAAGATAAACAAAAAGGTTTTTTGAAAAATAAGTTTTATATTTTGATATTCCTGTCAATTCAAACCTGAGGGAATGAGACATCACACTTGTAATAGTTAATTTTCAATGTGGTAAATTTAGTATATATCTGCTGCTCAGTGCGTTTCAATGGCATTTCCATGAAGCTAACAGTGAAGCGGTGTGTCTTGGACAGCAAGGTTTGCATTTCCATGTATCTACCTGCACCTCGGGTTGCTGAGGCATATGCACATAAATAATGGGAGGTACCACTGATCTGTTATTTTGGCAGCATATGATGACCCAGTGTTTCAAATAGTGATCCGTGAGTGTTTCAATGGGCGCTCTTAATTGCTGTCAGATTCCTCCCAAATTATCCCCCTTGCTGGGGTCATAGGTAGTTTCAGTTTTATAAGGAAGCTTTCCATAGGTCACTGGTAAACGGCAACAACAGTGATTGCAGAAGAGACTACAGCCCCACTAAAGGTTGCCAGCTGGTACTAAGATGCTGTTCTTTTCAGTAGGAAACTGGAAATTGTTCACATAACTGGCTCTGAACAACAGTGAAATTATTTGAAATAATTTTGAATACAACACTTAATAAATGTTGGATGCTGTGTTCATGGAGTTGTGTAAAATACAGCATAGTTTAATAAGTAACTTTTTGGAGAGGTGTTACAGTTCAGTTGTTGTAAGCTTGACAGAAAAAGGGTGTTACCACCATTGGGAAGAAATCAAAATAGGTCTTGATCTCTTTTGAAGCACTGGAACATTGATCCTCATGATTTACCTCTCAACAGTGTAATTGGGATTAACAAATTAATACTGCTGTGTACCTTTCTGCTTATACTTTGAAATTATGCATTTGATTTCCCCTGAAAAATGTTGCATCATTGGACATGGTTTTACCACCTTTGGCTGTGTTCCTTTTACTAATGGTCCAAAGGTTATGATTAAAGTACCTAAACAATCAAAACTTTTTTTTAAGCTGCATATAATTCTAATTTTCAAGTGAAAGCAATTTATCTTGCCTAGCAATCATCAGGTCGGTGCAGACAAGATGGGCCAAATTGCCGCCTCCTTGCACTGTAGGGATTCTATGGGATCTTGCATCAATGAAATACATTTTAAAGGTGATATATAAGTTTTAAATCAGATTTTCTCTTTCCTGTTCTTCACCCCACATAGCAGCTGCCCCTTACAATTATTTTAGCTAGGGTTTGTGTAGGCTTCATGCATTTTCATCTCTTGGCATTGGTGCTGTTTATCAGAAATAAAAATCATGTTTCAATAAGATGATCTTGGTTTTCTCCTTAAGGCAATGCTCTATTTAGTGGCCCAGAAAAGAAATAATTTAGTTGTTTACACTGACAAATGGAACTGGATTGTCATGCACAATCTGATAACTGTGAAATGAAGACCTTAAAGGAGAGCTCAATGTGCTGAATATTATTTTAAATGTAAATTTTCAAAATGTTGTTCTGCCGCAGTCTTATCATTTAGCTCTCAGTAAATACTGCTTTATTATGGAGAGATGCAACTGCCAACACGACTATATGCAGTGTTGATTTGCTGAATTTTCCACACATCATTTAAAAAAAGCTAGAGCCACTTCACCAAGATCTAGAAACACAATAAAAGCTGTTCTGATTCATCCATTTGATGAAAAGTACATCGTTATTGTGCAGAACAAAAAATGCGGTTAATGCAGTATGAATGGTGAGTAACTAATTGAAATTTCCCAGTTTCTTTCTCCTTTAATTGCTTTGTTGCACTAAGCTTTCATGATTATGAATTGATCTTTAATTTAAAAATGCTTTGAAACATTAGCAACTTGTTAATGTAGTTAAATTCAGTCATTTTTAAGCCTTGTGTGTATGTGTGCAGTCTCTAAAGATAAAATGCTTTGCTGATCCTTCAATATGCAGAAAAGCTGGAGAGTAGGCTAGTTTCCATGTCCACTGCCATTCACATTGGTTCGGCTGCTGGATGGTGCTGTAAGTGTCGTACAAAGCTTTCTGCAAGTGTATGTTGGGAATGATCAGACTAGAATTTAAACTCAACTGTTCTGTCCATGGGCATGCACAAGATTCCCTATGGCTCAATGCATATTCTAATATCCGTAGTCCACCTCTTCCACTTCAAGTTTAGGGAACAGTATTCGAGGTAACCTGGGTTGCAAGGGGAAGAGTTTCATAGACAGGAGAATATGCATGTAAAGATTTGTTTTTCATGCAGACTGTGTGCACTGTTGAAGAGTAGAAGCAGTTGCTGCAGCTCTTTTTGGATATAAAAAGGAATAGCCTAACTTGGAGTCACAGTGGTACACATGGACCAGGCATTGATAGTTTTGATAACTGTGATTGGCAGTTAACTGTAAATGAAAATTTTAATATAATGGAGGTTCTGATTCGAACATGAAACATGTATAGAACCAAAGAAATAATATAATGGAGGCTCTGATTCGAACCTGAAACATAGATAGAATCAAAGAAAAAGCAGGCCCTTTGAGTCCATTCAATATGATCATGGCTGTTCAGTAACTAGTTCCCAATTCAGTAGCCTATTCTCGCTTTCCCCTCGTGTCCCTTGATCCCTTTAGCCGCAAGAGCTATATCTAGCGCCTTCTGGAAAACGTGCAATGTTTTGGCCTCAACTGCTTCCCATGGTAGCAAATTCCACAGACTTACCACTCTCTAGGTAAAGCAATCTTTCCTCATCTCAGTCTTAAAAGGTTTACCCCATATCCTTAGGCTATGATTCCTGGTTATGGACACCCTCCCCAACAGAACATCCTTCTTGCATCTACCCCATCTCGTCCTGTTAAGAGTTTTATAGGTTTCTATGAGATCCCCCCCTCATTCTGAACTCCAGCGAATAAATCCTATCTGACTCGATCCCTCCTCGTACTCAGTCCTGCCATCACAGTAATCAGTCTGGTAAACCTTCTCTGCACTCCCTCTATAGCAAGAACATCCTTCCTCAGATAAGGAGACCAAAACTGTACACGCTATTCCAGGCGTGGCCTCATCAAGGCCCTGTATAATTGCAGCAAGACATCCCTGCTTCTGCACACTAATCCTCTTGCTATGCAGGTCAACAAACCATTTGCCTCCTTTACCACCCTCTGCACCTGCATGCTTGCATTCAGTGATTGGTGTACGAGGACACCCAGGTCTTGTTGCACATTCCCCTCTCTCAATTTAAAGCCATTCAGAAAATCTACCTTCCTGTTTTTCCTACCAAAATGGATAACCTCTCATTTATCCACATTATACTGTACCTGCCATGATTTGTCCATTCACTCAACTTGTCCAAATCGCACTGAAGCACCTCTGCACCCCCTCACAGCTCACCCTCCCACCCAGCTACATGTCTTCTGCAAATTTGGAATTATTACATTTCATTCCCTCCTCTAAATCATTAATAATATTGTGTATAGCTGGGGTCCTAGCACCGATCCCTGTGATACCCAACTAGTCATTGCCTGCCATTCGGAAATAGACCTGTTTATTCCTACTCTTTGTTTCTTCTCTGTCAATCCCGTACCAGCCTCCCCGAACAGGCGCCGGAATGTGGCGACTAGGGGCTTTTCACAGTAACTTCATTTGAAGCCTACTTGTGTCAATAAGCGATTTTCATTTCATTTCAATTTTCTAGCCATCTATATACACTACCCACAATCCTAATCTCTTATATTGGACTTTGTCGAAAGTCTTCTGAAATTCCAAATAAACCACATCCATTGGCTCCCCCTCATCAACTCTACTAGTTGCATCCTTGAAGAATTGAAGCAGATTGTCGAGCGTAAATCCATGCTGACTCTGTCCAATTCTAGTACTGATTTCCAAGTGCTCTGCTATAAAACCTTTGATAATGGATTCTAGAATTTTCCCCACTACCAACTTCCGGTTGACTGGATTATAATTCCGTTTTCTCTTTACCCTTTTTAAATCGTGGGGCTGCATTAGCTATCCTCCAATCTATAAGAACTGTTTCAGAGTCCATAGAATCTTGGAAGAAGACCACTTCTTCAAGTGCTCGTAAATTCTAACTCCAATTTGAATTATAAATTTGGTATTTAATGTTTTGAAAAATCAATCGCGAAATAAACAAAAGCTCAAAATGATTAATTTAACCAATACATATTATTGGTTTACCTGGAAAACATTTGAGCTTTGTTTTCTGGTTGTTTTACAGAAATATTCATTTACGGATTTTTCAATTTGGTTTCTGAAATTAATATGCTAATCTTGCATTGCTGTCACAAGCTTTAGTCCAAAGAGTTTTTAAAAAATTAAAAAATATATATTTTCATTGGCATTTGGAATTAGAAAAACTGAGTTTTGCATATAAACAATACAACGGTAATGATAAGTAGCAAAATAGAAATGACAAAACATGCGCCCCTCGCTGTCACCATAACCGTGACAGGTCCCAATACTACTTTACATTTTTAGAGTAGTGTTAATTTTGACAGTATTTTGACAGGTTCTTAATGCGGCTCCTATCACATGACGCAGGAGTTGCACCGAGCTTTACCCACATATTTACAAATATTGTTGGAATCCATCCCCTCACTTGCCAGTTGTCTTCGTTTCACTGGTGGGTGGAGTCCCCTTCCCCCTTGAGTTTGAGTTTTTGAGGGAGGGTGGGTTGATTTGTTTCCCCGGGTCAGCTTGTGCGGGAGGGGTTTGTGTTCCCTCCTCCCCACACCTTCTGTTCTTTGCGAGCTCCCCTCCTTCCAGGCAACATTCCCTGCACCCCCTCCATCCCCTGATTGCAAACAGGTCTGTGAGGAGGCTTGTGAATTTATTCCAAGTGCTGTGGAATCTCACATCTGACCCCCTTATCTCAAATTTTATTTTTTCCAGCCTCAGAAATTCGGTCAGATCAGAGAGCCATTCCGAGACCCTGGCAGAAGTCTTCACCTGCCGATCAGTGAGGCCAAGGCCAAGGCCTCCTTCCCCTTCCCTCTCCAGAGCTCTGGGTGCCCTGACACCCTGAAGACCGCCACAGATGGGCACGGCTCCACCTCAACCTCCACCACCCTGGAACATGGCCTCCAAAAAGGCCGTACAGACTTCCCTGAGTCTGCATCAAGACCAGAACATGTGGGGTAGTTGGCCGGGCCCCCTGACAGCGCTCGCACTTATCCTCCACCTCTGGGATGAACCCACTCATATGCGTCTTGGTAAGGTGCGCTCTGTGCACTACCTTGAGCTGCATCAGGCTTAGCCTGGCGCAGGAGGAGATGGAGTTCACTCTGTGCAGCACCCTGATTCAGAGTCCTCCCCCCCCCCCCCCCCCCCCCCATCTCCATAACAATTTCCTCCCCCCATTTCTGTCTGGTCTCATCCAGTGAGGTCCTGACCTTTTTTATAAGTCGTCGTAGATGTTGCCACACTTATCGTCTCCTAACCAGTCCAGTCCTATCATTGTGTCCAGAAATGTGTGTCCAGTTCTCTGGGGGAATGTTTTTGTCTCCTTGTGGAGAAAGTCACGCAGTTGCAGGTACCCAAGCTCATTCCCTTTCGGGCGCTGGTGCCTCTGTGAGAGTTCCCCAATTTTGCTAGTCTGTCGTCCATGTACATGTGAACTGTCAGTGTCGCTCTGTTCTCCCTGCACGTCCCAAATGTGTCTATCCTCGCCGGTGTGACCACGTGATTGCTGCAGATGGGGGCCCCTATGGATATCTCACCAAATTCAAAGTGGTACCTAAATCGTTCCATGTCCTTAGGGTGGCTATTACCACTGGGCTCCTGGAGTGTGTGTGTGTGGATTAACGTACTAGGGTACGTAACTCTTCTTCACCCCCGCGAAGGCCATGATTGACTTGTAGACCCTGGTGAAGAAGGATTTGGGGATGAAGATCGGGAGTGATCTAGACACAAAGAGGAACTTAGGCAGCACCTTCATTTTGACTGCCTGTACCCTTCCGGCCAGAGAAAGAGGGAGCGAGTCCGATCTTTGCAGGTCCCTCTTCACCTCCTCCATTTATGGAGCCTGTTCCAGGTGTGGGCCACTTGGATCCCCAGATACCTGAACTTGGTCTGGGTTACTTTAAATGGCAGTTCCTCCAGCTCCACTCCTCTCTCTAAGGTTTGCATGGAAATTTCACTCTTTCCCAGGTTGGGTTTGCAATCTGAGAAGGCGCTGAACTCCCTAAGGTGTCCGGTTATCTTTCTCGTGCTGGCTAGGGGGTTCAACATAAAGAGGAGCAGGTCATCCGCATTGAGTGAGAATCTTATGCTCTCTGCCCCTCTCCGAATGCCTATCTACCAATCTGTCGATCTCAGGGCAATAACCAGCGGCTCGATTGTCAGTGTGGACAGTAGTGGGGGTAGCTGGCACCCCTGCCTTGTTCCCCTGTGGAGCTGGAAGTATTTAGAGCTGGTGGCATTCGTCCGCACGCTCGCCATAGGAGTGCTGTACAGGAGCATCACCCACGTGGTGAACCGTGCTCCAAACCCAAACCGTTCAAGCACCTCAGTGAGGTACCTCCATTCTACAAGGCTTTCTCAGCATCCAAGGAGACCATCATCTCTGACGTCCTCTCTGCCGATGGGGTCATTATTAGGTTCAGCAGGCGTCTGATGTTCGCTGTTAGTTGTCTTAACAAACCCAGTCTGATCTTCTGCGATCGCTTCTGGCAGGCAACACTCCAGTCGCCTCGCCAGTGCTTTCACTAGGACTTCCACATCAGTATTTAAGAGAGAAATGAGTGTGTGATCCACCCTTTGTGGGGGTCTTTGTCCTTTTTGGGGATCAATGAGGTCGAGGCCTGGGCCAGTGTGGGCAGCAGGGCCCCCTTCGACAGTGAGTCGTTGAACATCTCCCGCAGGTGCGGGGCCAGCGCTGCTGAGATGTTTTGTAAAAGTCCAGAGTTTTTAACCACATGATGTTTAGTCTTTATTTAGCTCAGCAACACCTTGAGGAAATCCTAGTGAAAACCTAATAGTAGATCCTCCCACCTATTGGCACCAGCTGATTAGTTTCTAATTCCATTAAAGTAAATTTATTGATTTCATATTTGTAAATTCAAATGAAAACTGAAGACTTAAATAAAAATTAACTTAGAAAGCAAACACCATTCCTTTTGTTACTACTCAAAATTGGTTAGTACATGCAGTAGATGAGTGTATGTGAAAATCTGTGTTGTAATTTCTCTGTAATTTTATGTTCATTTGTCTGGGTAATTTAGGAAATTCATTAGTTGTCACAAAGAGAAAGCTAAGATCTTCGCAGTAGTGTATGCAAATTTATATATCTATGATAAGAATGACTGTAGTAACTTTAATTGTTTACCTTCACCCGTGGCTGATTTTATTCCTGTTCATTAACCCTTCCCCTCTAGAAAATCCTCTACGATCCTTCATGATCAATTGGGGATGTGCATGACCAACTAAATTTCTTTCCAGATTCATTTAGTCTGGTGTGTATATAATATTGCATAAATAGATAAAGAACAATAGCATCGTCTGCGTATGAGACTCCGGTGTTAATCGCCTGGGATACAGAATATTATTATGAATGTTTCCTGCTGTGCACAACAAATGCACTTAGCCCGCCTTCTACCAATTCTGTTGTGGATATCCTGGCCCACAACTAGGATTGTTTTCACCCACCAAAAAGTCAATGGACTTTTAGCTGCCAAATCTCCCACAGCAGGTGCAGTGAGGCTGGAAAATTCCAGCCTAGGACTCTCTCTCTCTCTCTCTCTCTCTCTCTCACACATGCACGCAGACACTCCCCTCGTGTACACACGCAGACTGCCACTCGTGTACACGTGCAGACCCCCCTCATGTATGCGTTCAGGCACCCCCTTGTGTACACACGCAAACACCCGTTCGTGTATGCGTGCAGACACTCCGTTTGTGTACGTGTGCTCCCTCCCCCTCATGTACGTGCGCAGACACCCTCCCCCTCGTATACGCGTGCAGACACCCTCCTGTTCGTGTATGCGCGCAGACACCCCGTTCGTGTACGCGCGCACCCTCCCCTCGTGTATGCTCGCAGACATCCTCCCCTTCATGTACGCACAGACACCCTCACCCTCATGTACGCACAAGCGCAGACACGCTCTCCCCTTGTGTACGCACGTGGCAGACACCCGCCCCCCTTGTGTACGCACAGTGGCAGACACCCCCCTTGTGTACGCACAGTGGCAGACACCCTCCCCCCTTGTGTACGCACAGTGGCAGACACCCTCCCCCCTTGTGTGCGCACAGTGGCAGACACCCTCCCCCCCCCCTTGTGTACGCACAGTGGCAGACACCCTCCCCCCCCCTTGTGTACGCACAGTGGCAGACACCCTCACCCTTTGTGTACGCACAGTGGCAGACACCCTCCCCCCTTGTGTGCGCACAGTGGCAGACACCCTCCCCCCCCTCCCCTTGTGTACGCACAGTGGCAGACACCCTCCCCCCTTGTGTACGCACAGTGGCAGACACCCTCCCCCCTTGTGTACGCACAGGCGCAGACACCCTCCCTCCTCGTGTACGCACAGGCGCAGACACCCTCCCTCCTCGTGTACGCACAGGCACAGACACCCTCCTCGTGTACGCACAGGCACAGACACCCTCCCTCCTCGTGTACGCACAGGCGCAGACACCCTCACCCTCATGTACGCACAGGCGCAGACACCTCCCCCTCGTGTAAGCACAGTCACAGACACCCTCCCCCTTGTACGCACGCATAGTTGCAGACACCCCCCCCCCCCTTGTACGTACGCACAGTTACCCCCTCGTGCATTCGGGCAGCCACTCCCCCTTGTACACGTGTACTTGCAGTCACCCCCCGCACACGCAGTCATTCCACACGTACATGCGTGAGCGCAGTCACTCTTCCACGTACACTCAGTCACTCCCCTTCGTACACACGTATGCGCAGTCACTCCCCCCTTGGACGCACGCCCCCCCCTCTTCACCCCCCCCCCCCCCCCCCGGATCCACGCACCCACCGTATTTCCCGCATGTTTCCCCTGTGGCGCCCTCACTTCCCCTGTGTCCACCTCTTTGCCTGCGCCACCCCGCCCTGTTACCCTAGGGCCCAGCCCGTTGTTTACAATTAACACTTAGAAATTCTTAATAAAAGGAAACATTTTTCTTAAAATTTAGAGTGCCCAATTATTTCTTTTTCAATTAAGGGGCAATTTAGAATGGTTAATCCACCAACTCTGCACATCTTTAGGTTATGGGGGTGAGACCCATGCAGACATGGGAAGAATGTGCAAACTCCACACGGACAGTGACCCGGGGCTGGGAACGAACCCAGATCCTCGGCACTGTAGGCAGCTGTGATAACCACTGAGCTGCCCAAAAGGAAACATTTTAACTTCTACCAATCTTTTCTGTTGCTAATTAAGCAAAACCAATTACAGGTCAAAAGCCACTTGCAAATAAAGTTAGCAAACACAGATACTTGCTGTCCTCTGGGTAGAGAGTTGCTTCAGCAAAGGAGGGAGACCCATTCCAGGCTCAACCTGCAAGTCTTTGGGCTGGATTCTCTCAAAATGGGACTATGTCCCCTTGCTGGCAAACAAACACTGGAGTTTTACTCCAAAGATTCCTGGAAAAAAGATCAGCTAATTCAATGTCCTACAGGGGGCTAGCAGGGACCTGGAGTGATACATGCAGCTTTTGCTGTGGATATGGGCCCCCGCACTTCCGGTTTAGAGTCCGCGAATGTGCACGGCGGCGGCCTGCAGCAGCCGCGCCAAGCTCCATGGCGGACTCGGACTGTGGAGCCACACCCAAAAATTAGACCACCTGATCGGCCGCATGCCCGAGCATCTAACCGCGCCTCCCACCAGGGCGGCCGCAGACTAAGTCCACAGCCGCCAAGCCAGCATCCCAACCGGCAATAGATGGTTCTACACCGTCGGGAACTCGGCCGGTCGGGAGTGGAGAATCGCTGGGGTGGCCTCTGTCAATGGGCCCCTAGCCGCACAGCGTACTCCACGATCACACCGATTCTCGGGTCCCAGAGAATTGCCGGAGCGACGCCGGGCCCGATTACGGCATGAAAGTGGATTCTCTGCCCCTGCGCTGAACTTTGGCGAGGGGCTGTGGAGAATACAGTGCTTTGTCTTTTTCAGACTAAAATCTAAACTGCCTGCTACACAATAGTCTCCGGTGAATTGTTAGCAACGTAAATGTCAAAATGGTGCAATGTCAATACCAAACTCAATGTATCCTTCTCAATGGTCGAATACCTTTGATGAATATTTAGTTTATTGGAAAAATAACCAACAGGTCTTTCTAGCCTTTCATCATCTTCTTGCAACAGTACACACCAATGCCTACATCACTCACATCAATGGCCACCTTAAATTGCTTGCCATAAAATTGTCACCAAAACTGGTGTGGTTAGCAGTTTTCAGATTGTCAAATGCCTCCTGATATTCTGATAGCCACTGAAATTTCCTGTGCTTTTTCAGAAGTTCGGACTTTGGAGCAACTCCACTTAAAGTTTGGCACAAATTTCCGGTATAAATCACTCATGCCCAGAAGGCTCAGAACTTCTCTTCTCGTTGATGGTATGAACTCCCCAATAGTTTGCTTTTTCACTTTCGTTGGGGCCATCTCACCGTGTCTGTTGTATGGCATAAGAATGTGATTTGGGCTTTCACAAATTCACTTTTACCACCAAGTCAGCCTCCTACACTTGATCAAACAATTCCTTTAAATGTTCCTTCCATGTTTGAGTGAACACCACCAGCTCATCTATGTACACTGCACAGTTGTTTAGTCCAGCAATTACCTTGTTGGTTAATCTTTGGAATGTTGCTGCCACATTCCTCATTCCAAATGGCATCATTTAAAGCTGATAGCATTTGGCGTCACAAAAGACAAAACGTCCTTTCTGATAAAGATGCTTGCCAGTACCCTTTTAATAAGTCAAGTTTGGTAATAAAATTTGCTTGCCCTCCTCCCCCCCCCCCCCCCCCCCCCCCGTTTCAATATATCTTCCACACAAGGAATAGGATACAAATCTGGCTTCATAACTGCATTGACTTTCCTATAGTCCCCACACACATTGTTCTGTTCCATCTGGTTTTGGTATCATCACAAAAGGTGAGCTCCGACTCACTTCAATTATATCATTCTTAAGCATGCTTTCAATCTCCTTCTGATCTATGCCACCTTTAGTGGATTGAGTCTATATGTCATAAGGATGTTGCTTAATTGGAACACCATTTCCTGAATCTACATCATGTATAATTACTTTTGTACTTCCTAGTTTGTTCCAGAATATAGCTCTATGTGACTACAATAACTCTTTCAGGTAACTCTGACTTTCCTCTGGAAGGTAACTCAGTAACATATCCCAATTTCTTATCACTTCCTCATTGACCAGTCTGATTTGAGGAACGTCAAATTCAGAATCTGGATTTATCTCTTTTCCCTGAGTTACAACGACTAACAACTATTTTTCCCTTCTCTATCAAAATACCATTTGAGCATATTAACATGACATATTTAGTGAGTTTTTCTTTATCTGGCATTCTTATCAAATAATTCACCTCTCAATTTCCCCTATTAGGGCTCCCTCCCACTCCATCAGCTCATGATAGATCTCTGAGACCTTCCCGTCTCCTTCTCCTGTTCTCGACACCACCTTATCCTGTAGCCCCTGGGTCGGCAGGTGCGGGAAGGCCGAAAGCTGCCTCTGCACAAAATCCATCACTTGTAAATACCGGAACCCATTCCCACTTGGTAACTTAAACTCCTCCAACTTCTCCAAGCTCGGGAAACCCTCATCAATAACGAGACCTCCAAATCTCTCGATCCCTGCCCGTTGTCACCTCCGAAACACCCCATCCAGCCCCCCCCCCCCTTCCCGGAGCGAACCGGTGGTTATCACATATCGGTGCCCACACCGATGCCCCCTTGAACCCCATGTGCTGCCTCCACTGTCCGCACACCCTCCGGGCGGCCACTACTACCGTACCGAGCTGGCGAGAACAGCAGAGGTGCCGTTAACAATCCTCCCAAACTCGTGTCCTTCCATGAGGCCGCCTCCATCCTTACATGAGGCCCTCTCCAAGAGAGCATTCCCTTTCTAATAGTCGTTCTTACAGGTCCCTGCAGTCCCCCCCCCCCCCCCCCCCCCCCCCCCCGCCCTCCCAGGTTACCCACATCCAGTAGTTCCTCTAGCATTGTGCGTCTCTGGGTCCTTGGGTATGCTATCGCCTCATAGAAGAACAAAGAACAATACAGAACTGGAACAGGCCCTTCAGCCCTCCAAGCCTGTACCGGTCCTGATCCCAACCTTGGCCAAAACCCTCAGCACTTCCTTGTGCCGTATCCCTCGATGTCCATGCTATCCATGTATTTGTCGAGATGCCTTTAGAACGCCGTTAATGTATCGGCTTTCACAACCTCCCCTGGCAACGCGTTCCAGGCACTCACCACCCTCTGTGTAAAAACAAAAACAAAAAAACCTGCCTCACACATCTCCTAACCTCTCCCCATGGTCCTTAAACCTATGCCCCCTGGTGACTGTCCCCTCCACCCTGAGAAAGAGTGCCTGCCCATCCACTCTATTCATGCCCCTCATAATCTTGTCGACCTCTATCAGGTCACTGCTCAACCTCCGTCTTTCTAATGAAAACAGTCCAAGTCTATTCAGCCTCTCCGCATAGCTAACATCCTCCAGACCAGGCAACATCCTGGTAAACCTCCTCTGCATCTTCTCCAAAGCCTCCACATCCTTCTGGTAGTGTGGCAACCAGAATTGTGCACAATATTCCAAGTGCGACCAAACCAAGGTTCTATACACTAGCATGCACCTCTCGGTGTCGGAGTTCATTCCCGTTAGGTTCCTGCAGTCTCCTTGTCAGTTCCTCTAAGGTTGCTAGGGTGGCACGGTAGCACAGTCATTGGCACTGTTGTTTCACTGTGCCAGGGTCCCAGGTTCGATTCCCAGCTTGAGCCATTGTCTGTGCGGACTCTGCACGTTCTCTCCATGTCTGCGTGGATTTCCCAGGGTGCTCCGGCTTCCTCCCACAAGTTCCAAAAGGCGTGCTTGTTACGTCAATTGGACATTCTGACTTCTCCCTCAGTGTGCCTGAACAGGCGCAGGAGTATTGCGAGTAGGGGAGTTTCACACAAACTTAATTGCAGTGTTAATGTGAGCCTACTTGTGACAACAATAAACATTATCCCCTATTATTATTCCCCCCCCCCCCCCCCTTGCTTGTCCTGTCTGTAAAAGTCCCTGACAGCCAGTGCTCTTCTCCCCCCCCCCCCCCCAACTCCTGCCTCCACCTCTGGAAGGTGGCGTCTAGCATGGCTTGCGCGAACATCTGGTTGCTGCAGATGGGGGCATGGTGGACATTTCGGACAAGCCGAAGTGCTGCCTCATCTGGTTCCAGGTTCGGAGCGTGGCTGCCACCACTGGGCTTACTGAGTGTTTTGCTGGCGGGGATGTGAGCGCTGCCGTGGCAAGGGCCCGGAGGGTCGTCCCTGTATGGCCACACAAATGCCATAATCATTTTATCGACTGCATTGAAGAAGGCCTTGGGGATGTAGAACTGTGTGGATCTGAACAGGAAGAGAAACCTAGGTGAGCGTTCATCTTGATCGTCTGTACCCTCCCCGCTAGGGAGAGTGGAAGTGTGTCCCATCTCTGGAGGCTCTTTTTTTTTTTTTTACTTCTTCCACCAGAATGGTCCAGTTCCACTTCAATCTGGATCCCCAGATAGCGGAAATTGCGTTGGGTAGTTTGAATGGTAGTCCCCCCAGCTCTGCCCCTCCCTCTCTCGGGTTCACAGGGAAGACTTCACTCTTGCACAGGTTGAGTTTGCAGCCCGTAAGGCTCCAAACTCTCTGAGGAGCTAAATGATTCCTTTTTTTAAAAAATAAACATTTTATTGAGGTATTTTTGGTATAGTAACAATAATATAAACAATATACATGAAACCATAAACATAGTGCAAAAGCCATTTACCTTTCAACAGGTCCCACCCTTATTAACCCCCTACTCTAATCTAAACTACTGCCCCCCCCTCCCCCCCCCCCCCGGTCTGCTGATGATTAATTTTCCGCAAAGAAGTCGGCGAACGGTTGCCACCTCCGGGTGAACCCTAACAGTGACCCTCTCAAGACGAACTTGATTTTCTCCAAACAGAAAGCTAGCCATGTCCGATAGCCAGGTCTCTGACTTCGGGGGCTCTGAGTCCCTCCATGCTAATAGTATCGTCTCCGGGCTACCAGGGAAGCAAAGGCCAGAACGTCTGCCTCTTTCTCCTGCTGGATTCCCGGGTCTTCTGACACCCCGAAAATCGCCACCTCTGGACTCAGCGGCAGCCTTGTTTTTAACACCGTGGACATGATGTCCGCAAACCACTGCCAAAATCCCCTAAGCTTTGGACATGTCCAAAACATGTGGACATGGTTCGCAGGTCTTCCCGCACATTTTGCGCACCTGTCCTCCACCCCAAAGCATCTGCTCATCCGGGCCACTGTCATGTGAGCCCGGTGAACAACCTTAAATTGTATCAGGCTGAGCCTGGCACATGTTGCGGACGCGTTGACTCTACTCATCGCGTCTGCACATCTTCTATCTCACCTCGCAGCTCCTCCTCCCACGCGCTTCAGCTCCTCGGTCTGTGCCTCCTCCGAGCCCACAAGCTCCTTATAAATGTCCGAGACGCTCCCTTCTCCTACCCACCCTCTGGAAACTACCTTGTCCTGAATCCCCCTTAGCAGTAGGAGCGGGAAGGTTGACACCTGTTTACGAAGGAAGTCCCGCACCTGAATTTGTTTCCCCTCGCCAACCCAAACTTTTCCTCCAATGCCCTCATACTCGGAAAGCTCCCCTCTATGAATATATGCCCCATCCTCTCAATCCCCGCTCTCCGCCATAACCGAAACCCCCCCCTGTCCATACTCCCCGGGGCAAACCGGTGATTATCACAGATTGGGGCCCAGGCCGATGCTCCCAAACTCTCAGGGCCTCCACTACCACTGGACTGGCGGAGTACCGCGCCGGCGGGAACGGCAGAGGCGCAGTTACCAATGCCCCAGACTGGCGCCCTTGCATGAAGCCGCCTATATACGCACCCATGCCGACCCCTCCCCCACCACCCACTTCCTGACCATGGCTATATTAGCCGCCCAGTAATAGTTGCTATAATTTGGTAGCGCCAGCCCGCCCTCTCCCCGACTCCGCTCAAGCATTACCTTCCTTACTCGTGGGGTCTTGCCCGCCCAGACGAAGCCCGTGGTCACTCTGTTGACCTGCTTAAAAAAGGACCGCGGAATAAAGATGGGGAGACGTTGAAATACAAATAGGAATCTCAGGAAGACTGTCATCTTCATCGTTTGCACCCTCCCAGCCAGAGACAACGGAAGCGCGTCCCATCTCCGAAAATCGTCCTTCATTTGGTCCACTAGCCGGGCCAGATTCAATTCCCGCGTCACTTGGATGCCTAGGTACCGAAAACTTCCCTCTACTAATCTAAATGGCAGCTCTCCCAGTCGCCTCTCCTGTCCCCTCGCCTGGACACAAACATCGCACTCTTTCCCATATTAAGCCTATACCCCGAAAACTGGCCAAATTCCCCTCGAATCCTCATGAATTCTTCCATCCCCTCTATTGGATCCGAAACGTACAGTAGGTCATCCACAGAGAGCGAAACCCTGTGCTCAACGCCCCCCCCCCCCCTCCCCCCGGACCAGTCCTCTCCAGCCCCTCTAGGCTCTCAGAGCAATTGCCAACGGCTCTATAGCCAGCACAAACAACAGTGGGGAGGGGGCATCCCTGTCTCGTCCCCCGGTGCAGTCTAAAATAGTCCGATGTTATCCTATTCGTCCGTACACTTTCCACAGGAGCCTGATACAGTAACCTGACCCAGTCAATAAAGCCCCACCTGAATCCGAACTGTCCCAGTATCTCCGACAGATAATCCCATTCTACCCGATCAAAAGCCTTTTCTGTATCCATTGCGAGCACTGTCTCCATTTCCCTACCTTCCGGGGCCATCATGATCACATTTAACAGCCTTCTGACATTGGCCACCAACTGCCTGCCCTTAACAAACCCTGTCTGGTCCTCCCCAATAACGTCCGGAACACAATCCTCGATCCTGGAGGACAAGATTTTGGCCAGCAACTTGGCATCTACATTCAATAGGGAGATTGGCCTGTATGACCCACACACCTCCGGGTTCTTGTCCCGCTTAAGAATCAGCGAAATCGTTGCCTGTGACATCGTCGGGGGCAGCACGCCTCTTTCCCTTGCCTCATTGAACAGCCTCAACAATACCGGCTCCAATTTCCCTGAGAACTTTTTATAAAACTCCACTGGGTACCCGTCCGGATCCGGGGCCTTTCCCGCCTGCATGGCCTTCAAGCCCTCCACTATCTCTTCCAGCCCGAATAGGAGCCCCAGACATTCTACCCGCTCCCCATCCACCTTTGGGAAATTCAGCTCCTCCATGCCTCTGGCTCCGTAGGGGGTTCCGACCTGTGCAGCCTGCTGTAGAAATCCCTAAATGCTTTATTCACCCCTACTGAATCACCAACCAGGTTCCCATCTCCGTCCTTTACTTTCCCTATCTCCCTGGCTGCCTCCCTCTTTGTAAGCTGCTGTGCAAGCATTCTGCTGACCTTCTCTCCATTGAATTTACAGTGCAGAAGGAAGCCATTCGGCCCATCGAGTCTGCACCGGCTCTTTGGAAAGAGCACCCTACCCAAGCCCACGCCTCCACCCTATCCCCATAACCCAGTAACCCCACCCGGCACTAAGGGCAATTTTGGACATTAAGGGCAATTTAGCATGGCCAATCCACCTAACCTGCACATCTTTGGACTGTGGGAGGAAACCGGAGCACCCGGAGGAAACCCACGCACACACAGGGAGAATGTGCAGACTCCGCACAGACAGTGACCAAAGCCGGGAATCGAACCTGGGACCCTGGAGCTGTGAAGCAATTGTGCTAACCACTATGCTGCCGTGCTGCCCCATGTTCATAGATCGCCCCCCTCACCTTTCTCAGCTGCTCCACCACCGTCCCTGTGGTCAGCAAGCTAAACTCCCCCTGTAACCTCCGCCGTTCCCTTAAAAGCCCTGCATCTGGGGTCTCCGCATACCTCCTATCAATCTGTAGTATTTCCTTTATCAGTCGGTCCGTCTCTGCCCTGTCCACCTTCTCCCTATGGGCCCGGATCGAGATCAGCTTCCCCCTGGCCACTGCCTTCAGCGCTTCCCACACCACCGCTGCTAAAATTTCTCCCATGTCATTGACCTGCAGGTAGCTCTGAAAATATTTCCTCAGCCGCTCGCACACCCCTTCATCCGCCAAAAGTCCAACATCCAACCTCCAGTGCGGGCGCTGATTACTGTCTTTACTAACCTGCAGGTCAACCCAGTGTGGAGCATGGACTGAGATTGTAATCGCCGAGTACACAGTGTGCACCAACCCAGCCAGCAAAGCCCTGCTCAAAATAAAGAAATCAATCCGGGCGTACACTTTATGCATGTGTGAGTAGAAGGAGAACTCCTTCACCCCCGGCTGCCCAAATCTCCATGGATCCACCCCCCGCACCCCAAATCAGCTCCATGAACCCTCTTAGCTCCTTTGCCATTGCTGGCACCCTGCCCGTTTTCGAGCTTGACCGATCCAAGCCGGGGTCCATAACTGTGTTGAAGTCCCCTCCCATGACCAACCTGTGCGCGTCCAGGTCCGGTATCTTCCCCAGCATCCTCTTTATAAACTCCACATCATCCCAATTTGGGGCATACACATTTACTAATACCACCTGCACCCCCTCCAGTTTCCCACTGACCATAATGTACCGACCTCCCACATCCGAGACTATTCTACTCGCCTCAAACACCACCTGCTTATTGATCAGGATCATGATACCTCTACTCTTTGAATCTAGTCCCGAGTGAAAGATCTTACTGACCCAGCCTTTTCCTCAGTCTAACCTGGTCCGTTACTCTAAGGTGAGTCTCCTGCAACATTACCATGTCCGCCTTCCATCCCCTAAGATGCGCAAACACACGTGCCCTTTTGACCGGCCCATTTAACCCTCGAACATTCCAGGTGATGAGCCTAGTTGGAGGGCTCATTGCCCCCCCCCCCCCTGCCCCCTCCGCCGATCAGGCATCCCCTTTGTTAGGCCTGCCTCCTGCTGTTGCTCTGCGCTTCCACCGGTCCATCCCCAGCCAGCCCCCGCCCCCAGCCTCCTCTCTGTCCCTCAGCCCAAGTCCCTCCCGTGCCAGCAGAACATTCACCCCCCCCTAGTAACAACGCACTGTAACCCAACCCCTTTACTAAACCAAACATATGCACACCCCCCACTGCGCTTCCGAGCTTCATGATTCCTACCAATCCACTTTGGGGGTCCGAAATGTAGAGGAGCAGATCCTCCGCATAGTGAGACTCTGTGCTCTCTGTCTCCTCTTCAGATTCCCTTCCAGCTTTTTGCCACTCTGAGGGCGATCGCCAATGGCTCAATTGTCAGGGCGAACAAGAGGAGAAACAGTGGGCATCCCTGCCTTGTGCCTTTGTGCAGATGGAAGTATTCCGAGCTGGTGGTGTTAGTTCGCACGTTCACCTCGGGGGGTTTCACCCATGAGGTGAACCCTGTCCCTTGCCCAAACCACTCTAGTCCCTCTGAGGTATTTCCACTCGACTCTGTCGAAGACTTTTTCTGCGTCCAGGGAGACGATCAACTCAGGTGTTCTCTCACCGGATGGGGTCATTATCACATTTAGCAGTCGCCTGATGTTCGCTCTCAGCCGTCTACCCCTGACAAAACCCGTATGGTTCTCTGCAACCACCTCTGGTACGAAGTTCTCTCGCCGCTTTTTGCGAGTATTTTCGCATCCACATTTAGCAGCGAAATGTGTCTGTATGATCTGCATTCCGTTGGGTCTTTGCCTTTCTTGGGTATCAACAATATGGTGGCTTGGGTGCCTCTCGATAACGAGTGCGAACATCTCCCGCAAGTGTAGGGCCAGTTGTGTCGCAGATTTTTTGTAGAAGTCGCCGGGAGCCCATTGAGTCTCACCGCCTTCCCCGACTGCATGGAGCTGATGCTCTCCATGACCTCTCCCAATTGTAGTGATATTTTCAGCCCCTTCCTAAAATTGTCCCCAATGACTGGCAGGTCCAGTCAATTGAGGAACGGTTTAACCCCCGAGTCCTGTCGGGGGTGCTCAGAGGTATACTGTCCCTTGTAGAAGGCCTCAAACGCTTTGTTGACCTTTTTTGGTTGGGCTACCAGTCTGCCTGTGCTGTCCTTCACCTGTGCTATTTTTCTCGTGGCTAGCCTTGTAACCTTGTTCATCGACTGTCTCCTGTGTCAGGCGGAGTTGGTGCACAGCCTTCCTGATGGATAGCAGGTTAAAGTCCATTTGTAGCTTTTTTCTCTCCGCCAGAAGCTGTATGGTCGGGGCCTCAAGAGTATCTCCTGTCGACCTCCAATGCAGTCAATCAGTTACTGCCTAGCCGCCCTCTCTTCTGTCTCTACGTGCCTTGCAGGCAATGATTTCTCCTCTAATCAGCCATCAGCACCTCCCAGAACATGGAGGGTAAGACCTCCCCTTTCTTGTTGTTAGTAATGTACTTGTCTATGGCCTGTGATGTTTCTGGCAGAAGACCTTGTCGGCCAAGAGGGTCATGTCCAACCTCCATGTTGGGCGTTGGGCACAACCCGTCTCCAACCTCACATCGATGTAGTGTGGAGCATGTTCGGAGATCACAATCTCCGAGTACTCCGCTCTTACTATCCCTGGAAGCACCGATTTCCCTACTACAAAGAAGTTGATACGGGTAGACCTTATGTACTGCGAGAAGAAAGAAAACTCCTTCTCACCCGGGTGCATGAACCTCCATAGGTCCAGAGCCCCAATCTGTTCCATAAATGTCTCCAGTTCTCCAGCCATGCCTGCCGCTTTTCCCGTTCTGGAATTTGACCTGTCCGTCAGTGGATCCTGTACACAATTGAAGTTCTCACCCTTCCATGATCAGCCGGTGCATATCTATGTCGGGGATTTCTGCCATGATATTCTTTTCAGATTCCGTGTCATCCCAGTTGGGAGTATACACATTCACTAGGTCTACCGGTGCCCCGTCGAGGACTCCGCTGACCAAGATATTCCATCCCCCTGGTCCGTGACCGTCTTTGTCGCAATTTACATCTTCCTATTACTTATCAGTATGGCTACCTCCGTAGCTCTCGTCCTGAAACATGAATGGTACGTCTGTCCCACTCATCCCTTTCTTAGCAGCAGTCGGTCCTTTTACCTCGGGTGCGTCTCTTGGAGGAAGACTATGTTGGCTTTCATACTTTTCAGGCGGGCGAAGGCTCTGGATCTTTTCACTGGGCCGTTAAGTCCCCTGACAGTCCAGGTGACTATTCTGATGGTTTTTATTTGTCCCGTTCTCCCCGCGGGATGAACTAGACTTACCTTTTGGATGCGCCCCTGCACTCCGGGGTTTCCCTTTGGTAGGGGGCCATCCAAAATGGCTGTTGTCATCGTACTCACCATTTAAAAAAAAACATTAATTTACGGGATGTGGGCGTCGCTGGTTAGGCCAGCATTTATTGCCCATCCCTAGATGCCCTTCAGAAGGTGGTAGTGAGTTGCCTTCTTGAACCGCGGCAGTCCTTCTGGTGTAGGTACACCCACTGTGCTGTTAGGGAGGGAGTTCCAACATTTTGTCCCAGCGACAGCGATGGAACGGAGATATATTTCCATCTCAGGGTGGTGAATGACTTGGAGGGGAACCTCCAGGTGCTGGGGTTCCCAGGTATCTGCTGCTCTTGTTCTTCTAGATGGTAGTGGTCGTGGGTTTGGAAGGTGCTGTCTAAGGAACCTTTGTGAGTTACTGCAGTGCACCTTGTAGATGGTACACAAGGCTGCTACTGTTCGTCGGTGGTGGGGGGTTTAAATGTTTGTGAAACGAGGAGCAATCAAGCGCGCTGCTTTGTCCCGAATGGTGTTGAGCTTCTTGAGTTGTTGGAGCTGCACGCATCCAGGCAAGTGGAGACTATTCCACTACACTCCTGACGTGTGCCTTGTAGATGGTTGACAGGCTTTGGGGGGTCAGGAGGTGAGTTACTCGCTGTAGGATTCCTAGCCTTTGACCTGCTCTGGTAGCCACAGTATTAATGTGGCCAGTCCAGTTCAGTTTCTGATCAATGGTAACCCCCAGGATGTTGATTGTGGGGGATTCAGCGATGGTAATGCCATTGAATGTCAAGGGCAATGGTTAGATCTTCTCTTGTAGGAGATGGTCATTGCCTGACACTTGGTAGCGCGAATGTAACTTGCCACTTGTAGCGCAAGCCTGGATATTGTCCAGGTCTTGCTGCATTTAGACACGAACAGCTGGTCCCCTGAGCTTCGAGGTTTCGCTTTGTCAAAAAGCCACCCAATATGGCAGCCAACTGTGTGTACGCCATGTAGGTGAGCCCTTGCACTCCGCGTTTCTCTTTGTTCAGGGACTCTCCAAAGTGGCTGCTTGTGGTGCCATCTTGGTCCATGTTTCCAAAGCCAGTCTAGAGCCCTCGCCCCATCATTTTGATCCCTCTGCGGATTTGGTTCCCTCCCTCTTTCTGACCCCATGCAACCCCCCTTCTGTTTACTCCTCTGCTTTCCCCCACCCCCTTGCCAGGCGTGCTCTCCGATGTGCCACGCCCCTCCCCCCCCTCGCTCATATCTCCTTGCGCTAGCTTTTCGTCTAGAATGGTGGGCCCCCCCTCCTGGAATCGGTGTGACCCCCTCCTACGGCCACTTTGTTGGTATACCCTCTATCTCCTCGTCATCCTCTACTGCACTCGCTCCCTCCATTCTACGAACTGGTTCCTCTGTTCATAACGAGGCGATGCAGTCCCACGTAAAATTGTCCATTGGTTCTTCTCTGCCTCATTGGCGTCTTCTTTATCACTGTCTCCTTTGCTGTCTGTCTAGACGAAGGCTTCTGCAGGGGCAGTGAAGTAATGTTCCTTGCCCTGGTATGTTACCCAGAGCCCGGCTGGGTACAACATCCCAAATTTAATATTGTTCTTGTACAAGGCCGGTTTTGCCTTATTAAATTCTGGCCTGCGCTTTTCCAGGTCTGCCCCAATGTTCTGGTAGACTCTGATTTTGTGTACCTCCCAGTTGCAAGCCGTTGTTTGTCAGGCCCAGCAAAAGATTCTTTCCCAGTCCTGTTATCTGTGCAGCGTGACTATGACTGCTCTTGGCTGCTCCCCTGCCTTCTGTTTCAGTCAGAGAGACCTGTGAGTCCTGTCAATCTCCGGCACTTGAGGAAGCTGCCTCTCCCCACTAGGTTAACTAGCATTTGGGCCATGTAGTCGGTTGGGTTCCTACCCTTGATTCCTTCTGGCAGGCCCACTATTCTGATGTTCTTATCTACTCCACCTGATACACGAGTAAACCTTGCCCTCACAAATATAACTTTGCCCTCGCAAATAAAACTTTCGTATCTACCAACCTCTGGTCAAGCTGTACACTCTTTCGCACCCCTTCAGTTGCAACCATGGTCTCTTTTGCCACTTTAATAAAGCCCACTGGCTTATCCGGTTTCAACGCATCAATCTTCCCAGTTCTTTTAAGCCACCAACACTGCAACTTCATGTCTCCAACTTTATTACCATGGAAACAGTTAAGTTTTCTTATCTCTCTTCCACGATCATGAGATTCCTTTTTAACCTGAGACAAATTTTCCTCAGTATCTACAACTAGACCTTCTTTACCGTGACTACCTGTGGATTTCTCATTTCTCCAGTTTCTGTCCTTCACAGACTGAAAATGATGTTGAAACCCAAACCTTGATTTATGAACTAATTCAAAACCATCTGCAATTTCTGCTGCCAGTCTAGCAGTTTTAACCCTTTGCTCTTTCAGATGCGTTCTCATTACTGCGGGAAGTGGATCTTTAAATTCCTCCAAAATAACCGATTCCTTAAGAGTGTCACATGTTTGCTCTATATTTAATGCTCCTATCCACCCATCAAAGTTATTTTGTTTGATTTTTTTCAAATCTTATATATGTCTGACTTGGTTCTTTCCTTAGATTTCTAAACTTCCGCCTGTAGTCTTCTGGCACTAGTTCATATGCACTTAAGATGGCTTTTATCATCTCCTTATAATCCCTCGATACCTCCTCTAATAGTGATGCATACACTTTCCTAGTTCTACCTACCAACTTTGTTTGAACCAAGAAAACGCATGTTGTCTTTGACCAATTCAGTTGCTTAGCTACTTTCTCAAATTAGATTTTAAAAAGTTTCCACATCTTTCTCGTCAAAACTTGGCAGCTCTTGAATATTTTTAACCATATCCCCACGAGGGCTTTGACTAGGAAGTGTTAATCATCCCTCTTAACTTTTCCTCAACTTCTGCCTTTACCATGAACATTTTAAATAGATATTCTCTTTTCCTTTCCAACTCCCTCATTTCCATTTTGTGACTTTCAAATTCTTTCTCTTTACTTAACATTGCCTCCCTTTCTTTCCTTTGCTTCTGACATTCCCACTCTCTCTTTTTACTTCTGCAATTGCCTTTCCTTTCCTTTTCTTCTGCAATTTGCCTTCTCTCTTTCCTTTTCTGCCCCCTCTTTCCTTTGCTTCTGTCATTGCCACTTTCTCGTTCTCTTTTGCCTCTCCTTTTCTTTTCTTCTGCATTTCTAATTGTTTAATTTGTAATTGAATTTTAGCCAATGCTAATTTTTTCCGGCTTTGAGCATTGTTTCCAAATTTAACAGCTGAGATATCGCTGCAATTATCTCCACATTCCTCGCCTCTACAGGTAACGTCAACTGCAGCTTGTTTGCCAAATCCAAAAGCTTGGCTTTAACCACTTTTGCAAATAACTCCGGGTGAACTCATCCACACCCGTGAAGTTCTTAGCCACTGAACGTGCCATTTCACAAATTACTCCCTATTTAAACTGCATCAACTGAAAGAAAGCACCAGTTCCTCACAGTCGCTGTCTTTTAAATTTAATAATCCCAAGACAAACTAGGAATTATACTTTTTTAATCCCGTAAGAACCACCAATTTTTGTTACGATGACCAGACCCCACCAGTTGCTAGGATACCTGACAGAAACCCCATATTTTATTTTATTTGTAAGACTGTGAAGAAAGGATACTTCTTCACTCCAGGAATGATTCTAAACATAAATAGGGATATGGTATTTTAAAACAAACTTTATTACTACCAATTGCTAACTTTTAACCTCAAAGAAAATAACTTACAATTACCAGTTACACACTGCATAACAATAATAACCTTTATTGTCACAAGCTGCAACAGTGCAATGAAGTTATTGTGAAAAGCCCCTAGTCGCCACACTACGGCGCCTGTTCGTGTACACAGAGGGAGAATTCAGAATGTCCAAATTACCTAACAGCACGCCTTTCGGGACTTGTGGGAGGAAACCAGAGCACCCGGAGGAAACCCACGCAGACATGGAAAGAACATGCAGATTCCGCACAGACAGTGACCCTAGCCGGGAATCAAACCTGGGACCCTGGGTACTGTGAAGCACCAGTGCTAACCATGTGCTACCGTGCCACCCATGTAACGTGAAACATTTAACTCCTATATTTTATTTCCACACAAGCAAAACCCATCTATGGTTAAAATCCACTTTTAAATACAGTTAGCCAACCCAGGAATACTTGCAGTAAAGAGATGTCTTGGATAAACCACTTTGAGGAATACCCAGTTTGCAGATTTTTGCTTGTGTCAATAACTACTTTTTTAAACTTGCCAGGCTTTTCAGAAACTGCTGTTATGTTCACAGGCAGACCTGGCTCCTCCTATTAATTACATCATCTCTATCCCAGGAACTGTCTTATGACCATCTCATGAAATCTAAACACAACCTCTTAATTATCTAAACTCCAGGGAACCTTTCAATAAACAAAAGTGCATTAGCCCGATATCGGCAAACAATTAAATAGTTATAATCAATGATTATTCCACTTTTACGACATCTTAATTGCATGCTTTGCACACACACCGCCTGCCTGTATATTAAACCAGGGTTTATAAAAATATTACTGCAACAGATATACAATTTATATAACTATTCCCTACATTAATCACAGCATGCGCGTACCTTATTTCTCTCTCCCATACGCACGTTGTTTCTCTCGCATGCACAACATCTTGCATGCATGCACACAAATCTTGTTTCTCATGCATGCACACATTGTCGCTACTGTCTCTCTCATACATGCACCATCTGTCTGGCGCACATATTTAGACACACAGTGCGCACACATCAATTCCTGTGCACGTGCACACACCAGGTTCCTCCCTCCTTCGTGCACGCCCGCACCCGTCACTCACCTAGATACATCAATGCCTCTTATGTACACACAACCCCTCCCACTCTCACGTGCACACACGCTCTCTCTCATGCATGCACGTACATGCCTACACACATCAACATGCACTGCGATTAATGTAGGAATTTCCGATGTATTGCATTTTATGGAGTTGGTGCAGTAAGGGTGAAAAGCCTGGTTAGTAGGTG
Source organism: Scyliorhinus torazame (assembly GCF_047496885.1). Lineage (NCBI taxonomy): Eukaryota > Metazoa > Chordata > Chondrichthyes > Carcharhiniformes > Scyliorhinidae > Scyliorhinus > Scyliorhinus torazame. The sequence continues at coordinate 344,549,653 of NC_092708.1, forward strand.
ACTACTGCAGTAATGTTTTTAAAAATCCTGGTTGAAAGACAACTGACACTTTTTGGAGACAAAGGGGCAATTAAATCATCATAAAATTAAGATCATAATTCATTCCAGCCATGAATATTGTTTGCTGAAGTTGGGCTCATGGATGTTGTTGATATCAAGAGGGTTCCCTGGGGAATAGATAATTAGAGACATTGAGTTTAGTTTTGGTAAGATGATGTCGACAATGGTAGGAGCCAGAGGCTGAAGCAGAAAGTTGTTGGGTTTTGGAGTTTCAGTTCAGTTTTGATCTGTCTGCCAACAGATCAGCATCTTCCCTCAAAGCAGCTTAGCTAAAAAAAATCTGACTGGAGACAGAACAGGAGCTATTTCTCAGGCTGGCAGTTTAAACAGTAGTTGAGACAGGCAAGAATCTTCCAGCTGGGTCCTGAGGAATATCGCTTTCTCAAAGTGGTTTATCCAAGTCATCTCTTTACAATTCCTGGATTGGCTAACTGATTTAAAGTCAATTTTAACCTGAGATGGGTTTTGTTTAGGTGGAGATAATCATAGCAGTTAAGGGTTATTGTTTCATTGTATTGTTAAGCATTGTTTATGGGTAATTCTAAGTTATTTTTCTTTGTAATGCTAAAGTTAGTAATACTGCGTTAGTAATAAAACTAGTTTTAATATACCATATCCCTATTTGTGCTTGTAATCACTCCTGGAGTGAAGTATCCTTTCCTGACAGGTTTACAAATTAAAAATATTGGGGTTTCTGTCCAGTATCCTAGGAACTGTTGCAACACACATCCTCTCTTGCACGCGCACACAAAATCGCACTCACCTTCACATACAACACACCCACAAGCACACAGGCACAGCCATACTCTCTCACACAGACACCCACACCCATGCACTCACATGCACACCTACACTCACTCTCAAACGTGCATCCACACACTCACAATGTGATGAATGTACGGATTCCAGATATATTGTATTATATGTATTTGGTGCAGTGAGGGTTAAAAGTCTGGGTTAGTGTGTAACCAAGAAAGCCTTGGTTTGAAAGGCAGTCGTCTTTTTGGAGATGGTGGTGCAATTAAAGGATCAGAAAAGTTGGGCTCATGGAATTTTGTTTGTATAGATGAGGTTCCCTGGGAAGTAGATAATTGGGCGGGTTTCTCCGTTGCCTGATGCCGATATAGTAATCGGCGATCGGGCGGAGAATCGATTCCGATGGCGGAATCGGCACCGGTTTACAAGTCTCCCCTCCAATCCGACGCCATTGTAACGTGTGCCGTACGCAGTCGCAATGCCATTGGTGCCTCATCGGCCGGTTTATGAGTCTCTGCCCCTTCCAAACCAGCGTCATCGTTACGTGCGCAGTGCACAGTCGCAATGCCGTTGGTGCCTCATCGGCTGGCCCACTTGTAATGCTCCGCCCCGATGGGCTGAGTTCCCGATGGCGCAGGACATGTGTACTCACAGAAATCGTGAACCCGATGTGGTGGCTGCGGACTGTGTCCAGTGCCGCCACACTCGGCCAGGATCCATGCCGCTGGCCGGAGGGGGCTTTAGCGAGGGCTGGGGGGACTGGTGGGGGGTGGTCAGGGATGAGTGTGAGGTCGCAGTTTGCGAGTTGGGTCCGCGCACGGCTGGCGCCATGTTGCACGGTGCAGTAGATGCAGATGGTCAGCCGTGCGGATGCGCTGCCCGGGACCTGGCCATTCTCCGGCCACTTACGCTGTGGGAGGCGGGAGTTTTGGTCGGCACCAGTGCTAGCACCTCACCAGTACCGCAAAAGGTGAGGAGTTCATGCTGATTTTTTTACGAGTAGACCTCTGGCGGATTCTCCGTTCGAGCCGGCACTTAGCCGCAGGAACGGAGAATCCAGCCCATTGTGTTTAGTCTTAGTAAGATGATGTAGTTAATGGAAGGAGCCGAGGCTGAATCAGGTGTTGAGTTTTTAGTTTTGAAGTTCAGTTAAAGATTTGATTGTCGACAGACTATTATACCCGGACCAGACCCCAATGGTTTCTAGGATACTGGACTGAAACCACAATATTTTATTTGATTTGTTAAGACTGCGAAGAAAGGATGTTTCACTCCAGCAGTGATTTCACGCACAAATAGCAATACGGTACATTAAAACAAACTTTATTACTAACACAGTATTATTCACTTTAACATCATAAGACAATATATTTCATTTACCAGTGAAATAATACTTAATAATACAAGGACAATCCTAACTGCTATCTTTATTTCCAGCTAAACAAAACCCATCTTGGGTCAAAATCTACTTCTGCCCAGAATTAGAAGACTCAGGAATACTTGCTGTAAAACGATATCTTGGATAAACCATTTTGAGAGAGCGATCCTCCAGAAAACAGCTTGCAGATTCTTGCATATCAAACTACTGTTTAATCTGCCAGCCTTTGTGTTAGGCAGGTAGGTTCGATGTGGACTGCACTCGATGCAGGGAAGCTAGAAACAGACGTCTAACACTGGAGAAGATCCAACACTGTTTTATTCAATGATAGAACTGATATACATATTCAGCTGTGGGTCGACACTATACTGAACTGACTGGAGGCCTTGTAGTAGCCTGACCAGACTTACTAGCTACCGCATGGAGTTTGCACTTGCTAGCTCGTGGACTCTGTCTCAGTGGCTGGGTCCCGAGAGAGCAGGAAACCCAGTGCCCTCTGGCTTTATAGTGGTAGTGTCCTGTCTGGTGATTGGCTGCACTGTGTTGTGTGCGTACTGGTCATCCTGTGTGTAAATCACTGCCTGTCTGCATCTCATTATATACATGAGTGGATATTATGACATCTCCCCACTTTTCTTTTAGTATATATGCCTGACTATGTACAAAAGAAGTCTAAATGAACGTATATACATGGGAAGGTGTCGATAGTGCAGATACATGGCCAACAAAACAATATTTACAGAGGTTAAATCGATGAAGTCACAAAATGTACAAAAGTTCAGTCTACAGATTCAGTCTTTGTGGTGGGCGACGAATTCTTGTCGATCGCCGCAGAGGTGGATCAGGAGCCGCATGCACGTGGATAGGCGGGATCGCTGCCATCGCGGTGGTCGCATGGGCCAGCAGGATTGCTGGTAGATCGGTGGCCTCGTGGCAGGGTACGTCTGGAGGAAGCATCGTAGGCGGCAGGGCACTTCGGTCAGATAGCGGGCGTGGAACTCTTCGCAGTGCCCACCTGTTCCGCCGTAGCAGGGAGCCATCAGCCATGCAGACAAGGAACGATCTTGGGGCCACTTGTTTGATCACAACAGCTGTGGCTGACCAGCCGCCCTCAGGCAACTGGACACGAACATGATCAGTTGGGGCCAGCTCGGGTAGATCCGTAGAATGAGCATCGTATGTGGCCTTCTGTTGGGCCCGTGACTGCTGCATTTTCTGTAAGACCGTGAGGTGGTCAAGGTCTGGAACATGGATGGCTGGAACTGTGGTCCTCAGAGTGCGATTCATGAGCATCTGCGCTGGAGACAACCCAGTGCACAGTGGGGTTGCCCTGTATGCCAGCATCGCCAGGTTGAAGTTGGAGCCTGAGTCTGCAACTTTGCACAGCAACCGCTTTACAATATGGACCCCTTTCTCGGCCTTCCCATTTGACTGCGGGTAGTGGGGACTGGAGGTTACGTGACGGAAGTTGAAGGACTGTGCAAAATCTGACCATTCCTGGCTGTAAAAGCAAGGACTGTTGTCGCTCATTACCGTGAGCGGAATCCCATGCCTGGCGAACGTTTCTTTGCAGGCTTTGATTACCGCCTTCGACGTGAGGTCGGACAGTTTCACCACTTCTGGGTAACTGGAGAAGTAGTCGACCAGGAGTACGTAGTCACGCCCCTTGGCGTGGAAAAGGTCTACACCTACATTGCACCATGGAGAGGTCACGATCTCATGCTGTTGCAGCGTTTCCTTGGGTTGAGCTGGTTGAAACTTCTGACAGATGAGCTTTGCTTTCAGCTCCCGCCATTCCTCTTTATGCGTGGGCAGTCACTGGAATTCCATTGACTTCTTGACGAGATGGCGGAGGGCCGTGGTGTGGGATGCCATATTGGGAATGAATTTCCCGAGGAAGTTGACGATCCCGAGGAAGCGGAGGACCGCCTTCTTGTCCTCTGGGGTCTTCATGGCGTTGATCGCCGAGACCTTGTCGGCATCTGGCCACACGCCCTGCTGCGAGATGTGGTCATCCAAGAACTTAATATCTGATTGATCAAATGAGCACTTGGCCCTGTTGAGCTGACCATGTTCATTAATTCTCTGGAATACCTTCTTGAGGCGAGAGATGTGTTCCTGGGGCATTGTGGACCAGATAATTATGTCGTCAACGCATACTCGCACCCCCTTGATGCCCTCCATCATGTGCTCCATGATGCGGTGAAATACTTTGGAGGCAGATATGATCCCAAAAGGCATCTGGTTGTAGCAGTAGCGACCGAACGGGGTGTTGAACGTGCACAGCTTGCAACTGGACGCGTCTAGCTGTATTTGCCAAAAGCCCTTGGAGGCATCCAGTTTAGTAAAGAATTTGGCATGAGCTATCTCACTGGTCAACTCTTCACGTGATGTTGCGGTTTAGATCCTGAGGGTCAATGCAAACGCGAAGCCCCCCTGACGGCTTCTTTACGCAGACCATGGAGCTGCCCCAGTCTGTTGGCTCTGTGACCTTCGATATGATGCCCTGGTCTTGGAGGTCCTGTAATTGCTTCTTCAGACGATCCTTGAGGGGTGCCGGCACCCGGCGTGATGCATGAATTACAGGGGTGGCGTTCGGCTTGAGCAGGATTTTATATTGGTATGGGAGCGTGCCCATTCCATCGAATACGCTGTGGTACTGCGTAATAATGTCATCTATGTCGGCTTGCAAGTTTCCATCAGGCTAGGCCGTCGCCGGTGATGATGACATGGTGTGGACTCGCTGAACCAGGTTCAGGAGCTTGCAGGCTCGAGCACCGAGCAGGGACGCTCTGTCAGGCCCGACGATTTCAAACCGCAGTGTTGCCTTGATCGCATTGTTGGATACCCCTAGTTGACAGGAGCCACTGGCAGCTATGGCATTGCCATTGTAGTCAAGGAGCTGGCAGGCCGGTGGAAGAATGTTTGGTCTGGCGTGGATGGTGTCGAGGTCGGATTTTGAGATGAGGTTCACTGATGCACGGGTGTCCAGTTTAAATCGGATGCGGGCCTTGTTAACTGTGAGGATAGCACACCACTCGTCGTCGGGATCCACACTGAGGATCGAGAGGCGTTTCGCCGTTGTGGTGGAAGGTAGCGCATGTGCAGTTATGATGCCCTCCCGGTATGGGGACTTGAGGCACTCAGCATCAGGGTCTGTTGGGCTGTCGGGATCGGAATCTGGCAAGCGTTGTTATATTGAGCGGACACTTCTGCGCTGCAGCTGGGATCGCTGGCTGCTGAGTGGTGGAGCAGATCTGCAAAGGGCTGCGTAGTGGCCAAGCTTGCCACACTGTAGACACCGGCGTCCTTTTGCCGGACATTGCCGCTTTAAGTGGGCGGAGCCACAATTTTGAAACGTCATGACGCCGACGTCAGCGCGTTCCGTGCGCCATCGCGCTTAAGCAGTGCAGTTGGTCGACGTACGCACCTGCACAGTCGGGTTGTCGGGCTCGTCGTCCACTCGGTCGTGGCGTGCATGCGCAGGACCCGAGAAAAGCACGCGAAAGGGCCACTCTCCTCGATGCTCAGGCCCTGCATTTGTGCAATGGCCTGCACCCGTCCGCCTCGTGGGAGGCCAGCTTTGCAGTTTCTGTCGCCCTGATGTGGGAGTAACGATTCTTAGCATGCTCATGGACAACGCACATCTTGATAGCGACAGGGAGGGTCAACTGTTTGACTTTCAGGAGCTGCTGCCGAAGAGAGTCGGAGTGGACCCCGAAAATGATCTGATCCCGGATCATGGAATCAGCCATCGAATCATAGTTACATGACTGCGCTCTGATGCGGAGATGGGTCACGAAGGACTGAAAAGGTTCATCCTTACCCTGAAGCCTCTGCTGGAAAATGTACCGTTCAAAGCTCTCATTCACCTCAATGTCGCAGTGGCTGTCAAATTTCAGCAGGACTGTTTTGAATTTCGTTTTGTCTTCGCCGTCAGCAAACGTAAGGGAGTTGTAGATGTGGATGGTGTGGTCCCCCGCGGTGGAGAGAAATAACGCGATCTTCCTGGCATCCGATGCTGCTTTGAGGTCGGAGGCCTCAATGTACAAGAGGAACTTTTGCTTGAAGGTTTTCCAATTGGCGCCGACGTTGCTGGAGATGCGGAGGAGGCTGGATGTTTTCCATTTCACCGGATGGCTGCTTGTTGGTCAATGCTGATTCACTCGAGGTAGGTCCATCAAGATCAGTATCACTCTGATACCATGGTGTGTTAGGCAGGTATGTTCGATGTGGACTGCACTCGATGCAGGGAAGCTAGAAACAGACGTCTAACACTGGAGAAGATCCAACACTGTTTTATTCAACGATAGAACTGATATACATATTCAGCTGTGGGTCGACACCATACTGAACTGACTGGAGACCTTGTAGTAGCCTGACCAGACTTACTAGCTACCGCATGGTGTTTGCACTTGCTAGCTCGTGGACTCTGTCTCAGTGGCTGGGTCTCGAGAGAGCGGAAAACCTAGTGCCCTCTGGCTTTATAGTGGTAGTGTCCTGTCTGGTGATTGGCTGCACTGTGTTGTGTGCTTACTGGTCATCCTGTGTGTCGATTGTCATGATATTTAGGTAAACATCATAGCACAAACATACATACATACTGATGGACAGATCAACGGACCAATCAACACACACACAACACCACAGCCAATCACAGGCAAGAGCATACGTAGTACAAAACAGGGAACACGACACTTCCTGGGCATTCTAGCAGGAGACAGCTCAGGGCACAGAGCTCATAGCAAGCCACTCAGACATCCACCATGTGCTGAGTGCCACTACAAGACAGTATTAGGATTAGGTCCACAGATTCTAGGGTTATGATCGAACCTCAGTAACCAGTTTACCACTGTAAATAAATGTTAGCAATAAAACTGAGTTGTACCATTCGCAACCGTGTTGGTTCGTCTGTGTAGCAGAGTACCCAACACATCATCGATCACTGCCTGTCTGCATCTCATTAATTCTTTGAGGAGGTGACCAAGCATGTGGATGAACGTAAAGCAGTGGATGTAGTGGACATGGATTTTAGTAAGGCATTTGATAAGGTTCCCCATGGTAGGCTTCTGCAGAAAGTAAGGAGGCATGGGATAGTGGGAAATTTGGCCAGTTGGATAACGAACTGGCTAACCGATAGAAGTCAGAGAGTGGTGGTGGATGGCAAATATTCAGCCTGGATCCCAGTTACCAGTGGCGTACCGCAGGGATCAGTTCTGGGTCCTCTGCTGTTTGTGATTTTCATTAATGACTTGGATGAGGGAGTTGAAGGGTGGGTCAGTAAATTTGCAGACGATATGAAGATAGGTGGAGTTGTGGATAGTGAGGAGGGCTGTTGTCGGCTGCAAAGAGACATAGATAGGATGCAGAGCTGGGCTGAGAAGTGGCAGATGGAGTTTAACCCTGAAAAGTGTGAGGTTGTCCATTTTGGAAGGACAAATATGAATGCGAAATACAGGGTTAACGGTAGAGTTCTTGGCAATGTGGAGGAGCAGAGAGATCTTGGGGTCTATGTTCATACATCTTTGAAAGTTGCCACTCAAGTTGATAGAGCTGTGAAGAAGGCCTATGGTGTGCTAGCGTTCATTAACAGAGGGATTGAATTTAAGAGCTGTGAGGTGATGATGCAGCTGTACAAAACTTTGGTAAGGCCACATTTGGAGTACTGTACAGTTCTGGTCGCCTCATTTTAGGAAGGATGTGGAAGCTTTGGAAAAGGTGCAAAGGAGATTTACCAGGATGTTGCCTGGAATGGAGAGGTCTTACGAGGAAAGGTTGAGGATGCTAGGCCTTTTCTCATTAGAACGGAGAAGGATGAGGGGCGACTTGGTAGAGGTTTATAAGATGATCAGGGGAATAGATAGACAGTCAAGACTTTTTCCCCAGGTGGAAAAACCATTACAAGGGGACATAAATTTAAGGTGAATGGTGGAAGATATAGGGGGGATGTCAGAGGTAGGTTCTTTACCCAGAGAGTAGTGGGGGCATGGAATGCACTGCCTGTGGAAGTAGTTGAGTCGGAAACATTAGGGACCTTCAAGCAGCTATTGGATAGGTACATGGATTACGGTAAAATTATATAGTGTAGATTTATTTGTTCTTAAGGACAGCACGGTAGCATTGTGGGTAGCACAATTGCTTCACAGCTCCAGGGTCCCAGGTTCGATTCCGGCTTGGGTCACGTCTGTGCGGAGTCTGCACATCCTCCCCGTGTGTGCGTGGGTTTCCTCCGGGTGCTCCGGTTTCCTCCCACAGTCCAAAGACGTGCAGGTTAGGTGGATTGGCCATGATTAATTGCCCTTAGTGTTGGGTGGAGGTGTTGACTTTGGGTAGGGTGCTCTTTCCAAGAGCCGGTGCAGACTCAATGGGCCGAATGGCCTCCTTCTGCATTGTAAATTCAATGATAATCCATGATTAATCTTGGACAAAGGTTCGGCACAACATCGTGGGCCGAAGGGCCTGTTCTGTGCTGTATTTTTCTATGTTCTATGTACATGAGTGGATATTATGACAGCCTTTTTAGAATCTGCTGTTCTGTTCTCAGGCAAGATCTTTTCAATTGAACTGCTTTGAGCGAAGAAGCTAGTCTGTTAACAGATCCAAACTGAACTGAAACTCCAGAAACTGCTTCAACCACTGGCTCCTCCCATTAACAACATCATCTGGGTAGCTCGGTGGCGCAGTGGTTAGCACTACTGCCTCACAGCACCAAGAATGCGGATTCTATCCTGACCCTGGGTCACTGTCCATGTGGAGTTTGCACATTCTCCCCGTGTATGCATGGGTCTCACCCCCACAACCCCAAAGTGTGCAAGGTAGGTGGATTGGCCACGCTAAATTGCCCCTTAATTGGAAAAGTAAAAAACAACATCACCTTACTAAAATACAATGGACTGATTCAGTGGACTTGAGTTAAAGTCCGTTGAATGGCACGTTTAGTGGGGTGTATCTCGGTGCATGCAGCGCCGTGAAACATCCTGCTATTCAACGGCACTTTGCAGTTTTGTTTGGCCAAGAGGAGATTCTCTCCACCGAGGTTGCCTTAGAGGGATTTTCTGGAAAAGCTCCTTGCAGATGGGGCGGCTGTCCTGATCTTATCCCCATAGGCCCCGCTTACTGGCCCACCACTCCATTTTTTGCGATCCTTCCCTCACCCCCCCCCCAAACCTTGGTAGGGTCACGGAATACCCCCTGACACCCCTACCCGGCAAGGCCTGTCTGGGAACTGATCCCTGGCAGTGCCCCTGCCGCCCTCCACTTGGCAGTGCCATATGGACCAGGCGGCAGTGCCTGGATGCCAGAGGGAGAGCCAGGGTGCCACCCTGCCTTGTTCATGACCACCTAGAGTCTCCAATGGCCTGGGAGACCCTCACCCCCCTCCAAGTGCTCATGATCCACATTTATTTTATAAATTAAGGGGCAATTAGCATGGCCAATCCACCTAACCACACCTCTGGGTTGTGGGGGTGAAGCCCACACAGGCATGGGGAGGTGATGGCATAGTGGTATTGTCACTGGGCTAGTAAACCAGAGACCCAGAGTAATGCTCTGGGGACCCAGTTTCAAAGCTCGTCACTGCAGATGATAAAATTTAAATTCAATAAAAATCCAGAATTTAAAGTCTAATGGCGACCATGAAACCATCGTCGATTTTCATTAAAAAAAACCATCTGGATCACTAATGGAAATCTGCCATCCTTACCTGGTCTGGCCTACATGTGACTCCAGGACCACAGCATGCGGTTGACTCTTAATTGCCCCCTCAAGGACAATTGGGGATGGGCAATGTGCAGGCACAGCCAGGAATGCCCAAATCCCATGAACAAATTTTTAAAAAATTCCACCCGGTTGACCTGTGGCTGGGATTGATCCTTAGTCATTGGCACCGTGAGGCAGCAGCAGTGCTGACCATTGCGTCACTGTGCCGCCTTCTGGTCCATGTTTGTGTGGACTAGTACCAAACGACGGTCTGGAGAGGTCTCCTAGGCGCGGCACCTGAGTCCCGGGCGGCGGGTGAATCCAGCGAATGTTTTTAAAAATGAGCCCTAGTGCTTATTCAAATATGCTAATGTGGATCGTGCCCAGTGAGGGTGGAATCCAGATCGTGTCATCCTGTGTGATTTCAGTGAAAGATGCGAGACGTTTCGAGCATTGCAAATCTCGCGGGAGGTTTCTCGTGAAATTCAATGCCCTCGTCCCAACACAAGGTGGGCAACGAGGCGTCTGAATCATGCACCATGGGTTGGATTCTCCCAAAATGAGACTATGTCCCCACGCAGGTGTAAAAATGGTGGAGTTTTACTCCAGAGATTCCTGTAAAAATGTTGACCTCGTTCATTGCCCTGCAGAGGGCTAGCAGGGACCCGGAGTAAATCTCACAGCTTTAGCTGCAAATACGGGCCCCTGCACTTCCGGTTCGGAGTCCACACATGTGCATGGCGGCAGCCTCCAGCGACCGTGCCGAGTTCCATGGCAGACTCAGACCGCGGAGGCAGACAAAAAGATGAGACCCCCCTATTGGCTGCGCGCCCGAGCATCTAACCCCGCAGGTCGAATCCCTGCAGCCTATAAGACCCCCCCCTCCCGTTCTCGGATCCCCTTGCCCTCGACCAGGGCGGCCGCGACTGAGTCCGCAGCCACCACGCCAGCATCCTGACCGACAATAGGGCGTTAGGTCCACGCCGTCAGGAACTCGACCGGTTGGGAACGGAGAATTGCTGGGTGAGCCTCTGGCAATGGCCCCCCCCTGACGGCACGGTGTACTCCGCGGTCATGCCAATTTTCGGGTCCCGGAGAATCGCTGAAGCGGCGCCGGACCTGATTATGGCGTGAAAGTGGATTCTCCGCCCCCCCCGCCGGCCACGATTTTGGCGCGGCGCTGCGGAGAATCCAGCCCAACGTCTCTAATTATCGACTCCCTGTAGAACCCTCTTAATATGAACAAAATTCCATTAGCCCAACTGCAGCAACCGTATACATGGCTGTAATGAATTATGATCTTATACAATGCTTTAATTGCACCTCTTATGATGCTCTAAGAATAATAATCTTTATTAGTGTCACAAGTAGGCTTACATTAACACTGCAATGAAGTTACAGTGAAAAACCCATATTCGCCACACTACGGCGCCTGTTCGGGTAGGCAGAGGGAGAATTCCGAATGTCCAATTCATCTATTAAGCACGTCTTTCAGGACTCGTGGGAGGAAACCGGAGCACCCGGAGAACCGGAGAAAACCCACGCAGACATGGGGAGAACGTGCAGTCTCAGCACAGTGTCCCAAGCCAGAAATCAAGCCTGGGTCCCTGGCACTGTGAAGCATCCGAGCTCACCATTGCGCTACCTTGCCGCCCACCTCTCTCCAAATAAGTGTCTGCTGCCTTTCAATCAGGGTTTTTACAAAGATGGCTGCAGCAGTCACCTACGAACCCAAGCTTTTAACCTTCACTGCACCAGCTACATATAATACAATATATATCAAACTCCTACATTCACATATCTCCCTTAAAAAAAAATGAACCAACAATATGAAAAGATTGCTTCATGTTCCAATGCCTTTCAACTCACATTACTCCTTACTAAACACCCCAATACTTTATAATTTACGTATGATACTACATTCAAGCATGCAAATTTAAATATGGGCACGGTCCGTTTCAATCTTTCTTTTACACTTTTGAACGGACCAGTCTTCTCTCATTTCAAATTAGTGATAAAGCATCTGCAATCACATTTCCCTTTGTGCTACATGTATAATAATGGTTGGAGCATTAAATTCCATCTAAACAATGTTGCTTTTCGATCTTTAAACTTTCCAAAAAATACTAGACTTATGGTCTGTATATATAATTGTCTCCGATTAATTATTAGCAACATAAATGTCAAAATACCAAACTCAATGTCTCCTTCTCAATGGCCGAATATTTCTTTTGATGAATATTTAGTTTCCGAGAAAAATAACCAACAATCCCTTCTATTCTTTCATCGTCTTCCTGTAACATTACAGCACCAATGCTCACATCACTCGCATCAATTGCCACCTTAAATTGCTTGGCATTAGGTATTGCCAACACCGATGGTTAACACAGTTTTCAGATTGTCACATTTCCCCTGACATTTTGATGTCTATTGAAATTTCTCTGCTTTTTCAGAAGTTGAGTCAGTGGGGCAACTGCACTGCTAAAATTTGGCACGAATTTGCAGAAGAAACCACACAACCCAGAAATCTCAGAACTTCTCATTTTTGGCATTGGAAACTCCCCAATAGCTTTTCTTTTTACATTCTGTGGGGCCACCTGACCATATCCAATTGTATGGCCTAAGAATGTGACTTGAGCTTTTGCAAATTCAAGTTTACCACCAATCTGACCTCACCTGATGAAGGAGCTGCACTCCGAAAGCTAGTGATTTGAAACAAACCTGTTGGACTTTAACCTGGTGTTGTAAGACTTCTTACTGTGCCCACCCCAGTCCAATGCCAGCATCTCCACATCATGTTTAAATGTTTCAAATGCTCCTTCCGCGTTTGATTGAATGTACACTGTTAAATGTTTCAAATGCTCATTCCACGTTTGATTGAATGCACGCTGTTAATGTATACTGCACAATTGTTTATCCCAGAAATGGCCTTGCTGGTTAATCTTTGGAATGTTGCTGGTGCATTCTTCATTCCAAACGGCATAACTTTAAACTGATACAGGCCATTTGGTGTTACAAAATCTGAAACTTCCTTCACCCTGTCTGATAAAGGTGCTTGCCAGTATCCTTTAAGTAAGGAAAGTTTGATAATATTTTCAATACAGCTTTCCAAATGAGGAATAGGATACAAATCTGACTTTGTAATTGCACTGACTTTTCTACAGTCCGCACACATTGTTGTGTTCCATCTGTTTTTGTACCATTACAATAGGTGAGCTCAAATCACTTTGATGATATCCTCCTTAAGCATGCTTTAAATCTCCTTTTGTACCTGTGCCAACTTTAGTGAATTGAGTCTACATGGATGTTGCTTAATTGCATTTCCTACATCTACATCATGTATAATTACTTTTGTACTTTCTAGTTTGTTGCAACATGTGACTGTAATAACTCGTTCAGGTAACACTAATTTTTCTCTGGAAGGTAACTCCATAATATATCCCGATTTCTTATCACTTCCTCATTGTCCAATCTAATTTGAGGAATGTCAAATCCAGAATAATCAGGATTTATCTCTTCTCCCTGAGTTAATACAACTAACTTCCTTCTCTATCAAAATTCCCTTTGAGAATATGTGAGTTTTCCTTCTATTTAGCGTTCTTATCAAATAATTTGCCTCACTCAATTTCCTTTAAATTTGATAAGGCCCACTAAATCTTGCTTTTCATAATTCATCTACCACTTGTAATAATACTAATACTTTCTCCCCACCAACAAAACTACAAATTTTTGATTTCTTATCTGCCTCTTTTTAAATCACAAGCTGTGACAATTTCAAATGCTTTCTAGCCAAATCACTAGCCCTGGTTAATCTCTCCCTTAGGTTTGACACAGTCCAACAATGTGGTCTCAGAACGCTGACTCACCAATTTCTCTTTGACCAAATTAAGTGGTCCTCTTGCCTCATGACCTAAAAACAATTTGAATTATGATCTTATACAATGCTTTAATTGCACCTCTTATGATGCTCTAAGAATAATCTTTATTAGTGTCACAAGTAGGCTTACATTAACACTGCAATGAAGTTACAGTGAAAAAGCCCTAGTCGCCACACTACGGTGCCTGTTCGGGTACACAGAGGAGGAATTCAGAATGTCCTATTCACCTAACAAGCATGTCTTTCAGAACTTCTGGGAGGAAACCGGACTACCTGGAGGAAACCCACGCAGACACGGGGAGAACGTGCAGACTCTGCACAGGTAGTGACCCAAGCCGGGAATCAAACCCGGGTCCCTGACTCTGTGAAGCAACAGTGAACATCTGCCCATTTCTCATCTGCCTGAGTACGTAAAGGTCTCTATTTCCTCATTAATATGTTCTTTTTAATATAATGACACTCCGGTATACACTCAGATTATATCTCTATATGCTTCCTGATACAGCAAAAAGATTCCGAGATAAAGCAGTTGTAATTCTACCATGTTTCTTGAACTATCTGCTTCATCCACAACCTTTTCTCGTTCTTTTATCGACCATCTGATCACAGATTATTTCTGATAACAGAACCTGAGCCTCCCTATCTGTACTCCGAGTTCTCTTCCTCCTGTCTCAACCTGTGGCTTGGTGATCTTGTCACCACATAATCTGGAAACACTCCAGGATATGCTTTTTGCAACACCTCAGTCGTTTGACTTTCCACCAGCTTTTCTTTTTTTAAGCAAATTAAAAGTACCCAATTCATTTCTTTTTTCCAATTAAGGGGCAATTTAGCATGGCCAATGCACCTACTCTGCACATCTTTGGTTTGTGGGGGTGATACCCATACAGACACGGGAAGAATGTGTAAACTCCACACGGACAGTGACCCAAGGCCGGGATCGAACCTGGGTCCTCGGCGCAGTAGGGCAGCAATGCTAACCACTGTGCCACCATGCCACCCATCCACCAGCTTTTCAACTACAGTAGGAATCACTCCCACCTATGATCCAGTGATATCATTACCCAGGATAAATTATACCCCTGGAAAAGATCATTTTTCTATTACTCTTACCACCACTTTTCACTGGACTCTCTAATCTTCCCTTACATAGTGCCACACTCGTCCTTTCACCACTAATTCCACATATTACCACCTTTTCTGTCAATACTCCTTCCGAACTACATATCTCCTTATCACTCACCATTAAAGATTGACTTGCCCTTGTATCCCTTAAGATCTTAATCTCCTTACCTACTCCACTTGTACACACAAGTAAAAGCTTACTCTCACAAATAAAATATTTAAAAAGAGTTAACACTGTTTGCCTCTCAGCTCCAGGGATCCTGATCCGATTCTGACCTTGGGTGACTGTGTGAAGTTTGCACATGTGCCCGTGTCTGCGTGGGTTTCTTTCAGGTGCTCTGGTTTCCTCCGACAATCCAAAGATGTGCAGGTTAGGTGGGTTGGCCATGCTAAATTGCTGCATAATGTTCAAAAACTTAGTTTTGGTTACTGAGTTGGGCCTGGGCGTGAATAGGGTGCTCTTTTGTAGGGTCGGTGCAGACTCGATGAGACATATGGCCTCCTTCTGCATTGTAGTGATTCTATCCTATGATCTGGTCCCTGCTTATCCACCAACCTCGGAACAGGCTGTACTTCCTGTTGTACCTCTTCCTCTGGAACTATGGTTGCTTTTTCCACTTTACTAAATGCCCACTGGCTTTTCTTGTTTTAACAAGCCTGTCTTCCCAGTACATTTCTTAAGCCATCAACACTGTGACTTCATGTGTCTGACTTTATTGCAATGAAAACATTTAAGTTTTCTTATCTTTCTTCCACGATCATAAATTTTCCTTTTTAACCTGAGGCAAACTCTTTTCAATATCTCCAACTGGACCTTCTTTGCCTTGACCATCTGTGCATTTCTTATTTCTCCAGTTTCTATCCTTCACAAATTGATATTGAAAACCAGGCCTTGGTTTATGAGCTAATTCAAAATCATCTGCCATTTCTGCTGCCAGTCTAGTAGTTTTAACCCTTTGCTCTTCCATATGACTTCTCATTACTGGGGGAAGTGAATCTTGAATCTGAACTGTAAAAGAATTGAGGGCTATGGTGGGTAAGTGGAGCTGAGTCCACAAAAAGGTCAGCCATGAACTTATTGAATGGTGGAACAGGCTCGAGGGGCCAGGTGGCCTACTCCTGCTGCTAGTTCTTATGTTCTCCAAAATTATTATTTCCCTAAGAATGTCAAAAGTTTGGTCCATTTTCAATGCTCTTATCCAGCTATCAAAATTATTTTGTTTAATGACCTGGTTCTTTCCTTAGAGTTCTAAACTTCTGTCTGTTGGCTTCTGGCACTAGTTCATATGCACTTTGATAGCTTTACTTGCCTCATCATAATCCCTAGACACATCCTCTGATAGTGATGTAAACAGTTCACCAACTTTACATACGAACTTTGTTTGAACCAACAATGCCCACATAGTCTTTGTGCACTTCAATTCTTTAGCCACTTTCTCAAGTGAGATTTAAAAAATGCTTTCAAATCTTTGTCAAATGTTGCCAATGCTTGAATACATTTAAACATATCATCACTAGGCTTTAGACTAGGAAGTGTTAATCCTTCCTCTTAACTTCTGCCTTTACCACCAACAATTTAAGTTGATATTCTCATTTCCTTTCCAACTCCCTCCCATTCGTTTTCATTTTGTGAAGTTCAAATTCTTTCTTTAATCTTTTCTCTTGCCACTGCCTCCCTCTCTCTTTCCTTTGCTACTGCCATTGCCCTTTTCTCTCTTTCTTTTTCTTTGAATTCAAGCTGTCTCAGTCAATCTCAATGCTTCAGACTGTGTCTCTGGCAAACTTAAATGCTGAGCTTTCCCTGTAATTATCTCCACCTTCCTTGGCTTTCCAGGTAAAGTCAACTGCAGCTTGTTCGCCAAATCCAAAAGCTTTGTTTTAACCATCCTTTGTAAACCCGCTCGAGTGACCTTTTCCACACACAGGAAATTCTTTGCAACCGGAAGAGCCATTTCCCATGCCACTCCTTATTTAACGTGCAACACCTGAAAGAAAGCACCAGTTCCGTACACACTCGCTGTATTTAAATTCAATAATCCCAAGCAAAACAAGGAATTATACTATTAAATCCAGGATAAGCCCCTAACTTCATTGAATTTGTAAGCCTGAGGGGAAAGGATGCTTCACTCCAGGAATGATTTCACGCACAATAGGGGCATGGTATATTAAAACAAACTTTAGTACTAATACAGTATTAATAACTTTGTCATAAAATCAATAGCTGCAGCACAGTGGCGCAGTGATTAGCACTGCTGCCTCATGGCGCCAGGGACCCGGGCTCGATCCCGGCCCCGAGTCACTGTCCATGTGAAGTTCACACATTCTCCCCTGTCTGGTGGGTCTCACCCCCACAACTCAAAAGATATTCAGGATAGGTGGATTGGCTAAATTGACGTTTAATTGGCATTTAAGAAAAAAATTCAATTACCAGTTAAACAATCCTAACTGCTATCCTTAATTCCACTCAAACAAAACCCATCTTTTAAATGCAGTTAGCAGACTCAGGATTACTTACTGTAAAGAGATGTCTTGGATAAACCACTTTGAGAGATCCTCCAGTGAACAATTTGCAGCTTGTGGATTCTTGCTTGTCAAACTGCTGTTTAACCTGCCAGCCTTTTCAGAACTTTCTGTTATGTTCACAGGCAGAAATCAAACTGCTTTGAGAGAAAAAACTATTCTGTTCATAGATCCAAACTGAACTGTAATGCCAGAAACTGCTTCAGCTTCTGCTCCTTCAATTAACTACATCATCTTACTAAGCTGAATACAATGTCTCTAATTATCTACTCCCCAGGGAACCCTTTTAATATAAACAAAATTCCATTAGCCCAACTTTAGCAAACAATATCCATGGCTGGAATGAATTATGATCCTACTTTTATGATGCTTTAAAGTAAAAAGTAAAATCACCAGAGTTACAGATGACCATAGGCTGCTTTCCCCTTTTGAGAGGGCGAGCTGGCTGGTGGTGATTTAACCTGAGGGTCACCACACCTCAAGAGAGGGCAAGTTTGAGAGGACAGGGTCTTCATGAATAACCTCAGTCGGTACGGGAATCAAACCCGTGCTGTTGACCTTGCTCTACATCACAAACCAGTTGTCTGGGCAACTGAGCTAAACTGGGCCACCTTTAATTGCACCTCTGTCTCCAAAAAGTATCTGCTGCCTTTCAAACCAGAATTTTAAAAAACATGACTGAAGCAGTCACACACTAATCCAGGCTTTTAACCAACTACGTATAATACAATATATCTGAAATTCCTATGTTCATTACTAGACCAGCAGCTGCTCTCAAAACTGCATGTTGGTCTGGCTCTGAACAGAAGCAGCTTCTCTCAAAACAGTGAGTTAAAGATTTGCCTGTGAACAGGACAGGAGTAGTTTCTCAAAGGCTGGCAGGTTAAACAGTACTCTGAAACAGGCAAGAATCTTCAGGCTATTTCCTGACCCGATTTCTCTCTTTCCAATCTGTCTTTTAAAAGGATCTCTATTAAGCAAGTATTCCTGGGTCTGCTAAATGTATTTAAAAGTGGGTTTTGAACTGAGCTGGGTTTTGCTTGAGTGGAGACAACAGATAGCAGTTAGGATTCATTGTTTCATTGTACTGTTAAGCAATTACAAGTAATTGTAAGCTGTTTTCTTGTATGACAAAGAACAATACAGCACAGGAATGGGCCCTTCGGCCCTCCAAGTCTGTACCGGTCATGATTCTACCCTTGGCCAAAATAATGTTTGTTTTATTATACCATATTCCTATTTGTGTGAAATCACTCCTGGAGAAAGGTATCCTTTCCTCACAGCTGTACAAAATAAATAAAGTATTAGGATTTATGTTCGGTATCCTAGCAACTGTTGGGATCTGATCCGGAATCATAATAACACACATAATCTCTCTCACACTCATATTCTCTCTCTGCCTCACATGGGCAGACTGCCCTTGACAGTATTTGATGGAGTGTAGCATCAAGGCAGTATTTGACTGAGTGTGGCATCAAGGAGCCCTAGCAAACCTGGAGTCAGTGGGATCATGGGAAAACCATCTGCTGGTTGGAATCATACCGGACACAAACGAAAATGGTTGTGGTGATTGGAGGTCAATCAACCCCATTCGAGGATATCACTGCAGGAGTTCCTCAGGGTAGTATCCCAGGCCCAACCATCCTCAGCTGCTTCCTTCCATCATAGACTCCGAGGTCAGTGATAATTCCACAACATTCAGCGCCATTCACGACTCCTTAGATGTCCAAATGCAGCAAGACCTGAACAATATCCAAGCTTGGGATGATGATTAGTGGCAAGTAACATTTGCACCGCACAAGTGCCAAGCTTAGCACTGCTGTCTCACAACAACGAGGACCCTGGTTTGATTCCAGCCTTGGGTCACTGTTCGTGTGGAGTTTGCAGATTCTCCCCATGTCTGCATGGGTCTCATCCCCACAACCCAATGATGTGCAGTGTAGGTGGATTGGCCATGCTAAAATTCCTCTTCATTGGAATTTTTTTTTAAAGTGCCAGGCAATGACAATCTTCAACAAGAGAACCAAATCGCCCCTTGGTATTGACTGGCATTACCATCACTGAATCTTCCACTATTAACATCCTGGAGGTTACCATTAAAGAGAAAGTAAACTGGACTGGTAGCACAGTGGTTAGCACTTTTGTTTCACAGTGCCAGGGTCCCAGGTTCGATTCCCGGCTTGAGTCGCTGTCTGTGCGGAGTCTGCACGTTCTCCCCGTGTCTGTACGGGTTTCCTCCGGGTGCTCCGGTTTCCTCACACAAGTCCCGAAAGACGTGCTTGTTAGGTGAACTGGACATTCTGAATTCTCCTTCAAGTGTACACGACTAGGCGCTGTTTCCTCCGGGTGCTCCAGTTTCCTCCCACAAGTCCCGTAAGACATACTGTTAGGTGATTTGGACATTCTGAATTCTTCCTCAGTATACCCCAACAGGCGCCGGAGTGTGGCGACTAGGGGATTTTCACAGTAACTTCATTGCAGTGTTAATGTAAGCCTACTTGTGACATGAATAAAGATTATTATTACTATGGCTACAAGTGCAGGTCCAAGGCTAGGAATCCTGTGGCGAGTAACTCACCTTCTGACTCCCTAAAGTGTATACTCCCCACTTCCCTGGATGAGTGTGGCTCCAACAACACTAAGAAGCTTGACACTATTTAGAACAATGTAGCCCGCTTTATTAGCATCCCATCGACAAACATTCACTCTCTCCACCACCGATTAATGATGGGAGCAGTGTGTACCATCACCAAGATGCACTGCAGGAACTCACCAAGGCTTCTTAGGCAGCACCTTCCAAACCAACAACCGATATCACCTAGAAGGGTAGGCTGCAGAGACATGGGACCACCACCACCTGGGATTCCCCTCCAAGTCACTCACCATCCTGACTTGGAAATATATCTCTGTTCCTTAATTATTGCTAGGTGCAAATCCTGGTACCTCCACCACAGATTCTGCAACGGTTCAACAATGCAGTTCACCACCATCTTCTCAAGGACAATTGGGGATGAGAAATAAATGCTAGTCGAATCAGCGACATCCACATCCCATAATTGAATTTAAAATACACACACATTAACCTTCTCTCACACACAAATTGACCCTCCTTTCACACGCTCACTTTCTGGCGCAGAACATCTGTTTCATGCGCACACACCAATTGTCTATAACCTCTCTTGCACGCCTGATCACTCTCGCACACGCATGCCCTCCCTCTCTCTTACGCATGCACACGTGCCCCCTTCTCTCGCGACCCCCCCTCTATCTTTCTTTCTCTCACGTGCCCCTCCCACACTCATGCCCCCTTTCATTTATGACATGCCCTCTCACTCCCTCTCGCCCGCGTGCCCCCTTCTAACTCTCTCTGTCTCATGCGTGAGTGCCCGCTAACTACATCTCTCATTTGTGCAAGTGCCCTATAACTCTCTCGCGATATTGACCTCGAACACTCGCGCCAATTCCCTTTAATTCTCTTTTGAGTATGGGGGGGCTGGCACTACCGAGCCTAAGTGAGTATTATTGGGCCGCTAATATTTCAATGGTGAGTAAGTGGATGGGAGAGGAGGAGGGAGCGGCGTGGAAGAGATTAGAGAGGGCGTCCTGTAGGGGGACTAGCCTACAGGCTATGGCGACAGCCCCATTGCCGTTCTCACCGAGGAACTACACCACAAGCCCGGTGGTGGTGGCTACACTGAAGATTTGGGGACAGTGGAGACGGCATAGGGGAAAGATTGGAGCCTTGGGGGGGTCCCCGATAAGAAACAATCATAGGTTTGCCCCGGGGGGAATGGATGGGAGATATGGAATGTGGCAAAGAGCAGGAATAACGCAACTGAAAGATCTGTTTGTGGATGGGAAGTTCGCGAGTCTGGGAGCGCTGACCGAGAAATATGGGTTGCCCCAAGGGAATGCATTCAGGTATATGCAATTGAGGGCTTTTGCGAGGCAACAGGTGAGGGAATTCCCGCAGCTCCTGACGCAAGAGGTGCAGGACAGAGTGATCTCAAAGACATGGGTGGGGGATGGTAAGGTGTCAGATATATATAGGGAAATGAGGGACGAAGGGGAGACTATGGTAGATGAACTAAAAGGGAAATGGGAAGAAGAGCTGGGGGAGGAGATCGAGGAGGGGCTGTGGGCAGATGCCCTAAGCAGGGTAAACTCGTCGTCCTCGTGTGCCAGGCTAAGCCTGATTCAGTTTAAGGTATTACACAGGGCGCATATGACTGGAGCACGGCTCAGTAAATTTTTTGGGGTGGAGGATAGGTGTGCGAGGTGCTCGAGAAGCCCAGCGAATCATACCCATATGTTTTGGTCATGCCCGGCACTACAGGGGTTTTGGAGGGGGGTGGCAAAGGTGCTTTCAAAAGTAGTAGGAGTCCGGGTCGAGCCAAGCTGGGGGTTGGCTATATTTGGGGTTGCACAAGAGCCGGGAGTGCAGGAGGCAAGAGAGGCCGATGTTTTGGCCTTTGCGTCCCTAGTAGCCCGGCGCAGGATATTGCTAATGTGGAAAGAAGCCAAGCCCCCGGGGGTGGAGACCTGGATAAATGACATGGCGGGGTTTATAAAGCTCGAGCGGATTAAGTTCGTCCTAAGGGGGTCGGCTCAAGGGTTCACCAGGCGGTGGCAACCGTTCGTCGAATACCTCGCAGAAAGATAGACGGAATGGAAAAAAGAAGGCAGCAGCAGCAGCCCAGGATCGGGGGGGGGGGGGGGGAACCAGAAGGACTCTCAGGGTTGTTAATATATACTGTATAGTATGTATAGGTCGTTGCTACAGATAATTATATATTGGACTGTTAAATTATATTTTTGGAGAGTGTTACTTGTGACAAGGCAGTTGCCAATTAGGGCTAGTTTTCATTTTTGTTATTTATTATTTATTCATTTTTTGTTTATAAAATAGGTCATTGTTATTTGTGTTGTTATAATATTGTGTAAAGGATGCACAATGTACTGTGTTGGTTGACCAAAAATTTTCAATAAAATATTTAATAAAAAAAAAAAATTCTCTTTTGAGTATGCTAGTGCCCTCCAACACTCACGCTCACGTGCAAATGCTCTCCATCACCCACTTAGTGCCCTCAACTCAATCTCGCTCTCCCTCACACGCACCCTCTAATGCTCTCGCGCGTGTGTGATCTAACCTACTCTTGCTCATGCCCCCTAATTTTCTCCGAGTCGTGTGTGCCCTCTAACCCGCTTACTATCACACAAGCTCCTTCTAACTCTCTCGCAGGCGAACGCCCCCCAGCTCGCAATCTTCACGAGTGCCCCCTAGTCACTCACTCTGTCTCTCACATGAGCTGCCTCTAGCTCACTCTCACACGAGCCCCATCTAGCTCGTTCTCATGCAAGTTCCCTCCAGTTGGCTCTCCCTCGAGCATCCTCTAGCTCACTCTTGCGCGAGCACCCTTTAGTTCATTTGCTCTTGCGTGAGCACCCTTTAACTCGTTCGCTCTCGTGTGAGCGCCCTGCAGTCGTCCTCCCTTACACATTCTCGCTCGAGCTCACTCTCTCATGCGGGCCCCATCTAGCTCACTCGCTCTCTTTTGTGCAAGCGCCCTCTAACTCGCTCGAGTGTCCTCCAGTTGGCTTTTCCTCTTGCTCGAGTGCCCTCTAGCTTGCTCTTGTATGAGCACCCTCTAACTCGTTCATTCACTCTCATTCAAGCGTCCTCTAGCTCGTTCATTCTCACGATCACCTTTGAGTGCGCTTGCGTCCGCGATCTTGCTCTCTCACTCATTCACTCTCTCGGGCACGAATGCCCTCTAGTGTGCTCACACGCGTGGCTCTCTCGATCATTCTCTCGCGCCAGTGCCCTGTAGCCTGCACCCTCTTGTATGCGCGAATGCCCGCCAGCTTGCACTATCTTGCACAGACGTGTGACCACTAGCTCGCCTGCTCTCGCGTGCGCTATGGCAGGCACGCCCTCATGCCCGCTCTCCTTCACTCTCGGCCGCCTACCATGCCCTCAAACTCATCATCTCTCTGTCGTGCGCTGTCCTCTACCTCATTCACTCCCCCTCTCGCACAAGTGTCATCTAGCCCATCCTCTCTCTTGCACTGATATATACGTCCTGTCTCTCTCATACACATGCTTGCCCTCCAGCTCTCTCTCATGCACATGCACGCCCTCCAGCTCTCTGTCTTGTGCTTCCTCTAGCTCGCTCACTCACTCACACAAGTAACCTATAGCTCGCTCGCTCTCCTGCACGCACATGCAAGCACTCTCGAACTCGCTCGCTTTATCATGCGCACAAACACCTTGTCCTCATGCCCACCCACCTTCTGATCACCCTCTCTCGTTCAACCGCACCCCCGTCGATTTTGAGCACAGGAGTGCCTTGTATCTTGCTCCTTCACATGTGCCCTCAGGTTTGCTCTCTCTCTCTCTCTCAAGCACACACACGAGTGCCCTCCAGCTAACTAGCTCACTCTCGCTTGTGCATGCTGGCCAGCGCCCTATAGCTTGCTTTCTCTCTCTCTCTCTCTCTCTCTTTCTCTCTCGTGCACACACATGCCCTCTATGTCCCTCTTAGCTCACCCACCTTCATGCATATGCCCCCTACATTGCCCGGTCTCTTAGCTCACCCGTTGTCATGCCTATGCCCCCTAGCTCGCTCGCTGTCGTGTGCATGCCCACTAACTTGCTCACTTGTCTTGCGCGCACTCCCTAGCTCACCTTTCATGCACGTGCCCCCTAGCCTGCCCGCTGTCATACCTGTGCCCCTTAGCTTGCCCGCTGTCGTGTGCATGCCCACTAGCTTGCTCACTGTCTTGGGCATGCCCCTAGCCTGCCCCCTTTCATGCGCGTGCCCCCTAGCTTGCCCGCTGTCGCTGGCTTCAGTATCAGAAGTCAGAAAGTAAATTGAACAATCCTTTTGACCTGGCTATATTGCCAACCTTTGATTCATTTTAAAAATATATCATTTAAACAACCTTTTTGTAGCTGCAATTGTATTTGTAAACTTCTTGGAAAATATAAATTTTGAGATTGCCTTTTTAAGTATGACCAAGCCAGGCAATGTATTACTTTTCTAAACTGCTTTCCATTTGTTATAATTTTATAGTTTGTCATCCTGGAATAAAATGCTTTCCAATTATTTACTTTATGTGCTCAGTACTGGAGTCATTTCATTTACAAAATTTCACTTGGAGCCATCTCTGAAAAGTCTAATAATTTATGTAGGAATATTTTTGTCCGTTCTGTTGCTGTTGAATGAATTTAGTTTTTATTTACATTTCTACTTGTGAATTCAAGTAATTTACTAATAAAGCATTTATCAGAAGTTCCTTGCTTTTGAAAAGTTTCCCAATTTACCTATACTTTATGATGCCTCAACAGAAAAACTTGAAACACTTATTGAGTCATAAATAACAAATGAACTAATATTTAGTACAAATGACTAAGGTATAACAATTTGAAATGCTGTATTTACAGGCCTTATTGTCATCCCAACACCAAGCCAACTCGCCGAGTGGTACTGTAGTATAGCCATCGCACTACTGCTAGCAAACCTTCGCTACAGGATATGAAGTAATGACATTGGAGCCAAGAGCTGGTCTTCAGCCACAGAGCTTTAGCAGTTTTATCATAGTGGTGTTTTTGTTCAGGGTTCTGCTGTGAATTGTGTCGAGTTAACACTGGGGAACAATGTCGAGTGTAAGTTCTTGAAATGGGAAGGATGCTTACTCCAAGAATTCTAAAACCCCAAAAACATTTTATCAATCTTAACTTTTCAATTTTCTTTGGTCTATGTTAATTACATGTATAATGAAAAAAATATTTATAGTACATTAAATAGCCCTGCGGATTAGTATCTCACTGTATTTTGCACTGATTTCTGTTTTGCTTTTTCATTTTATAAATTTAAACTGGTTGGAAGGTCACTTAAAATGCACTTGGTGGAATTGAGTCATTACTTTCTGGCCTGAATTTGTGATTCACGAGGTGGAAGTTGCAATCATAGATTTATATATTTTTTAAAGTTGCACTTAATAGTTTAATGCAGGTAGAGAATTACTTACAATGGGATGTGCCAAAAACTCCCAGACAATTGCAGACAAAGAAGATATTTCTTCTCTATCTATTAAACATTTATTTTAATTTGTTTCAAATTGTATTATATGTATAAATACCATTAGTCATGGGGCAATAATCATTTACACTAGTTGAAGTTTTGTCCTCTAGTGAAAGTGGTTTCTAATTCAGAAATTATACATAAAATCTTGAATATAGTTTTACTGTTCATTTATTTTCAGTTGTAAACAACAAATTTGTCTGTAATTAATCCTTTGTTGAATTAACTGTTTGGTACAAAAGAAAATCTTTCTATTAAAAAGATGTAGTGTCCTCACAACCATACATATTTTAAAATTCTGAACTTTGTATTTCTGTGGCTGATGCATCACCAAGGTCCAAAAACTAGCACTTGGACTTATTAGATGCTAATTAGGAGCAGTTATATTGAGGAATTGTTTGTGGGTTAGAATTGCTCAGTCTTAACAGACCCTCATCAATGTAAAATAATTTAGGATGTGCCAAACATTTTACAGTTGTCATGCAATCTAACCAGAAATTGTTGTGGGTTGGGTTATGTTATATTATAAATTCGCTGTACAGATTAATGCTGATTTCTTGGAAGAATGTAAAGACAGATGAAGCTTGAATAAATGATACCTTGCGTACTACTTGACATTTTTTTTTCCACTTGGTAGGTCATTTAACATGTACTTAAAGTCTCCTTGACCTGACCTTCTTGATATGAGATTCCTCCACTGTTTTTTTGCTGAATATGAAAATCATGAATTCACTGAAATGGATTTCTACCGTTGGCAGTTTTGCCAGTTATATTTGTCGTGTTCTAATTTTGCACCAATGAAAACCATCAAATTGAACGCAATTTTCTGTTTAGGAGAATGTTGACGCTGGGACTGAATTGTGTGCGGTTTGCATTCCCGTTGGGGCGCTATTTTTTTTTTAGAATTTACAGTGCAGATGGAGGCCATTCGGCCCTTGGAAAGAGCACTCTACTTAAGCCCACGCCTCCACTCTATCCCCATAACCCAGTAACCCCACCTAACCTTGTGGACACTAAAGGGCAATTTATCTTGGCCAATCTACCTAACCCGCACATCCTTGGACTGTGGGAGGAAACCGGAACACCCAGAGGAAACCCACGGAGACATGGGAGAATGTGCAAACTCCACACAAAGTCACCCGAGGCTGGAATTGAACCCGGGTTCCTGGAGCTGAGGCAGCAATGCTAGCCACTGTGCCGCTCCGAACGTGGAGCAATGGGCCAGCGCTCTGCCCATGTGAATTTAGAGCAATTTTTATTCCTGCTGGTGTCTGATTCGCTGGGGCCGGAATTGTGGTGGAGAGCTTGATAAGCTGAAGCTGCTTATAAGCACTCCACTCCCCACACACACTCATTCTGGCCAAGAAGATGGCCCAGAGAAGAGCAGCACTGCGTTTGATGGATGCAAATCTTGATACCATGTTGGTTGTGGTGGAGGAGAGGCAGGATACCCTCCTTCCCAGGGTGCGCAGGAGACTTCTGCCCAGGATCATCAACTGGGTCTGGGCGGAGGTGGCTGAGGGAGACAGCACTGTGAGCCTCACCAGGCGGACTGGTACACAGTGTCACAAGAAGATGAATTACCTCCTTTTAGTAGCTTGGGTGAGCCACCACCTCTGTTCCCCTGGCATAACTCCTGTCCCTCACATCACCCCCCCCCCCCCCCCCCCCCCCCCCCCACCTCCCTCCCTTGGAGGCCAATGAAAACCCACCTGCCTGCATCTCCCTCACATCCCACCCTGCATCAAACCCCAACATCCGTATTGTCCTCTTTGGCCAAGTGCCTTACACACGCATGCCACCAGCTACAGATCCCCCATGTAACTTGCCTCCATACGTCTCACCATGTCCTTTGTGTCCACTTGGAAAAAACTGCCCATAACAGAAGAGAGCAGGAGAAGACTGGTGTATTGGACCTCAGGGCTCTCACCCACGAGCAGAGGGTGATGGAATTATCCGGGGAAGTGCAGGAGAGGGCTATCTCCGAGGTGGAGGTCGGCATGCGGCAATCAAGTAAGCCCCAATGCAAAATGATGTCCTTTTAAAGATCTCTCTATGTGTCTTGTTTTTTTTTGTCTTGCAGGATCATCATCAGACCATGCCAGTCCATCTGGGGTACTGTGCCCTAGCCACACCCCAGCACACCCCAGAGGACCAGTCCGGGGACGACATCGACGTCTCAGCAGTTCATTTACCTGCACCCTCCACCATCGCAGCGACCATCACCTCAGTGGAGCATTTTAGTGAAGAGGCTCCCGGGTCACCTTCTGGTGTGCATGTCACACATGCTGCAGCATATCAGGTGGAGGTAGGGACTCTCGATCCCAGGAAACAGCTGTAGTCCAGACAGGTATCACGCTTTTGGAAAGATGTTCCCATTACTGGTGGAGATGCAGACACAGAGCCAGGACCTACAGGAGGGGGCGTCGGTAACTTTACAGTACCTGCAGGTGCAGTTGGAGAAGTCTAACTGCCTTCAGGAGCAGGAGATTGTGCCGACAATGCATGGTACCCAGGTCAACACTGAACAGGTGGCATTTGCAGTGGAAGCCTTGGGTCAAAAGTCACGGCCATGGGTCAAGACATCCAAAGTTTGGGGCAGTCTGTGTGGTCGATGGCTAAGGCTCAGGACAAGGGAGCCCAGTCACAGGCAGCCATGTACCAGACCCACAAGGACATTGGGCCAAGCTCTGGGTTTGGCCCAGTCACAAAGGGTCATGGCTGAGGCAGCCGAGAGCATTGGCCGGGCACTGACTGGGGGGGGGGGGGGGAATTCCGAAGCGCTGAGGTGTTCCAGCACCTCTGCGGGAGGCACTGGCATGGGCCCATCCAGGCCCTCCAGAGGATGGCTTCCAAAGGCATTTGATGTCAGAGGGCGAGATCCGCAGCAGGCCGTCTCCACATCTGATGTGCTGTCTGGAGTCACATCTATAAGAAGCAGTAGGCCATGTAAAATAAGTTGTTGGCATGGCTGAAGGGAGGAGGGACAGGGGAGGATGTCAGCAGCTATGGGGAAGGGGATACCACTTGGAAGGGAGTAGAGGGGCAAAGAGAGTATGGAGAGATAGGACAGGGTGGCAGAGCTGTCAGTGGCCAGGTCTCCTAGTAGGAAACTCTGGAGGTGATGAGGTTGTCCCATGTGCAGTGGCTGTGGAGCACACGTTGGGCAGCCTGCCTTGCCAGCCCAGGCTCCATGCCCAGTTCTCTGGCCATCCTCCTCGTCAGACGTAGCCTGGCATTCTTCCTC
Organism: Scyliorhinus torazame; assembly: GCF_047496885.1. NCBI lineage: Eukaryota > Metazoa > Chordata > Chondrichthyes > Carcharhiniformes > Scyliorhinidae > Scyliorhinus > Scyliorhinus torazame. Next base: position 344,578,401 of record NC_092708.1, read on the forward strand.
TTCCTCTAGCATGTCTTCTTTCTGCTGCATGATGTTGTGGAGGACACGAGGACGCAGCAGGCCAGTACAATGTCAAAGACCCTCTTGGGGCTATATTGGAGTGCCCCACTGGGAGCGGGCATCGTTGTCCAAACCCCCGCATTGCCAGGTGCGGCATCAACTGGCACAGGTGGTGCATGGCTTCTGTGGTTAGCTGAAGTCTGGCAATCTGGCATCTCCTCTAAGAACAGGCGCTGACAACATACACGTGACCTGATGCGGTACCTCCTTCACACCTCCTCAGCCTGTTGGACAGGCTGGCCCCTGCTCTTCTGGGGCAGGCATCTTTTATGCAGGGTCCTCCCCGACAGGGCCCTGTGCCTTCAGCTCTGTGTATCTGCAACGGCAACGGTGGTCAGGTAGATAGCATGCATTCCTGGCTGTACTCCGCAATTTGTTCTCTGCAGGGGGGGGAAAAAGGGTAGACATGTTAGCAAGATGAGTATTCCCTAGCCCATCCAAATCCAATAGGCTACGTGGTGACCATGAGTTTCCCCAATAGGGTTTACCTGGATGTTCTCATTGGGTAGGCTGTTGTTATCCCACCAGCAGGGTGGCACCTGGTTGTGCTGTGGAAAGAGTCACTGTGTGCCACCAAGCACCTCCATGCTTGTGTTTGGGCAAGTCCTACAGATGGGGGTGAGGCAGGGAAGTGTGCCTCTGCTGGGAGCATAGCTGCAGTGTGATGTGGGTCCTGGGTGTGATGCACAGGCTGTGACAACCTGTCCAGGGACAGGACGGTTGGGAGCAGGGGTGCTGTGGGCAGGCAGGGCTTGGAGACGGCTGGTGGTCCTGCCAAGTGGGCTAGCTGATAGTGTCACTGGTGAGGCCTCAGTCCCAGGTGTACCAGGGAGGGTGCCAAAAGCCACAACGCATGTGTCCTTTGTTTGGGGTGAGCTCTGCTTTCTCCTGTGGTGGGGCTGCGGTTCTGATGTGTACTGAGTGCAGCACCTGGTGGGCTACTGATTGAACTTGGCCACGCCCATCCCCTAGATGGGTCAGCTGAAGTCTGAGGGTTTTCAGAGGGGCGGCCTGGGTGGGCTCCCAAATGACCAGAGGCTCTGTAAACATTACAGGACAGAATGAGCAGCCAGGGGTCTGTAACTTGTTCCAAATGGGTGTGTTTAAAACAAATACTGCAGCAATGGCAGCCTGTGCCAGGCCACTCTGATCCTGAGGGGAACACCCCAAATCCACAGCTGTCACCAAGTCGATCCACCCTACTCACCCTTGGCCCTGACAGTCAACCCACAGCAAGCGCTACAATTTTTAAACAGTTCTTAAAACTTTGGCTCACCTTTTCTCCCCCCCCCTCAGCAGCTATGGCGCCCAGTCCCCATTTGTAAATACCTGTAGCAGGGGCGGCACAGTGGCTAGCACTGCTGCCTCACAGTTCCAGGGTCCCAGGTTCAATTCCGGCCTCGGGTGACTGTCTGTGTGGAGTTTGCACATTTCTCCCCGTGTCTGCGTGGGTTTCCTCTGGGTACTCCAGTTTCCTCCCAGAGTCCAAAGATGTGCAGGTTAGGTGGATTGGCCATACTAATGTCCCCTTAGCGTCCAAAAGGTTAGGTGGATATAGGGTGGAGACATGAACTTAAGTAGGGTGCTCTTTCCAAGGGCCGGTGCAGACGTAATGGGCCGACTGGCCTCCTTCTGCACTGTAAATTCTATGATTCAAATCACGCCCGCATGACTTCCGCCTGAGAGGGGCGGAGCATCGAAGAGGCTCAGAGCATAGTGGGTCAAATGTGCTAATCACATTTAAATGCATGCAAATGCTGGTTTTGCATGCCGTTGCCAGTGCGGGGTACAGACCTAGTTATCGCCACCAACGGGAGACCAGAGCATGGTGCCTAAAACAGTGCCGGGTATGGATCTTGATTTTGACCGGACGCCCGATTCTCCAACTGATCACTTTTGCATGCGTCACATGGTGCAGAATTTCGCTCATTACTGCACAAATTGACCAGTTTGAGAAAAATAGGAATAGAGTGTTAAATGCACTGCGTCGAGGTGCGTACTAAAATTTGAACATATGCAATTAGCTGTCGGTAAATATCTTTCATGTAAAGAGTATGGCTTCTTCCAATAGCCAGCCTTTCAAAACTAGACCTGCAGAACAAAAATATGAAAACAAACAATATTTTGTACTTTGCTGCTGAACTTTCGCATTAAAGTTTCAATTTTTTTTGCAATGTTTGTTTCAAATTCTGAGTCTGTCCCTTTTAAATACCAAAATTAATTTAAAACTACACATTTTGAAATTACTGCCATATATCTGCCTTTTAATTAGTTATTTGTACATTCATATCTATTCAAGTGAAATGTTGGCAATTGTCACAGCAGCCCTCCTTAACATCTAGTCCAGCACTTGTGTATTGTGTGTCTTCAATTAGAAATGTCTCAGCCCACAGACCAATGTGGCCGATTGAGCTACTTTGATTCATCCTGTAAATCTCTTTTTATTTCTTACACATTATATGTTAATTTGTAGTCAGTGAGAAAAGGTTAGTATGCTACCTTTGTGGCTCTTAAATCAGACAAATTCCTTTCTGGTTGTTGAGCTTGCAAAGTTGGCTTCAACTGCTAAAGGACTTGGGGGTGGTGAAAGACAATATAATATTTAACTCAATTATAATTGCTTTCATAGGGAAAAGGATATATATATGTGTGTAGGTAATTACTTACTGTTCTTTCTCATTCCTTGCAAGTCCTTCAGTGATTCCATACAAATAGGAACTACCTGAATCCTAAAGGGAAGAAAAATTACAATCAAGGAAACTCACTTTCTAACTTTGTTTCAGGCCAACTCCTCTCCTCCTGACCCATCCCCTCAGCCACAAAATTTTGAGGCAGACCCTAACTTCCATACAATATAGAAATAACAGGAAGGTCTTGATGCACTAAGCGTCAAGAACCACAAAGACATGTGAGACTTTAACCAAGGCTTTAATACACTACATAGGAAGCTTACCCGACACAGACGACCCCAGACAAAATGGGTCAGGTCTCAGAAGCTGGGTCTTATACCTAACTCCCGGGGGAGTGGTCAAGGCGGAGCTCTCCGTGGCCAGGTCAGGTTACATACAGGTGACCGAACCTCTACAGAGCTACAGTACAATACACAGGATTACAGGGCCACGTTACACACAACTATTATATAACTATGTATAATGCTAGGGAAGTACAGTGGTGTATCACCACATTCACCCCTTGTTTAGAAGGAAGTCCGGGGTGAAAATATGGAGTAGCAAACACAGTGAACAAACAGGGAGTAACGAACAGAGGGGCCTGCGCACCCAACAACAGAACTGTATTCAAAAGAGTTACTACGATTAAGATTTCTCCTACATGACAATCCAAAAAAATAAAATGGTGTCCCTGACTCTAATGAATGGAATCATAGAATGATTACATCACAGGAAGCCAATTCGGTCTGTCATGTTTGTGTCAGCTCTTTGCAAGAAAAATTCAGTTCTTCCACACCCATGCCTTTTCTCTGCCGTTTTTTTCCCTCTTTTGTTATATGGCAACCCTTGACCCTAACAGCTGTAAGCAGTCTGGCACTTGAGAGTGATGTCATCAAAAGGAGGCCTGCAGATTATTGTGAATAAAGAATTTGAGTTTACAGATTTCCATGGGTCAATATGAAGTTTGAATCCCTGTTCTCTCATCTTGTTTTATGTAATCTCGTATTAATTTATTTTTTATTCCTGTATATCTTCTCTCCTGGGTGCCTTAATATATTTCTTCCCGTGATACAAGCCATTCTAGGAATAGCTGACTATACATTTAAAGATTGACAAATTAATGCTCTGTTCGCTGATTACTAGGAGCTGTGCAAGATCCACTATTTCTTGTGGAAAATTAGCTAAATTTACCTTGGCATGTCCAGTCACATGACTAAGATTGCGCTCTGCTGAGTACAGCTGTTGTCTGTCCTTGGCGACCCTGGGGATCTACTGCTCCCTGGATCTGGAATTCCTGACTGTGTGTAAAGTGCCGCCCTTCTTACTACCTTCCACGTGAGTTCACTTCAGCCATCATCACAGCGGTCTACATCCCACCCCAGGCAGAAGTGAAGGTGGTGCTGGATGAATTGTAGCCAGTTATAAATAACAATGAAACACAACACCCGGAGGCCTTGTTCATCGTGGCCGGGGACTTCAATAAGGCCAACCTCGAGTCCACTCCACCAACACATCTCCTGCCTCACCAGGGGAGACAATACTCTTGACCACAGCTACACAAAAATCAAGGGCGCCTGCTGATCCATCCCCCAACCGCTCTCACGGCATACAAGCAGAAACTGAAGTGGGAGAATCTGGTTAAGAAGGTCGTGCAGTGCTGGTCCGAGGCAACAGAAGAGATTCCTACATGACTGCTTGGAGTCAGTGGACTGGTCCATATTTAAGAACTCAGCGACTAACCTAAACGAGGAAGCCACCACCATCACATACTTTATCAGCAAATGTGTAGACGACTGCGTGCCAAAGAAAATAGTACGTACATTCCCCAATCGGAAACCATAGCTTAATCAGGAGATTAAGGCCAGGTCTGAGGCGTTCAAGTCAGGCGACCCTGACTTATACAAGAAATCCAGATACGACCTCCACAAAGTCACCAGGGATGCCAAGAGACAATATCAAACCAAGCTAGAGACAATATCAAACCAAGCTAGAGTCACAGACTAGCGTTAGACTCTCATCAGTTGTGGCAAGGCTTAAACAACGTAACGGGCTACAAAGCGAAGCCGAGCAGAATATCCGGCAGCAGCGCACCCCTCCCTGATGAATTCAACGCATTCTATGCTTGGTTCGAGCAGGAAACCATTAAACCTCTGTCGACTGCCCCAGCAGCTCCGGACACACCCACACCCACCATCACAGCTTCCAAAGTCAGATCGGCCTTCTTGAAAGTGAACCCTCGGAAGGCGATGGGTCCCTGGTCATGCACTCAGTTCCTGCGCGGACCAGCTGGCAGATGTGTTTGCGGACATCTTCAACCTCTCCCTTCTCCGTTCCAAGGTCCCCACCTGCTTCAAGAAGACCACCATCGCCAAAGAAGGATCAAGCAATGTGGCTCAATGACTATGTTCCAGTGGCGCTGACATCGATTGTAATGAAGTGCTTTGAGAGGTTGGTCATGAGGCACATCAACTCCACATACCTAGATGCACTGCAATTCGCATACTGCCGCAACCGTTCCACAGCAGATGCCATCTCCCTGACACTACACTCATCCCTGGAGCATCTCAACAACAAGGACTCCTACATCAGACTCCTATTTATTGACTACAGCTCTGACTTTAACACCATAATCCCAGCCAAGCTCCTATCAAAGTTCCAAAACCTAGGACTTGGCTCCTCACTCTTCAACTGGATCCTCGACATCCTGACCCATAGACCACAATCAGTAAGAATAAACAACAACACCTCCTCCATGATAGTCCTCAATACCTCAGCCTCCTACTATACTCCCTATACACACACACGACTGTGTGGTAAAATTTGGTCCCAACTCCATCTACATGTTTCCTGACGACACGACCGTAGTGGGTCGGATCTCAAACAGCAATGAGTCAGAATCTTTCCCTCAAATTCAGCAAAACTAGAGCTGGGTCATTGACTTCAGGAAGCAAAGCACTGGACCACCCCCCCCCCCCCCCCCCCCCCGCCCCCCCACCCCTGTCTGCATCAACGGGACCAAGGTGGAGATGGTTGACAGCTTCAAATTCCTAGGTGTGTACATCATCAAAAATCTGTCCTGGTCCACTCGCATCGAAGCTATGACCAAGAAAGCACAACAGCGCCTATAGTTCCTCAGGAAACTAAGGAAATTCGGCATGTCCACATTGACTCTTACCAACTTTTATAGGTGCACCATAGACAGCATCCTATCTGGCTGCATCACAGCCTCGTATGGCAATTTCTCGGCACAAGACCGGAAGAAACTACAGAGAGTCGTGAACACCGCCCAGTCCATCACACAAACCCGCCTCCCATCCATTGACTCTATCTACACCACCCGCTGCCTTGGGAAAGCGGGCAGCAAAACCAAAGACCCTCCCCACCCGTCTTACTCACTCTTCCAACTTCTTCCATCGGGCAGGAGATACAAAAGTCTGAGAACACGCATGAACAGATTCAAAAACAGCTTCTTCCCCGCTGTTACCAGACTCCTAAACGACCCTCTTATGGACTGATGGACTTCACACATTTTCACTCGATGCCTGTGTCTATATATTTACATTGTGTATTTTATGTTTGCCCTATTATATATTTTCTTTTCATGTACGGAATGATCTGTTTGAGCTGTACGCAGGACAATACTTTTCACTGCACCTCGGTACAGGCGGCAATAATCCAATCCAATCCACATCTTGATTTAACTCTCTGAAACTGCTGTGCAGATAGATAAACTAATCTTTATTTGCACAAATGTCAGATTTTCAGCATGAATATTTGATAGAGTATTCAAAATCATGAAGTGTCTTGACAAAGTAGATAGGGAAAACTGTTCTCATTGTTGGAAGGATTGAGAACCAGAAGGCACGGACTTAAGGTAATTGGCAAAAGAATCAATAATGACATGAGGAAAAGCTTTCACAAACAGTAAGTGGTTAAGTTCTGGAATGCACTGCTTGAGAGTGTGTTGGAGATGGGCTCAATCAAGGCATTCAAGAAAGAATTGAATATATGAAGAGGAAGAATGTGCAGGACTACAGGGAAAAGTTAGGGGAGCGGTACTAGGTGAATTGCTACTTCAGAGCAAGCACAGACATGAAGGGCCAATAGCCTCCTCCAGTAACCATTCCGTGTAATGTCATCATAGACTACTAATATGGTCTAGCTAGTTCATAGGGTGAGCTACTGTTGCATTATTTTCTGGTTTGTATTTTGAATATACTCTCCTGATAGCAGTTTTCTAAGCAAAGAACCAAAGTCCCCCAAAACTCAAACTGGTTAACATGCCATAACATGGAGGGAGGATGTCGTACTCTCCCTATATGCAATGAAAGGGTTGGCCATTGCTAGTAGCAAGGTGTCAAACACTGTCTGATTAAATAACTAATTGGGATAATGGTAAATATATCAGAGCCCACTGATGAAGAAAATTTAGTTGCATTGAGAAATGGGAAAATCAGTTGTATGCATAGGTACAACTGTTAAGAGATCAAAGTCAATTACCAATGCAAAGTCTTAATATGGATCAGGTACTTTGAAATATATACCCACTATTTGGAAAATTATATCTATAAAGAAGTCTTGCATAGCTGCAGTTGGGATTTCCTACCATTGGTAGGTCTCGCTCATTGGAATACGAGTGATGGTCTTGAACTGCTTTTCTCAAGCAATTTTGCTGATAACACATGACCAGTTACAAGTTTAACTGAAGTAATTCCTACATTTCAATATGGATGCAAATAAACAAAGGAATTTGATTTTTTTAAATTCCCAAAACTAAGCTCAAACTAAATGGAAGTTCTTGGGTTCAATCTTGCTAAGGTGAACAAAAATATATTTTCTGTGACATTTATCCAGTGACATGTAGCATTCTTTTAAATTGACTGATCTGTAACCAACAATGACTAGTGAATCATCCTTATGATCAAAATCAGCCACAATGATACCTAAATTAATGCAATCTAATAAATATCTATGCAATGTAATATATAAAATGAACAGCATAAACCTACATTAAAAACTATTATATAACATTGCATGCTCTCATGCAATGTTCACCCAGACCTCATCCACATTTGCTTTTGAGAGTTTAGCATTTAGGCCAACTAGTTCAATAGTTAACAGTCGTGGTTCTTGCATCTAGTTTACTGCTATCCAGAAGCTGATTTATCTGGTAATCTGTCCTTGCAAAGGTACATACTGAGAATTAAATTTTTTCTAGTTGCAAGTATCTGTATATTGAATGTAAATATAATCTCAAAATGCATAGTCAGTCTTATTTGGAATGGTGCATATCAAATAAAGCAGATTTTGTTAACCAGATTTTAATATAACTAATGTTTATTAACTATCAAATCAAAATTTGAAGCACAAAAGTTAAGCAAATGTTGTAAATTACAATCTAATTTATACATTCAGCAAAATCTTCAATGGACCAATAATTATGAAACTCAAATGGAAAAATTAAGTCTGATAATTGGGCAGAGTTCAATCTGAGAGTGGTAAGTTCTGTCACCTTTTGTCTACTTGTGTCACTGTCTGTATTGCATCACTATTGAATCAATTTACTATCCACAAGGAAGAACAAAACAAATTAATTTATCTATCCATATACTGGAACTCTAGAGCTGTTGAACAGAAGCAAAATTCCACTTTAATCCTATTTTGAAGTAGAAATTGTCACACGTTCAATATTATTTTCAAATATACAAACTGACATTATCCAAAAAAAATGTGGAGCTCAAGATTTAAGACCATATACAATAGGGAAATACGCTTAAGACTGCAGTTCCAAATAAAATGAACCACATTGATCTTCGTATTTAAAAAATGAAACCAATTCAAAAATTGTGACTACAGTTCAGTTCCCTTTTGAAAATTGCTACTGAAACTACTTTGCCACCCTTTCTGAATGTACATAACTGATTATCACAAATTGCTACTTAAATAAAAATCTCATCATCCCTCTGGTTCTTCTGCTAATTATCTTAAATCTGTGTCCTCTGGTTGTTCACCCCATCACTCTTGATTTATATGTTTTTTTTAAATGCTCTTGGGTTTACAGTTATGTCCAAGCTTGTTATCTTTAAGTGTATCTCTTACTCTTCCAACTTTGGTCTCTGCAATTTGAACCCTGTGAACATTTTAGCCAATTAGATTGATATGTACAATTGACTGATTTTTTTCCCCCTCAAGATTGTTGGGCATTCTTGTTGAGTGTAAATTATAAAATCTCAATCTTCCTGGACAGAAGTTTTTACTGTAAAATAGTTTTTTTATGATTTATACTGCACCAAGTTTACCTACAATGGTTGTCATGCTTTAAGATTGGTTTATTTATGATGCTTTTATAATTCTAGCTTAAAACTTATCTTCCTCTAATTTAACTGCTCTTTTTTGATTAAAGAAGATATTGCTGCTTTCCATTTGCTTTACCAGGCAAGTTGGGAGAGGCTTGCAGAATATGTCATTACCCCTGACAATGACGAGAGTCCTTCAGATTTAAAAAAATGTTTATTCCATATCTGGATCTTACATAGTGTAACGTGCTTTTGAAAATTACAGCCTTGACTTCTACTTGCATAACTAAAGAACCAAGTTTGAGATGTAAAGCGGCCATTTTCTTCAGATCAATAAATTGTGCCTTATTAAAAAGAGAGAATACTCAGCAGGTTAGGCCGCATCTGTGGAAAGAAGCCAAGCTAATATTTCAGGTCAATTATCTTTTAGGAATTTTGAAATCTAATGCTCTCCCTCACCACTACCTCCTTTGATATCTCCAGTGTCTCTAAATTGTAAGACAGCTTATCCAGCATCCAATACTGGGCAAGTAGAAATTTGCCTTTGACGCCATCCCTTCACCAACAACTATCGAAGGCTGACCCCAGACTGTTCACAATGTTGGTGTCCTATTTGACCTCTTATATCCTGGCCACATACCCACACATCACTAAGACCTCCATTTCTCCCTCCATAATTGCACAATTACATCTTTGACTCAGCTCCTGAAACTGCCATCCATGTCTCTGTTATGTCTAGACTTGACTAATCCAAAGCATTCCTGACCAGCCTATGTTCTACCCGCCATAAACATGTCATCCAAACTTCTGCTCGTGTCCCAATTCATACTAAAGCCCATTCACCCATCACTCCTTTTTTCTGCTGACATTGATTTTAAAATTTTCTTTCATGTTTTTAAATCTCTCCATGATCAATCTCTGTAATCTCCCACAGCCCTTTAAACCTCCAAGCTATTTACACTCCTCCAATTCTAGCATCTTGAGTATCCCTGATTGTAATTACTCTACCATCGGAAGCTATGCCCTCACCAGCTAAGGTCTTAACTCTGGAATTCTCCCAGTAAAACTAGCTATCTCCCCTCTTATAAGGCACTTCTTAAATCCAGCTCTTTGACCAAGCTTTTGTTTATCTGTCCTATCATTCCCTTATGTGACTTAGTGTGAAATTATGTTTGATAATGCTCCTGCGAAACATCTTGGGGCATTTCACTACGTTAAGAACTTTATATAAATAAAAGTTGTAATGTTGCGGAGTTCAAAAATATTATGTAGAAATATTACACAAACTACATTTTAATATTATACTAAAAAAAAAACAATGCAACATATAACATTGTTTATTAAATTGATTTTTTTTCCAAATATATTTGATAAATACCAAAATGCTACTTAGAAAATACAATGATTAGTCTGGTATTTTAATTTTACTCTATAATTCGGTAAAATGTTAAATATTTCACACAAGAATGTAGAAGTAGTAAATAGTCACAATGGCTTCCCATTAGCTTTGGAATCATGCACGTAGTTGAAAAACAAACCTCCCAGGAAGTATGCTTACATGCAATTCACAGTCACTGTTCATTCCACAAAAACATTTTTGGTATTTTTACTTTATCTTCAGCCCATTTAAATTGTCAATGACAAATGTAGCAAGCTAGCTTTGTTTCTCTCAAACAAGGAGCCAAAAATGAAAAAAATATATATTTGGTGAGAGAAATATGTATTCACTGAAGAGCAAATTCAAAAAAAGAATGTTCAACCATTTTATTGAACTCGGATATATTTGTGTTGTCTATAAAACAAATTATATGGTTGCAGTGTAAAGTAAGCTCCATTTTATTTATTACTGATTGCAATTTTAAACATAAAACTGCCATTTAATAGGCTCAAAAAATAATGTTGAGATTACAATCTATTAAAATGCTCATTGTAGGAACTTTGGCCTAAAGAAAATCAAAGATCTCTTTTTGCACAAAGTTATAAATATTGTAATATTTCCATGAAAATACATAACAGTATAAAAGTTACTTTTTATGAAATGAAAAATGAGTAAAATTCCACTCAAGTTGATTAATGTTAGAACTGATAATGACACAAATTCTGGATCCAATTTGGGGAGATTGGAGAAGAAAAGCATATTAACCCATGTCTTCAGCTTTTGATCAGCAAGTAAAATAACTTTATCCAATAACAGGAACCCGTGCCTTGGGTTAATTCCATAACTAAACTGAAGCTTGTTACATGTTATTAAAATGCCAATTTTTTTCAGATCAACATATCAAATGTCACATTTTTTGGGCTTATTCCAATTTTTTCAGCATGAGCTTTTAACACATGACCTTCCAGTATCAATAGAATGAACATTTGATTGTAGTCCTTAGCTAGTGTGTCACTTGGTTAAAAACTGAAGTTAGGAATAAGGCACAAACCCGATGACTGATTGGCCTGTAGTCCAGTGGAAGACAGTTTAAATATGGTCTCTTACAACTTTTTTTAAAAAACATTACAAGAGCTTTGATGTGAAAAGGAATGGTTATTGAATATTCTTGGATTGTAATTGTTCTCAGTAGCCATCACTTTTTCTTTCTGTCGAAGAGGGTATATTGTAACATTTTGTGGTAGGTTTCCGTTGTCCTGGACACTGTACAAATAAATGAAAACTTAAGAATGAATATGGAAAAGTAGTAACACTATCAACTCAACTTGTTTCTCTGACATCCAATTCAAAATATTAAAATTGTATTGTAAATATTATGCATTATAAACAAATGCATAACCATTTAAAATGTTATCATGCTTCTATTCTGGAATGTCAAAACTGTTCATTTCAATATTAGTTTGAACATAATGCATTTCCAAATTGCTATGCAAAACAGGTGTACTTAGTTTAAATAGAACTTTTGATCAAATGATTTCCCTATGTTATACTGAATATCACAAATAAAGGAAGACCATGTATTTTTCAATTTTAAAACATTCAAGTTCCATATCATGCTCTTATACCAACACATACCATGGTACCATGGGTAAGGAAAGCTATGCAACCCTGGAAATCAAAAGGGTGTTTTTATTTTTAAAAGATTGGAAGTGATGCATATTTGTAAGTTTTCCAATGAAAAAGGAGCAACGAAAAAGCAACAACTTGCACTGCTATCACACCTTTAATAATACAAAGTAAGGTTTAAGGATGGTCTTAAAGGAGGAGAGAGAAGTACAGTGACAGAGAAAGGGAATTCCAGAGCTTGAGCCCAGGTAGGTTAAGGCACAGCCACCAAAGATTGTGCAATTAAATAATGGGATGTGCAAGAGGGCAGAATTGGTGGAGTGTGGAGATCTTGGAGTTTTAGAACTGAAGTAAGTTGCAAAGATGGAGAGGGTTAAAACATGAGGAATTTAAAAACAAGGATGAGATTTTAAAATCATTGATGGATTATGGGCAATGAGCACAGGAGTGATGAGTGACCTTTTGGAAGCTAACAAAATTACAGATGAGCTCAAAGTTAAACTGCAAGATTGGAAGCCAGCTAGGACAGCACTGGAATCGACAAATCTGGAGCTTACAAAGCCTCAATGACGCTTTCATCAGAAAGAGAAACGTGACCTTGGGTGGTGTTATGGAGGTGGAATTAGACAGTCCTGATGACAGAAGCTCAGCTCTGGATCAAAGAGAATGCCAAGGTTGCAAACATCTGGTTCAGCTTCAGACAGTTGCCAGGAAGAGTAAGGCTAGGAAATGGAATTTAAGGTGGGCTGAAGAGAACAGCCTTGATCTTCCTAATATTTGAAACATCTGTTCATCTAAAATTGGATGTCAAGCAAGCCACATAACAGATCAGAGGTAAAGGAGGGGGAAGAGGGGATCTGGTGCAGTAGAGCTGGGTTTCATCAGGTTACATGTGGTACTATTTTCAGATGATATGACCGAGGCGGAGCATGTAGGTAAGAAATATGAAGGAGCAGGAAGAGCGGCCATTTCTGATGATTTGCTAGCTATTACTATATAACCAGGAATGAAAGCAGTTAAGTACAGTACTACACAGCTGGATGACAGAGGGAAGCACTGAAAGAGTATGGCATGATCAACCGTGTTAAAGACTGCAGATAAATTGAGAAGGATGAGACAGGGTAGTTTATGATAGTCACATAGTTATTATTTGTAATTTTGATAAAGGCTGCTTTAGTGGTGTCAAATTTGCTATTCATGACTCCATATTGGAGGTGGACCGGTGGTACTCCACAGCCCCAACTACTGGCAGAGAGGAAACAATTACAAATTGAATTTGACCTGTTCTCACCGGGAAAGCAGTGAACCAGCTCCGCCAGACGTGGAGGACCTTTTATGAGCAAGGTGACTAGGCCAACCGCCTACTGGCACACCAGCTGAGAAGGCAGGGTGCCACGAGGGAAATAGTACAGGTAAAGGATGGGAGAGGCATGTTAGTGGCAGTGCTACGAGATCAATGAGGCCTTTGAGACTTCCTACCGAGAGCTGTACACCTCTGAGCCACTGCAGGGGGACTCGAATATGAAACAGTTCCTCGAGGGACAGGACATACCAGTCGTGGGGGAGGAAATGAAGCAGGGAGACTGAAATCACCACTATAACTGCACAGAGGCATGAGGCCCGTTGTCCCTTCTGCTATTTTCCCTGGCAATTGGGCCACAGGCCATCGCTCTCAGATCAGCGAAGGGGTGGAGAGGTATCCAGAGGGGAGACAGGGAGCACAGAGTCTCACTCTATGCAGATGACCTGCTCCTTTACCTTTCAAAGCGCCTAGCCAGCATGGAAGGAATAATAGAACTCCTAAGGGAGTTTGGTGCCTTTTCAGGTTACAAACTTAACCTGAACAAGAGCAAAATCTTCCCTGTGAGCCCATGGGGGAGAATTAGAGCTGGCCCAAGCCAAATTCTGATACCTGGAGATCCAAAGAGCCCATGACTGGACACGGACCACAAGTGGAACCTGCAGAGCCTAGTGGAGAAAGTAAAGAGAGAACTGCGGAGGTGGGACTCGCCCGCGCTCTCCCTGGCGGGTGAACGTAGACGATCAAAATGAACGTACTGCCTAGGTCCCTCTTTCTGTTTAGATCACTCCCGATCTTTAATAATAATATCACTTATTGTCACAAGTAGGCTTCAATGAAGTTTCTGTGAAAAGCCCCTAGTCGCCACATTCCGGCGCCTGTTCGGGGAGGCTGATATGGGAATTGAACCCGTGCTGCTGGCATTGTTCTGCATTACAAGCCAGGCCCTGTGCCCCAAGGCCTTCTTCACTAAGATAGACAAACTAAACATGGCATTCTTGTATATGTGTGTATTTGGGGGGAGAGGGAGGGGGAAGAACCCAGGAATCAGAAAGAAGGTCCTGCAAAGAAGGAAGAATGTGGGGGCCAGACCCATCCGAACCTCCTATTCTACCACTGGGCAGCTACCACAGCAAGAGTATGGGGATGGGTCATGGAGCCTTGAGCGGAATGGGTTAAAATGGAGAATTCCTGCAAAGGGACATCCTTCCAAGCATTGGCCACAGCCCCACTCCCCCCAGTCAGATACTCAAGAAGCCCAGTGGTAGCCACACTGAGAACATGAAACCAACTGAAACACCACTTCAATCTGACTACAATGTCCATCATGGCCCCTTATTCACCAGACTGTTCTAAGACCTGTTTGTGACCCTCATCCAATAAGTAAGCTGGGGTGAAGAGGGAGGGGGGACCGAATTGGACAACAGAGGGAGGAATGAAAGGGAACAGAGGGTGTGAAGACGCCAAAGCAAACACAGGGTAAGCAGGGCAGGGGAGCCAGAAGGGACAAAGGGCGAGGACACACATGGGGGTGACTACAGCAGCAAAGTCAAAACACGCACGGTTGATGCCAAGTACAACCCCCCCTCTAATATGTTCTAGTACCAGTGGGCACAGGCCATAAGTAAGACAGTACAGTTGCCGCAACTGACGTCTGGGGATTCAAACACCGGGGCCCCCATATCGTACGTAGGTTCCTTTTCTATAAAGGTTTGTTTATCCTTTATTATTTCCTTTTGTACACCTACTTTGTAGATTCCTATTTTTCCTTTTTTCTTCTTTTTTTAAATTATTGTATGTTATCCATAGCAAATGTTACTGTAAATAACTGTAAAACCAATATTTTTTTAAAAATTGCTATTCACTAGTTTGAACCCTTGCTGCTTGTCCTATTATCACAGTTTGATGATGTGCTGTTCCAGTTGTACTTTTCCCATCCCTTTAATTATTTTTGAGGTCCCTCCTTACTTGCCTGTTTTCAAAGACAAGTTTTTGTCTTGTCCTCTCCTCTGCTTTCAGTCTCCTGGTTCTTTTCTACAGCAGTTTTGGAGCTCGAATGTCTCCCTTGTACCTTGGTAGTCAAAACTGGACAAGTTCTCAAACAAAGCACTGAACAGTTTTAGAATGACATGCTCTGAATTATGTCTACTTAAATTGGCAGTAGTATCCAGTATTTAATTTATTTCAATTGCTGCTTCAATGTGCCAAGAACAGTAAAACTCTGAGATCTCTTTAATCTTTATATTAGATGAATGAAATGAAAATGAAAATCACTTATTGTCACAAGTAGGCTTCAAATGAAGTTACTGTGAAAAGCCACATTCCGGCGCCTGGTACGGGAATTGAACTGTGTTGCTGGCCTGCCTTGGTCCGCTTTCAAAGCCAGCGATTTAGCCCTGTGCTAAACAGCCCCTGCTGTTAGATAACCACTTTGACATATTTCACACAGCACATGTTTTTACTTAACTGCTCTCATGTACAATAAATTGCATCTGCCACTTAAAGATTTAAATAATGCAAACATGAAAAAATTAAATGCTGGAAACCTGTAATATGATTTGATGTTGGATTTACACCCAACCCATAAAACTTGTTCTTTCGATTTACAATGCTCTAATTTTGCAGTAGCTTCTATTTTTATTGCATTTTGCCTCAATGAAAGAGTGGTGAAATCTATGGGTAAGAGTAGCTATAATATGAACAAAGTTGAAACCAACGAATAATCAGAACCAATGGAGATGAGGATAGATTATGATTTTAGGAAAGTAAACTTGACGGTGTTACAGCACCCTAGGCAAGTGCACGGTCAGTTCCAGCCCCACAGGCACTGGAGTCCCGACAGGAGTGAATTAACCAGTAATTTGTATAAAGTTTCTGAGATCCTTGGCCCTTGACTGCTCGAATAACTTACAAGCACTAGGTTTGCAAGTTAAACACATGTTTATTTATAAACGTTTTCCAGTGACAGGGCAGCACGGTAGCACAGTGCTTCACAGCTCCAGGGTCCCAGGTTCGATTCCCGGCTTGGGTCACTGTCTGTGCAGAGTCTGCATGTTCTCCCTGTGTCTGTGTGGGTTTCCTCCGGGTGCTCCGGTTTCCTCCCACTGTCCAAAGATGTGCAGATTAGGTGGACTGGCGATGCTAAATTGCCCTTGGTGTCCAAAAGGGTTGGATAGGGTTACTGGGATAGGGTGGAGGTGTTGGCTTGGGAAGGGTGCTCTTTCTAAGGGCCATTGCAGACTTGATGGGCTAAATGGCCTCCTTCTGCACTGTAAATTCTATGATTCTATGACAACAGAAATAAAATTGAACCATGCAATAATTATAATGGAATAACTGCCAACTAATCTACGATTCCATCTTTTACTGTCCCACCATCTACCAAAATACAAAGGACAGACACACACACAGGGAGGGAAAGGAGTAAAATAATAAGAGGATTAATACAAAATGGAAGATGTGTGTCCTTGCTTCGCATGTTTAAGTTGTTGCAGCAGGCTGTCTACCCAGGATTCTGAGTGATTGAAACCACCGGTTGGATTGCTAACGAGGATCTTTTGGCAAAAGCATTCAGTCAGAACACTCAGGCCGTGGGGTTTCCTCTGGGGAGTTACTTTAACTTTTATTACCCTGGGCCTTCACTCAAACGAACACCTTCAGGCCAGTTTGGCTTTTAGGACTCTCGGTCTCACCTCCCCAACTTCAGCCTGTGGTTTGTCAAAGCTTTGACAAAGAGTTAGCCAGGTTTGAAACGTTAGCTCACTTTTCTCTCCACTGATGCTGTCAGACCTGCTGAGATTGTCTAGTATTTTCTGTATTTCTTTCCCTCTTGGTCCCCATGTTAGCTAGTGTTGTTGACTGTTCTTTCTCTTCAGGTACTGTCCCTCCCTCCTTTAAACCTGCCGTCATAATCCTTTGTCCACCATCCCTATAAATTACCATCCATCTCCAATCTCCCTTGATTTTCCAAAGTCCTTGATCACGTTGTTGCCTCCCATATCCATGCCCATTTTTCCTCAAACCCCATGTTTGAATCTCTCCTATCAGGTTGTCCACCTGTCATAACTACCAGAACAGATCTTCTCATCGTCATAAATTACATCCTATGCAACTGTGACAAAGGTAAACATTCCCTCCTCGTCCTTCTCAACTTGTCTGCAGCCTTTGACATTGTTGACCACACCTCCTCCTCCATTGTCATCCAGTTGGGTGGGACTACTCGCACCTGGTCCCATTCTTTTGTTTTAATTTAAAGTGCCCAATTTGGTGGCTGTTGATGTCCCCCAATCAGAGCACATTTTATGCATTTGCTTCCCTCAGTGCTTATTACAATTGATGTTGAACATGGAGGAGTACTTATTCGTCAGTTGAATGGGAAACAGTAGTTGGTAATCAGCAGGATATTGCTATGGTCTTGAAAGGTGGATTGGCTGTGATAATCCGAGTCTTGTTCTTCCTTAGTGGCTTCAGGGGATATTAAGACTCAATAATGTAGAGCCCGTGTGTCCACAGTCGTCTTTGCTGGTGATCCTGCCTCAAACTGCACAACCATCAGCTCATCCTTCCCCATCACCAAGGCTGTACATTAATTATTCTTGGCTTACAGGACTATATTGACCCCCCACACTACTGAAACAAACCCCTCGCTGCCACTCCAAATGTTGAACTGTTATATTTTATGTATTCAAAATTGTAAATGGAAAATGCATCTAAAAGATGAGTAATCATCTGTTCTGCAATGAAAGAGGATGAAGAAAAGTAAAAGTCTAGTCACACAAGCTACTTTTGTCCCATATAATTAGCAACTATAGGTCTACCTAAACCATTATTACAACCATAATCCTTAATACTATTAACAGAGCTTTAAGCTTCGACAGTACCCTATTTTTATAGAAAATTTGAAATGAAATGAAATGAAAATAGCTTATTGTCACAAGTAGGCTTCAAATGAAGTTACTGTGAAAAGCCCCTAGTCGCCACATTCCGGCGTCTGTTCGGGGAGGCTGGTACGGGAATTGAACCCGCGTTGCTGGCCTGCCTTGGTCTGCTTAAAAAGCCAGCTATTTAGCCCTGTGCTAAACCAGCGCCAAATTTGAACGCAAGTCGCAAAGGGAAAAAATATAAGTACCAAATTACATGTTCATTTTACTGGAACACAATGCTTATGTTCTCAAATGACATATTTAAAAGGTATCTCCCAAACATACATTCCATGGCTCTCATAAGGCAAGAACCAATATTATAAAACTATGAAAATTCTTACCTTTATGCCAATATTAAACTATGGCCTGTATTTTGTGGTCCCAATGGCAGCAAACATTGAGACAGTTTCCATTATTGAAAGTCAGAACAACACTACAACCTCTGCACTGAAAACCAGGGGCGGGATTCTCCACTCCCATGCCGAAGTGGGCGCGCCGTTGTGAACGCCGTCGAGGTTCACGACGGCGCGGAACGGCCCCGGTCCCGACCGATTCAGGCCCTGACAATGGGCCAGGATCGGGGGCGCGTCATCTACACGCGCCAGGCCTTGTCGCCCATGTAAACGCGGCGCTGCATAGATGACGCAGCCGGCGCCGCATAACGGGCATCATCCACGCATGCGCGGGTTGGCCGGCGCCAACCCGCACATGTGTGGTTGTCGTCCTCTCTAAATCCGCCCCGCAAGAAGATGGGGGACGGATCTTGCAGGGCTGCGGAAGGAAGGAGGTCCTCCTTCAGAGAGGACGGCCCGACGATCGGTGGGCACCGATCGCGGGCCACCCCACATTCCAGGTGAAGCCCGGTGCAGGATCCCCCCTCGCCCCCCACAGGCCGCCCCCCCCCAGCGTTCACGCACCGCCCACGACTGCAGCGACCAGGTGTGGACGGCGCCGGGGGGAACCTGCCGTTTTGGCCTGGCCGCTCGGCCCATCCGGGCCTCAGAATAGCGGGGGTGCCGGAGAATCGCCATTTTCGGTGTCTCCAGCGATTCTCCGGCCTGCGAAACTCGACCGGGCCGTTCCCGCCGCTTGGGAGAATCGTGGGAGGGAGTCGGACCGGCGTCCCCAGAAATTTTGGCGGCCCAGGCAATTCTCCCAACCGACGTGGGAGTGGAGAATCGCGCCCCAGAAGTTGCAGTACACCTCAATGGGTTCCGCAGGATCGTACAATGGTGGTCCAGCTGGGCTGCTTTGTAAAGTGACAGGACCTGAAATTTGACAATTTGGGTTGACTGTCCACAAGCTACACTCATTTATGTTAAAGCCTGCACGCGATCTATGGGGTCGGAGGAATCAGTCTCCCTGTGAGTTTCAATGAATATGAACTCCCCCGCTATGGGGACGGGGAGCTTGAGGACATTCATGATTGAGATCTGAATAAGCTGGCCAGGTATGAAACCGACAGAACAGACCCAGCTGGGATCTGATGTATATTGCTTTGCAATAAATTAAGTTTCCTTGTGACTAACTTGGTTGTTCGGACTCGTTTGTGGCCTACTAAACTGGTGACGAGAATAAAACTAGATTACTGTCGAAGTTGCTACACCTTGGAATGAACAGCCGCCTCCTTTCCACTTCTGGACTAAGGTTGAAAATGTTGTTTTTCTATTGCATATATGCCTTTGTTCAGAAGATTGGACGTGTTCGACATAAGCTTAGAGGATTGTACACAGTATGCAGAACGCATGCATTACATTTTCCGGACGGATATTGCTGACTGCCTGTGGAGTGATAAGACTTAGATGTCCTGTTACTCCTGACACTAAAACTTTCAAACAATCGGTGACCCCAGTGGGTCAACACTGCAACTCTAAACTGTTGGTTATAGTAAAGAGATACAGCAGAGAGAACCCAGGAGAATCCATAAACGAGTTTCTGACAGGGCTATGAAACCTGGCCGAATATTATTATTATGGAGCATTCCCTCAAGAGTAACAGCAGGAATCGCATAAAGAAAGAAAGAAGTATAGCAATACAACGCCTAGGGCGAAAGGTGGTGCCAGGAGGGAGCCCACCTATCAGCGGGGGAGGAGGGAGGAGGGGAGGGCTGACAGAAAGGGTGCATGTAAAATTGTACATAAGAAACATCATATTCTGTAAATATTATGTGCTTTATATGTCAAATTGTCAATCTGTTAAAATTGGAAAATGTCAATAAAAATATTATTTTAAAAAATGAATACAAAACTTCCCTTTCAGAAATGCTGTGCTACCGTCTGGTCTGCATAATAAATAACATGACTACTGAGAAGACTTTGCTAGCCAAACTGTCCCCAAAACTTAATGCCGTGCAAATTTTGCTTTTCCTGGATTGGCCACGCTAAATTCTCTCTTAATTGGAAAAAATGATTTGGGTACTCTAAAAAATTTTTTTAAAAGACATGGAGCTAGACATGGGAGCTGTGGTTTCAGTAAAACTTCAACAAGATAAAGAGGGGGTTATAGCAGTTAGATCTGCGGGACACTGAGGCAAGATTAGCGACGTACATCGGCGAACTGTTAGCCATTGCAGGAACCACAATGACCCCGGTAGTTTACGGACAACAATCAGTGCGACTTCTGTTGATCATAGTCAAGGGACATGGCCCAAGCCTGGTAGTCTGCGACTGGATAAAACACCTAGGACTGGCAGCAAATTTTCCAAATGGGATCCAGGGGCCTAATCAAAGTATTAAGAAGGTACCCTGAGGTTTTCCAACCTGGATTGGGGAAAATTAAAGGGACCATGCCAATAATTCAGGTATGCTCGGACACAAAACCAAAGGTACTTCAGGGCTTGCCCAGTCCCTTACACTTTGTTAGCAAAGGTTGAGGCCAAACTCAGCCAGCCCGACGGCCTTGGAATTATTAGCCTGGTGTGTTTTGCCGATTGGGCGGTGTAGTCATCTGGGATGGCCACTTACAACAAGAAACATGGACGTTCGCAAAGCCCAAAGGGAAATATGGACAATGTAAGATTCAGGCAGGCACAGATCCTGCATGTATATTCGTGAGCAGAGAATCCAGCCAGCATTGAAACCCCCAACTGATTAGCATTTTAACGGCCCATCTCCGTAAGACAAAGGATTGATACTCAGGTAACCGATACAAGTCCAGACATTTCAGCGTCACTCCCTTTACTCAGGAAGCATAAACAGCAAGGTCAATGACCGCTTAGGACACGCCCAGCCATCAAGGCACCCGCCCCTTTATTGGCTCAGATCAAAGGCAGTGATCTAGAACTGCCCAATTAATTGGGTCCAAACCTAAGGACCGTCCAAAAGAGTGCGAAAACCCCAAGGATAAAGAGAGACACTGCCATGTGTTCGATCTCTTTTGGACCTGGCGCTCCGGCAACGTCCATCTCCAATCGCAGAACCACGACCAGAAGCAAGTTCGAGTTCAACGCCCGCTACCAGACAGATGAGCCCAGCTGAGCAGCAGTTACTTCTCCAGACCCAGTAGTTCCAGCTTCAAACAAAGGCCACTATTCCTCTGACATAAGCCGGGTGCCTGAAGTTACGTACAGGTTGTCATAGTTGTTAGGTGTAGTTTAACTAGTAGTGTTTATGTTGCATGTGTAAGTTAATTTTTTTTTCAATAAACAATTTTATTGAGGTGTTTTTGGCATATAAAACAATGACATTGTATAGTACTGTACAAAAAAGAGCAAATAATGCATAGTACAAACCACAACTCCATTCTCGCAAGGAACCTGCCTAAACCACCCCTTAGCCCCCCCTCCCCCCACTGCTGACGGTTAATTCTCCACGAAGAAGTCAATGAATGGCTGCCACCTCCGGGCGAACCCCGATAGTGAACCTCTCAAGGCGAACTTAACTTTCTCCAGACCGAGAAAGCTCACCATGTCCGAAAGCCATACTTCAGACTTCGGGGGATTTGAGTCTGTCCATGCCAACAGTATTCATCGCCGGGCTGCCAGGGAAGCAAAGGCCAAGACGTCGGCCTCCTTCTCCTCCTGGACTCCCAGGTCCTCCGACACCCGAAAGATTGCCACCTCAGGACTCATTACCACCCCAGTTTTCAAAACCCAGGACATGATGTCCGCGAATCCCTGCCAGTACCCCCTGAGTCTAGGGCACGACCAGAACATGTGCACGTGATTAGCCGGCACATCTGGCACTCTTGTCCTCCAGCCCGAAGAATTTACCCATCCGGGTCACCATCAGTGGGCCCGGTTTAAACTGGATCAGACTGAGCCTGGCGCATGTTGCGGTCGTGTTTACTCTGCTCAGAACGTCTGCCCAAATAGCGTCCTCCATCCCCCCCCCCCCCGAGCTCCTTTTCCCACTTAAGCTTCAGGTCCTCAGTCTGTGTATCCTCTGCTCCCATTAGTTCTTTGAAAATATCTGAGACTCTACCCTCACCTACCTCTCCCCTCGATACTACCCTGTCCTGCCTCCCCTTTGGCGGGAGGCGTGGGAAGGACAGCACCAGCCTGCGCACGAAATCCCGCACCTGCAAGTATCTAAAGTCATTCCCTCCCGCCAGCCCAAACTTCTCCTCCAATGCCCTCATGCTCGGGAAGCTCCCTTCCAAGAACAGATCACGCACCCTCGCAATCCCCGCCCTCCGCCACAGTCGATACCCACCGTCCATGTTCCCCGGGGCAAATCGGTGATTGCCGCAGATTGGGGTCCACACCGATGCTCTCACTTCCCCTATATCCCTCCTCCACTGGCCCCAGATCCGTAGAGCCGCTACCACTATAGGGCTGGTGGAGTACTGCACCGGCGGGAGCGGCAGAGGCGCCGTAACCAGGGCTGCCAAACTGGTGCCCCTGCACAAAGCAGCCTCCATCCGCTCCCATACTGACCCCATACCCACCATCCATTTCCTTATCATCACTATGTTGGCCGCCCAGTAGTAGTTGCTGAAGTTCGGCAACACCAGCCCCCCTTCCCCTCTGTTCCTTTCGAGCATCTGGGACTTCTCCGCCCACACAAATCCCAGGATAATTTTATTCAGCCTCTTGAAAAAGGACCTCGGGATGAAAACGGTGCGACACTGAAATATGAACAAGAATCTCGGGAAAACCATCATCTTAACAGTCTACACCCTCCCTGCTAGTGACAGCGGGAGCGCATCCCAACTCCGAACCTCCTCCCTCACTCGTTCCACCAGTCGGGACAGGTTGAGCTTATGCAACTTGCCCCAGTCCCGTGCCACCTGTATCCCCAAGTATCTGAAGCTTTCTCCTACCAGCCTGAACGGCAACCCCTTCAGCCTACTCTCCTGCCCCCTTGCCTGAATTACGAACAACTCGCTCTTAGCCACGTTGTTTATATCCTGAAAACCGGCCAAATTCCCTCAGGGTTTCCATGATACCGTCCATCCCTGTCATTGGGTCCGATACATATAACAGCAGGTCATCCGCGTATAACGAGACTTTATGTTCCACTCCCCCCCGCCGGCCCAGCCCTTTCCAGTCCCTTGAAGCTCTCAGAGCAATTGCCAGGTGCTCTATGGCCAGCGCGAACAGCAGTGGGGAGAGAGGGCAACTCTGTCTTGTCCCACGGTGCAGTCTGAAATAATCTGATGTCGTCCTGTTCGTCCTTACACTAGCCTCTGGGGCCTGATATAACAGCCTAACCCAGTCAATGAACTCCTCCCCGACCCCAAACCATCCCAGCACCTCCCACAGATAGTCCCACTCGACCCGGTAAAAAGCTTTTTCCGCATCCATAGCTACCACTATCTCTGCCTCCCTGCTCTCCAGGGGCATCATAATCACATTAAGCAGCCTTCTTAGATTGGCCACCAGTTGCCTACCCTTTACGAAGCCGGTTTGGTCCTCCGCAATTGCGTCCGGTACACAGTCCTTAATTCTAGTCGCCAAGATCTTGGCCAGTAATTTAGTGTCTAAGAGATCGGCCAGTAAGATCGACAAGCCTCCGGGTCTTTATCCCATTTCAGAATAAGCGAAATAGTGGCCTGCGACATTGTCGGGGGTAGAACCCCTCTGTCTCTTGCCTCGTTAAAAACCCTGACCAGCACCGACCCCACTATCTCGGCAAACGTTTTATAAAACTCCACCAGATACTCATCCGGCCCCGGGGCTTTACCCAACTGCATGATCTTCAGGCCCCCCAATACCTCTTCGATCCTGACCAGGGCCCCCAGTCCGTCTACCACCCCCCTACCCACTCTTGGGAAGGTCAGTCCGAACAGGAATCGCCTCATCCCCTCCGGTCCTCTGGGGGGGTTCCGAAGTGTACAGCTTAATATAAAAGTCCCTAAACACCTTGTTCAGCCCTGCCGGGTCCCCCACCAGATTTCCTTCCCCATCTGCTATCCTTCCTATCTCCCTAGCCACTTCTCTCTTCCTTAGTTGTTGCACGAGCATTCTGTTGGCCTCTCCATGCTCATATATCGCGCCTTTTGCCTTTCTAAGCTGCACCCCGAACTCGGCCTGCAGCCTCTATCGTTTCCTGAGTAACTCTGGCCTCGGGGACCCCGCGTAGCTCCTGTCCGTCCGTAAAATTTCCTTAACCAGTCGGTCCGTTTCTGCCCTATCTGTCCTGCCCCTATGAGCCCGGATTGAGATCAGCTCCCCTCTCATCACTGCCTTCAGCGCCTCCCAGAGCACCGCTGCTGAGACTTCTCCGATATCATTTACCTGCAGGTAATTCTGCATGCATTTCCTGAGTCTCACACACCGCCTCGTCCGTTAGCAATCCAACTTCCAGCCTCCATTGTGGGCGCTGAAAGCTATCCTTACAAATCTGTAGATCTACCCAGTGCGGAGCATGGTCCGATATGGCAATTGCCGAATATTCTGCCCCCACCATCCCGGCCAGCAAGTCCCTACTCATGACAAAGAAATCAATTTGGGAATACACCTTGTGTACGTGGGAGTAGTACAAAAACTCCCTCGCCAAACGCCGGCTAAATCTCCATGGATCAGTTCCCCCCATTTGCTCCATGAACCCTCTCAGTTCCTTTCCCATCGCTGGCAACCTGCCCGTTTTGAACACGACTGATCCAGGCTCGGGTCCAGGACTGTGTTAAAGTCCCCACCCATGATCCGTTTGCGCGAGTCCAAGTCGGGGATCTTACCTAGCAACCTCCTGATAAAGTCTACATCGTCCCAATTAGGGGCATACACACTGACCAAGACTACTCTCACCCCTTTGAGCTTACCCCTCACCGTAACAAATCTGCCGCCCCCATCTGCAACTGTACCCTCCGCCTCAAATTGCACCCTTTTATTAATCAGGATCGCAACCCCCCTAGTCTTAGCGTCGAGCCCCGAATGATAGACCTGACTAATCCAGCCCTTCCTTAGCCTAACCTGGTATGCCACTTTCAACTGCGTCTCCTGCAGCATGACTACGTCCACCTTCAGAACCCGTAAATGCGTGAACACACGCGCCCACTTCACTGGCCTGTTTAACCCTCTAACATTCCAGGTGATCAGCCTGGTTGGGGGGCACTTTGCCCCCCTCCCCTTTGCCGATCAGTCATCCCCTTTCCTTTGCTAGCCCCCCAGCCATGTGTCGCGCATGCTCTGGCCTGCCTCCTGGCCGGCTCCACCCATGACCTCCGCACTGTTGCCATGTCCAATTTCCATCCTTGTCAGCAGATCAACCCCCCCCCCCCCAGCAACACCATCCTACCACCTAACCCCTGCTCTAATCTAACTATATGAACACCCCCCACCTGGCTTCCGTTGACTAGTCCACTCACCTAGCCTGGTAGCTCCCAGCTTCGGCCAGCGCGTCTCCCACCCATTGTTCCCTGGCTCCCCTCCTCCCGGCCCATCCACACCACTCCCCAAACCAGTCCTGCTTAAACAAAAATATCTATACAAGTCAGAAACATCCCCAACAATAGTGCAATTTAAATCAAACAAATAGAGATAAAAAGTACCAGGCACTTTAGCCCTTCCCCTCCAAACACAGAAAAAGATTGCAAAAAATTCCCCCGAAACCCCCATCATAACCGCACCTTTTTAACTATTTTTTTATATTTTCCCCCTACCAAAACTCCAACTAAACAAGTAACCCAAAAAGGAAACATTCAAGGAAACCACGAAAAAGAACAAGAAAAACACATCGCAACCAAAATACATCCATCTAAAAAGGTCGAAAAAACGAAAAGAATGGATCCAAGCATGCAGGCGTCTCTCACAGCGAGAAACAAAATAGTGTTATGGGTCAGGGTTTAGAGAACCCCAAAGTGTATCATGGAGTTCACCTGGTCCACAACGTTTAATAGATTGTGGTATGGGGACCACACGGCCCACTCTACAAGTGTGGTACAGCAGAAAATGGACAAGTAATTTTTAAAACAAAACAATGTTTATTCTATGAATGCAAGTTAACCTTTTTTAAAACAAACAGTGAATATCTAAACAACCATTAATTCAAATACGACCCCAAAGACTACAACACTAAGTAACCGTGTAAGCTGTCCTTTTCACATCCAAAAGACTTAACAAACCTTCAAACAGGAGCACATTAGGTTTACATTCAATACTGAAACCTTTTACAATTCTGAGTTCACCAAATGATCCATAGATAGTCTTTGGATGGCAGAGATCAACAGTACAGCTCTTTGTTTTAACTTCAGATGCAGCTCACTGAAAAACACACACACCCAAGCTTTTTCTCAAACTGAAACTAAAAAGCAGAAGTAGATCTCAGCTCCACCCACACTCAGACATCACTCCAGTAACATGAGCAGCTCCATTTCTTAAAGGTACATTTCTTAAATACCCATTTCTTAAAGGTACTCTCACATGACAATAGACTTAAAAGTTCTACCATGAGTCCAAGAGTCCCGAGCTCAGGGCCAGCCCTTGCTTCTTAATAAAGCCCATCGCCTCATCGGGTTCCTAAAATAGTGGTGCTGACTCTCATACGTAACCCACAGTCGCGCCGGAAAAAGCAGACCGAACTTCACCTTGTTCTTATACAAAATCTACTTCACCTGCCTGTAGCCTCCCCTCTTCCTGGCCACCTCAGTATTCAGGTCTTGGTAAACCCACAGGGTGCTATTGTCCCAAGTACAGCTTTGTGTGCTCTTGGCCCATTGCAGAACCCGCTCCTTGTCCAGGTACCTGTGGAACCGGACCACCATCGCTCGTGCGGGACCCCCTTGTCGCGGCTGCCTCACCTGCACTCTGTGAGCCCTGTCCACCACCGGCGGGCGAGGGAACACCTCGTTCCCCAGCAGCTTCTGAAACAAACCCTCCACATACACGGCAGCATCCAGCCCCTCAGCCCCCTCCGGGAGGCCCACGATTCTTACATTCTGTTGGCGAGCACTGTTGTCCAGGTCCTCCAGCCTTTCCAGGAGCATTTTTTGCTTGATCCCTCAACCTCCGAATCTCCACGTCCGCCATCGTTTGAAAGTTGGCCTGCTCCTCCACTGTCTTCTCCAGCTTCTGGAGCTTCTCAGCCTGATCATCCAGCCTTTTTTCCAATCGGTCCATTGACTTCTGGAGCGGCTCCAAGTTATCGCGCTTCAGAGCTAAAAGGTGAGTATGCGGGGGTGCCTTGCTCTGGACATCGACCATATTGGTCTCTCTCACAGCCTCCACTGTGCCCTTGCTTGACCACTGCTGCTGCTGTTTACGGTCCCTCTGGGTTCTTAAGTCCATACAACTCTGTATGGGTTCAGTGCCTGAGTACTATTGCTTTCCAGTTCCGCTCAAAAAGCGCAAAAAAGTCGGGGGAACAGGTCCAAAAGTCCGACCAAAATGGGAGCCACCAAATGTACGACCTACTCCCTCATAGCCGCCACCGGAAGTCATGTAAGTTAATCTTGTGTGTAAATAAAGTACCATTGATCTTGAACTAACTAACTGGTTGTTTGGCTCTTTGATCGATACCCGGTTGAACCATGTGGCGGTATCATTTGATACCTGGCGACTCTGAGAGCAATATAGTATTGATATCTAAAGAAAGAAGGGCAACCTTATTGACTGCCATATTTATAGCAAGCAAAAAATAGGCAACAGCGACGCTGGTGGTCCCGATGCCCAAACTCGTTAAGATGGTCAGACTGTGTGGGGACTATAAATTGACGGTCAACAGTGCCTCCCGGTTGGATTGTTACCCAATGTCCTTTAATTTTGGGCAGCACGGCAGCACACGTGGCTAGCACTGTCGCTTCACAGCGCTAGGGTCCCAGGTTCGATTCCCCGCTGGGTCACTGTCTGTGCGGAGTTTGCACATTCTCCCCGTGTTTGCGTGGGTTTCCTCCGGGGGTTCCGGTTTCCTCCCACAGTCCAAAGACGTGCAAGGTTAGGTGGATTGGCCATGCTAAATTGCCCTTAATGTCCAAAAAGGTTAGGAGGGGTTAGTGAGTTATGGGGATAGGGTGGAAGTGAGGGCTTAAGTGGGTCGTTGCAGACTCAATGGGCCGAATGGCTTCCTTCTGCACTGTATGTTCTATGTATCTATGTATCTACTGCATCAAGGTCCTATATGCGAAACTGGCCATTGGAGCCTCATTTACGAAGCTCAATATGAGGCATGCGTACTTGCAGTTAGAGGTGGACCCTGCCTCACATAAATACATCACTATAAACACTCATAGAGGCCTGTCCGAGTGCACCAGGCAACTATTTGGAGTGCCATTGGCCTGTGCCATATTCCAAAGGGCAATGGAAAACATACTGTGAGGTTTGAAAATGAAAATATCCACCCGCAGCTACGGTGGCTGGGCCTGGACATAGAGATAGAGAGGGTAGCTCAGCAAAGCAGCGGAAATCAGGAGCAAGAGAAGCTTCAGATAACCGCGCTCCTTCACCCATGGGAATGGCCAGGGCGACCGTAGGTGCGGTTACATGCCCGCTTTGCTAGCCCCTTTCAAGACTCAATGTTCTTACTCCTGATAGATGCCCACTCTAAGTTTTTGGAAGTCCACAAAGTGTCGTCAACCACCTCAAAGGCAACCATTGAGAAACTGCACCTGTCTTTCAGCACACACAGTATCCCAGTGGTGATAGTTACTAACAATGGAACGCCTTTCACAAGTGAGGAACATCCCCAGGGTACGGCACATCCATACTGCCCTGTATCATGCAGGTTCCAACCAGCTGATAGAAAGGGCGGTAGAGACGTTCAAACAATGGCAGAAAAAGCAGACTTCAGGGTCGATGGACAGGAGACTGGCCAGATTCTTGTTTTGCTATCGAACCAGAGTGGCTGAATAACTAATGGGCTGGGGTTTGGAACCCATTTTAGTCTGGCTTTCCCTGATATTGGTGGGAAAGTTCACCACAGCCAGGGGCAGCAAGGGCATTTCCCTGTTAGGCAGGAAATGCCCTGACTGACTTCCGGTGGCGGCTATGAAGGAGTAGATCGCACATTTGGTGGCTCCCGCTCGGGTCGGACCTTTGGACCTTTTCCCCCGATTTTTTACCGGTCTTGATTTGGAAAATTGATGGTAGAGGCAATTGTTGACTGGATTCCTACATCGGTGCATGGGGAGGCGGACTAGAAGTGCTCACAAAGGAAGAAACAGACGAATAGAGAAGGCTTGGGCTGAAGCTGCAGTGGGGAAAAGCATGACGGATGACCGGAGTCCTGGCTGGTCGACCCAGCGATCAACGGAGCAGCTGATGCAATTTATCCAGGAGGGCTTCGCCAAGCAGAAGCAGGAATGCTTGGAACTGATTAAAGAATCAATTGCATGGCTTTTCCTAGCCTGAGGGAGCTGGAGGAGAAATTTGAATTGGCAAGGGGAAACAAATTTAGGTACCTGCAGGTGCGGGGCTTCCTACGCAGGCAGGTCTCAACCTTCCTGCGCTACCACAAAGGGGAATACAGGACAGGGTAGTTTCTAGAGTGCGGGTGGGAGAAGGGAAGTTCTCTGATATTTACAAGGAACTCATGGGGTCAGAGGAGACGCAGACTGAGGAGCTGAAGCGCAAGTGGGAAGAGGAGTTGGGAAGAAAGATAGAGGATGGTCTCTGGGCAGACGCGTTGAGTAGAGTCAACGCATCCACAACATGTGCCAGGCTCGGCCTGATACAATTCAAGGTCGTTCACCGGGCTCACGTGACAGTGGGCCGGATGAGCAAGTTCTTTGGGGTAGAAGATAGGTGCGCAAGGTGTGTGGGAGGGCCAGCGAACCATGTCCACATGTTCTGGACATGCCCAAAGCTGAGGGGATTCTGGCAGGGGTTTGGGGATATCATGTCCACGGTGTTAAAAACAAGGGTGGCACCGAGTCCAGAGGTGGCAATTTTCGGAGTGTCGGAAGATCCGGGAATCCAGGAGGAGAGAGGCAGACGTTCTGGCCTTTGCTTCCCTGGTGGCCCGGAGACGGATATTATTAGCTTGGAGAGACTCAAAGCCCCCGAAGTCGGAGAACTGGCTATCTGACGTGGCTAGCTTTCTCTGCTGGGAGAAAATCAAGTTCGCCTTGAGAGGGTCAATGTTAGGGTTCACACGTCTTTGCGGAAAATTAACCGTCAGCAGAAGGGGGGGACGAGGGGGACTGGGGGTTAGTTTAGTTTAGAGTAGGGGGTTAGCAAAGGTGGGACCTGTAAGGGAGGAAGATGGCTTTTGCACTATGTTTATTAATTCATGTACATTGTTTATTTTGTTGTTGTTGTAAAACCATAAATACCTCAATAAAATGTTTATAAAAAAAAGAAATGCCCTGACTGTTTGCACCAGGTGACGCAGTCTATGTTCCCAACTTTGTAGACGGCACCCAGTGGATCTCAGAGACAATTGTCGGCCAGACAGACCAGGCATCTTATCAAGTTCAGGCACAAGGTTGTCATGAAACAGCATCTCGATCACATACGGTCCAGGAAACTGTTGTCCGAAGAATTCCTCGGGAGTGGAAAATTACAGTTCTACCAAAACCAATGTCAGTAGAGGCTAGAGTACTACCCCAAGCAGGTCAAGACGCCGAAATGAGAGAGGCCTTAAATACGGATTCCGAAATGGAGACGCAAGCATCAGAAGTCTCCCAAAGGGAGTAAACTGTTCAGCAGCCTCGGACAGTGCATGCACCACAGCGCTACGAATGGAAGCGGCATTCGTCGTCCAGATTAATGGTGCCTGATCCAGCCCTGCAAGTGCAGGAAGAACAGCCACAGGTGACGAAAGTCCGACGTCCTCCTACTCCGCAGTCGTCAGAAGAGTCTTCACACTTTGGGGAGGGATGGGGGTGGAGGGATGTTATAACTCACACGAGACCTACGGGGTTGGAGCAATCAGTTTCCCCGTGAGTCTCGCAGACTATGAGCTCCCTCGCTAAGGGAGCAGGGAGCCTGAGGACATTCATGATTGAGATCTGTATAAAGTTTGGCCAGGTAAGGAACCAATAGAGCAGCGCTGCTCTGATGTATATTGTGAATATAATTGCTTTGCAATAAACCAAGTTTTTTTTGACCAATCCAGTTTGAACTCATTTGTGGCCTACTTAATTTTAATCACTTTTTTAAAAGAACTGATATTAGCAGGCAGGCAGCCTGCCCTGGAGTGCACACACCATTAGAAAGTACAATATCACTTCTTAAAATCTTGAGGTTCTGTGTTGCAAATGTGTTGCAAACTGGTTTAACAAGGTTTTATTCTATTTTATTTTGTAAATATCATAGAGCACAAATTCAATAGAAACCAATTTTACCCAGATTTATGTTCCAGAGAAGTGATGCAGTCAGCTATTTTTGCATCAGTGTAGAAAAACATTCATCTAAGGAACCATTATAAACTTAAGAAATCATATAGATAGCTCTGGTACAGTGAAATGAATCACAGAACTCCATTGGTACTGAGGAGCAAAGCCAATAAAGAAGATTAAAATAAAGCATTTCTCCTTAACTTGTCAGCAGAAGCATTTCGATAAATTAGCATTACCAGAAGCAACGTCTGAAACTGCATGGCCTATTTGCTTAGAGATTGTGCACGTAAAATAATGCAGTTTCTACTTTTCAAAGTAGTAAATGCAAAATGACCTTTAGTTGTCTTAAAATGTTGCGTTAAAACTTTTAAAGTGAATCAAGCACAGTAATATTACACATCACATGACAAGCCAGCAGCTGCATACAAATTAACGAGAGACATTTCAGTGCAGATTTTCGATCCCAAGTCAGGGAAACTTGGTAGGAACTCACCCGAATGGCAAGATTTATGCTCTGGGGTGCATGACTTTCGGTGGCACACACAGTGGCTCCTGCCAGAGTACTTTGTTTTTGACCCTTTTTGCCATTTATGGATGATTCTTTTGGAGGAAATTGGTGTACTTTGATGGAATAAGATGCCCTCGTAAGTAATGTCTGGTAAATATAACAAAAGGCAGAAGTCGGGCAAGGGACCGTCGTCAGACTCCGAAGTTCCTTGAGACTCAGCATGGGGGAACATGGCGGAGGCCTCTGTTGTGTTGTTGGCCCCTCAGTGGTCGACTGAGACGTTGGTTAGCTTCTTGACCGACAAATTTAAGAAGCAGCGGCAGGCGGACGTTGAGGATCTGGAGAAGGCAATGGAGGGGGCTTTGGCCCCAATTCGGGTGGCCATGGACAAGATGGATCGGCAGATAGAGGTTCAAGGAGTGATGATACAGAAGGTGCAGGTGGCACTTTCTGACCATCGTGATCAGATTGTCTCCCTGAAGGCTGAAATAGCATTGTTGGCTGACGAGTGTAGAGTGCTAACAGCCAAGGATAACGATCTGGAGAACTGCTCCAGACACCAAAACTAAGACTCTTTGGGCTGTCCGGGGGCCTGGAGGGTTCGGACTCTAAAGACTACGGCCGGGATTCTCCGACCCCCCGCCGGGTCGGAGAATCTCCGGGGGGAGGCGCGAATCCTGCCCCGACTGCCTTATTCTCTGCCTCCGTTTTTCGGGCGGCATCGGGATTCCCGCCACGTCAGTCGGGCGCCGTTGAGAGCGCCCCCCCCACAGCGATTCTCCGGGCCCCGATGGGCTGAGCGGCCATCCAGTTTTGACCAGTCCCGCCGGTGTGAATTACTCACCTCACACACGGCGGGACCTGGCAGGTGAGTATGCGGGGACGGTGCTCGGGTGGGGGGGGGTGGGGGAGGGGGGTGCGGGGGGGATCCGACCCCAGGGTGGGCCCCCACGGTGGCCTGGCCGCGATCAGGCCCTACCAATCTGCGGGCGGGCTTGTTCCATGGGGGGACTTCTTTCCTCTGCGCCGGGCCCCTGTAGGGCTCCGCCATATTGGCGCGGAGAAGAGAATCCCCGCGCATAAGCGGAAATATGCCAGCCGGTCTGCGCATGTGCGGAAATACGCCGGCTGGTCCGCGCATGTGTGAGATCACGCCGGCAGTTCCGCACATGTGCGAACTCGCTCCGGCCCTTCAGCACTGGCTGGAGCGGCGCTAACCCTTCTGCCGTCCACCTAGCCTCCGAAAGTTCAGAGAATTCCTCACTTTCGGGGCCTGTTGACGGCGGAGTGGTTGGCGCCGGTTTTCCCGCCGGCGTGGGGACTTAGTCCCCAGAAGGGAGAACCTTGGCCCATATGTCTAAGATGTTTGGAAAGTTGGTGGGCGAGGGGGTCTTTTCGACCGCTCCATGTTGGGTTAGGTCCATTGGTCGCTGAGGCAGAAGTCCAGATCTGGGGAGTCATCACAGGCAATCATAGTCAGGTTTCATCAATACCGAGTGGGCCCTGAGGTGGGCAAAGGACCATCAAGACTCCAGATGGGAGGGCCAGGCCATCAGAATATATCAAGTTGTTGGGGCAGCTGGGGAGCTACTACTGGGCAGCAAATGTGGCGATGATCCGCAAGTGGGTTATGGAGGGAGAGGGGGCGGCATGGAAGAGGATGGAGATGACGTCCTGTAAAGGAACGAGCCTGGGGGCGTTGGTGACGGCACTATACCACGAGCCCGGTGGTGGCGGCAACGCTAAGGATCTGGGGCCAGTGGAGACGGCACCGGGGTGCAATGGGAGCATCGGTGTGGTCCCCGATCAGGGGTAACCACCGGTTTGTCCTGGGGAAGATGGACGGGGGGTTCCAGAGCTGGCATCGGGCGGGGATTGGAAGAATGGGGGACCTGTTCATCGACGGGACGTTTGCGAGCCTAGGGGCACAGGAGGAGAAGTTTGAGTTACCCCTGGGAAATGCCTTTAGATATATGCAGGTGAGGGCTTTTGTGAGGCGACAGGTGAGGGAATTCCCGTTGCTCCCGGCACAAGAAGTTCAAGATAGGGTGATCTCGGGTGTATGGGTCGGGGAGGGCAAGGTGTCGGAAATACACCAGGAGTTGAAAGAAGAGGGGGAAGTGCTGGTAGAAGAGTTGAAGGGTAAATGGGAGGAGGAGCTGGGGGAGGAGATCGAGGAAGGTCTGTGGGTTGATGCCCTAGGTAGGATTAATTCCTCCTCCTCGTGTGCCAGGCTCAGCCTGATACAATTTAAGGTGGTCCACAGAGCGCACTTGACGGGGGCGAGGTTGAGTAGGTTCTTTGGGGTAGGGGACAGATGTGGAAGGTGCTCAGGGAGCCTGGCGAACCATGTCCATATGTTTTGGTCATGCCCGGCACTGGAGGGGTTCTGGAGAGGAGTGACGGGAGCAATATCTCAGGTGGTGAAAGTCCGGGTCAAGCCAAGCTGGGGGCTAGCAATATTTGTAGTGGACCAACTGGGAGTGCAGGAGGCGAAAGAGGCCGGCATTCTGGCCTTTTCTCCCTAGTAGCCCGGCGAAGGATCTTGCTAATGTGGAAGGAGGCGAAGCCCCCCAGCCTGGAGGCCTGGATAAATGATATGGCTGGGTTCATAAAGTTGGAGAGGATTAAGTTCGCCTTGAGAGGGTCTGCGCAGGGGTTCTACAGGCGGTGGTAACCGTTCCTAGACTATCTCGCGGAGCGTTAGAGGAAGGTCGGTCAGCAGCAGCAGCAACCTTGGGGGGGGGGGGGGGGAAGGGGGGGGACGTCCTGGTAGCGGGGGGGAAGGGGGGACTGCCTGGGAGGGTGGATGAGCAAGAGATAACATGAAGGGTTGGGGAAACTGGCACCTACGGGTGAGGACCAGTGTACAAAGCTGTGTAAATATATCATTTTGCCATGTATATATCTTGCTCTGCGCGATTTCTCGGTTTTTTTTGTTACGAGGGGGGGGGGGTTATTGTTTGTAAGGGAGAAAAATTGTGTTAAAAAACTTTAATAAATATATATTTTTTTAAAAAGTTGTTGGGGCAGAGCTGGTGAAAAGGTGTGTGACATTTAATAAGGCCAAGGCCACGCTGTACAAGAGCAATATGAGGTTTGGTGTGTGCCTGGCTTGTCTTCAGGTGACTTTCAAGGACAGAGACTTTGATGCGCGGAGGATGCAAATGAGTTTGTCCAGAAGCACAGACTAAGGGTAAACTAAAGTGCTTAAGGACTACGGAGTTTGTTCTTTGTTCATTGGTAAGTTCATCAGTATTTGTATTTATTGTGGATTGTTGTAATGTGGGAAGGGCTTGGTATTGTGTCTGGATTTGTTGGTGGTTGCTTTTTCTGGGCAAAGTTGGGGTTTGTATATTGTACTGTTGGGAGTTTTCTTTTTGGGAGGGAGGGGCGTTGGGTGTGATTTTCCTCTATTCTTCTGGATTAAAGTTTGGTTCGGGCAGGGGGGGGGGGGATGATCATTGTTATATTATTTAGTTGACATTGATTTCTACCCTGTGCAGGGTTACCCTGCTAGCAATATAGCTAGTTAACGGGAGCGGAGAAGAGGAGATGTCTGCAGCTTGTTGCCATTGGGTGGGTTTTTCTGTTTTTATTAATGTTATGAGCTTAGGCTTTTTGTTTCTGTTCTGTTTGGGGACAGAGAAGGGGAGGGGGCTCCGTTCTCTTGTTGGTTGTTTGTTTGGTTCCCATGGTGCGGAAGAGCTGGAGGGGGGGGTTAGACTGCTGACGGTGATGGTTCCTTTGTTTTGGAACTGGCTTGATGGGGGATGTGATGGCCATCTTGGGTGGGCCTGGAGCTTGTGCAGGTTGGGCACTGCTGAATTGCCTCAGAAGGTGGATATGGCTCAACCTGAGTCGGGGGGGGGGGGGGGGGGGGGGAGTGGGTGGGCATGTTCAAAGGCCCCTGTCCAGTTGTAAACTTGGAATGGCCCACTACAAAAAGTACCAGTTTGCACAGCTGAGAGATTTGAAGGCAGATCTGTTTTTTCTACAGGAGACCCGTTTGAGAATCAAGGATTGAACAAGGTTGCAGAAGGGATGGGTGGGGCAGGTGTAAGGGATGGGTGGGGCAGGTATCACTCGGTTTCGGATTGTAGGGCGTGCGGGGGGGGGGGGGGGCTCTGTATTGATTAATAAGAGTGTTTTTTTCTGCGGTTAACATATTAGCAGACCGGTAATCAATAGTGGGTCATTGGCGGGCACACCGGTGATTTTGGTAAATGTGTATGCATCGAACTGGGATGACACAGCATTCATTAATAAGGTGCTGCGTTTGTCCCAGATCTTTATTCACATCAGATAATTATGGGGGTGGGGGTGGGACTTCAAATGTGTTTTGGATTCTAGGTTGGATAGGTCGAGTCCTAAGTCTGAGTCCATCATGGATGGCAAAGGAGTTATTGGTTTTCATGGAACAGGTGGGGGGTGGGGGTGGGGAGGATCCATAGAGATTTAGGTTTCCGAGGGATAAGGAGCTTTCTTTTTTTTCCCATGTCCATTGGGTTTACTGCCGGATTGACTTCTTTGTGGTGGGAAGATCTCTTCTCCCTGGGATGAGGGGGGTGTGGTGCTCGGCGACCATTACATTGAATCATGCTCTGCATTTTGTGGACCTGATGTTGGAGCCGGGCCGCTCTCAGTGACCCCCGTGGAGACTGGAAAAAGCGTTGTTCACATATAAGAGTTATTGTGAGCGTGTTTCCTCTGCCATTGGGAAATATGTTGAGTTCAACAGGAACGAGGTGGCTTCACCTTCCACTCTGGGAAGCCCGAAAGGCAGTTATTAGGGGGAGATAATCTCTTATCAGGTGCATAGGGATATATCTGGGAAGGTGGAGAGGCAGAAGCTGGTGGACTTAATTTTCAAGGTGGACGCCGTTACTCAATTGCCCCGACACCGAAGTTTTTGATAATAATCTTTATTGTCACAAGTAGGCATACATTGACACGGCAATGAAGTTGCTGTGAAAAGCCCCTAGTCGCCACATTCCAGCACCTGTTCAGGTACATAGAGGGAGAATTCAGAATATCCAATTCACCTGACAGCACGTCTTTCGGGACTTGCGGGAGGAAACTGGAGCACCCAGAGGAAACCCACGCAGACACAGGTAGAATGTGCAGACTCCACACAGACAGTGACCCAAGCCAGGAACCGAACCTGCGACCCTGGAGCTGTGAAGCAACAGTGCTACCGGAAAGAAATAAATTGCAAATAGATTTTGAGTTGTTGTCAACGGGTGAGCCAGCTGCGATGCTCAAGGGAGACTTTTTATGAGTATGGGGAAAATGCCATCGTCTGTTTGTTCACCAGCAGAGATGGCAGGCTTCCTCCCAGGAGATAGTGCAGGTTAAGGACCTGGGTGGCCAGTTGGTTTCTGCCCCTGAGAAGATTAATGAGGTGTTTGAGGCCTTCTACCATACGCCTCAGTATGAGGCAGAGCCCCCAGAGGAGGGTTCATCAATGAAGCAATTTTTGGATGAGCTGACCTTTCCTGAGGTGGAGCAGGAGAGAAGTTGGAGTTGCCGAGAGGGCCGGAGATCATTAGCTGTATTTGGTTAATGCAGGTGGGCAAAGAACCGGATCCAGATGGGTTCCCTATTGAATTTTGCGAACAATTTGTTGGTCTGTTGGTCCCAGTTCTGCTGGATATGTTTAATGATTCTGTGTCCCGGGGCTGTTGCTGGCCACCCTGGCGCAGGCATTGAATTCATTGGTCCTGAAGAAGTACAAGGATTCCATGGAATGTGGGTTGTATCGGCCTATTTCATTGTTAAATGCTGATGCTAAGTCAGTGTTTTTCAAACCTTTGTGACCGGGACCCATTTTCACCAACCCACCATCCTTCGGACCCACGCCGGCCGACCTTCGTGAGCCACGCTGCCTGAGTTTCGCAACTCACTATTTTCACTTACCTTTAATGTTACAGGTGAGCCTGCTTGGTCCTCAGGATCCCACTTGCTTTGTTATTCAATGTTACATTTCTGATAATGACTTCAGCTGATGATTTAAGATCTCATCCATTGAAAGAAATCAAGAGGTCGTTCCTCGAACTCGCCATTCCTAGTCTTCAAATGCCTTTGAAATTTTGAGGGTTTGAATCTTTCATTTGCCAGTGCTTCCCTGCATATAACACACATTAACTTTGAATCTTGATTCGCAGTAGCACAATTAATAAACTTATTCCTCAAGTAATCATCTTTATGATGCTTTGTTCCTGTTTTCAGCTTCTTCTTCATGGGATGTTCACCAGAAGCCCTGGAGTTCGCACCAGCACTGCTGACAGCTGCAAAATGAAGGAATCTCGCTCATGCCCAGAACACATGGCGTCAGTGTATGGGGCCCATAACCTGCTCTCTGCCGCCACTCCAGGCAGGAAGATTCCAGCAATTTTAAAAAAAAAATCTGTTCCTGGGTCAGCGCGCTGACATCAGGAGGAGGCACTCTGCCCCGCTGTGCTCCAGACCTGTGCACTGTTGAGGCACGCATGCGTGGAACGGCTGGCATTCTGAAAGCCAGTCGCGGCTGTTGGGCACTACTTCCCGAGATCAGGAACGGTGCGACACATGGCCTCACAATCGTTAACACCGTAACGCATGGCCCTGTGACCCTCCTGACACCCGCCTGCGACCCACCCACAGGTCATGGCCCTGGGTTTGGAAATGACTGAGCTAAGTATTGGCTAAGGTGTTGGCAATGCATTTGGAGTTCTGCCTACCTGGGGTGATGTTGGAGGAGCAGACTGGATTTGTTAAGGGTCAGCAGTTGTTGGCCAATATTAGGAAATTGTGAAATGTTTTGCTTTTGCCCTCCTTGGGGACCAAGCCAGAGATGGTTATTTTGATGGACACGGAGAAGGCGTTCGATAGGGTTGAATGGGGGTACCTCTTTGGGATCCTGGGGCGGTTTGGCTTTGGGCCAAAATTTATTTAATGGATTAGACTTTTGTGCAGGGTCCCCACCGCGAGTATACGTACTAATGCCCTGAGCTTCTGTTATTTCCAACTGAACAGGGGTACAAGGCTGGGGTGTCCACTGTCTCCGCTTTTGTTTGCCTTAATCGAGTCGCTGACCATTGTATTGAAGTCATCTAACAGATGGAGGGGGATAGAGCGTGGGGGGAGAGAGCATAGGGTGTCCTTATATGCGGACAATTTGTTACTATATATCATAGATCCACTCTCCAATGAGGGGGAGATAATGCAGTTGCTCAGGAAGTTTGGCTCCTTTTCGGGATACAAGCTGAATCTGGGCAAGACTGAATATTTTCAGGTGAACCCACCGGGTAATGGAGCTGATCTGGGGAGGCTGCCATTTCAACCGGCCACGACCAGCTTCCGGTATCTGGGAACCGGTGGCCAATGATTCGGGCATCCCTCCATAAACTTAACTTTTCCAGCCTGAAGGGAAGGGTACAGACTGTGAAGATGAATATTCTCCTGAGGTTTTTGTTTTTGTTCTAGTGTCTCCCAGTCTTTCTTCCCAAGGCTGTCTTTTGCAGGTTTAACAAATTTATATCTGCCTTTGTTTGGGCTGGTAAGACTCCTCGGGTTTGTAGGATGTTTTTGCAAAGGGATAGGCAGGCGGGGGCAGGGGCGGGGGGGGTGTTCAGCACTACCTAATCTGTTAAGTTACTACTGGGCGCCAAATATTGATAAGGTGTGGGGGTGATTCGAGGATCCAAACTCTATATGGGGGTGGATGGAGGAGGTTTCATGCACATGGTTGAGTCTGAGGGCCCTGGTTACTGCACCACTCCCATTTTCCCCTGCTAGATTCTCTTGGCCCGGTGGAGTATCAGACTCGCCGGTGCTGCTGACGGGGACAAGGGCAGATGTCCTAGCCTTTGCCTCGCTAATAGCCCAGAGGAGAGTTCTGCTTGGGTGGAGATCCCCGGTGCCACCTACGGCCTCAGCTTGGTTGGGGTTCTGATGGAATTTTTGCAACTTGAGAAGATCAAGTATACCATGAGGGATTCGGTGGATGGGGGATGGGCTGTAACTTCCTTTTTCAGCAAACTGATTACCATCAGCTGTTGGGGTGGGAGGGGGCGTAGGGGTGTTTGTCTTTTTATATTTTTTATTAAGGTTCTGTTTTCTCTATAGGAGGTGGGGGAGGAAAAGAAGGGGTGTACTTTTAGGATATTACGGGGTTGGGATTTGCTGTATTGGTTTTTTTTGTTACAATAAAAATATTTTTTAAAAACCCACCTCTAGGGAACTTCCAGTGGCGACATGTAGGAGGAGGTAGCACGTTGGGTAGCTCCCACCAGAGTCCTTGGTTTTTGTTCCTTTTCACCCAATTTTTGGGGAGAATTTGTATGGAAACTCATCCCAATTGAGAGTGGGTTCTTTTTAAAAAATATATTTTTATTAGAGTATTTGCAAGTTTTTATAATAATAACAATAACAATGACATAAATATGGTACAATAAACATTTCCACCCCCATCCCAATCTTCCCACCCCCAACAATAAAACAACAGAGTTTTCTCCGATTCCAAAAGTTCCTGGTAGATATCTGATACCTTCCCCTCTCCCACCCAGGTACTGGAGACTACTCTGTCCTGTATCACCTGTGGCGGCAGCAGCGGGAAGGCTGGAACCTGCCTTCTCACGAAGTCTTGCACCTGCAGATACCTAAACCCATTTCCTGCTGGCAATTCTAATTTATCCTCCAAGGCTTTCAAGCTGGGGAAGCTCCTGTCTATAAATAGATCCCCAATCCTCCTAATTCCTGCCATTTGCCATCTCTGGAATCCACCATCCAGCCTACCCAGTACAAACCGATGATTATTATAAATCAGGGGCCAAGAAATTGCACAAATCAGGGATACCAGAGGCACGCTAGAAACAGAACCAGAAAAGATCAACAAAACCTTAAAGCCCTTTTACCAAGGGCTGTACACCTCACAGCCCCCAATGGGGGAGTCTGGGATGAAACGGTTCCTTGATGGACTGGACATTCCAGTCGTGGGGGAGGGCAGAAAATGGGGCTTGGAAGCACCACTAGCACTGGGAGAGATCATGGACAGCATTAGCTCCATGCAGGCGGGGAAGGCGCCGGGACCCGACGGGTTTCCAGCGGACTTCTATAAAAAATTTGCGACAGCACTGGCCCCGCACCTGCGGAGATGTTCACAGACTCGTTAGCTAGGGGCACACTGCTAGCACAGACCTCAATCTCGCTGATACCTAAGAAAGCCAAAGACCCAACGGAATGTGGGTAATACAGGCCCATCTCACTGCTGAATGCAGACGCCAAAATACTGGCCAAAATCCTAGCCAAAAGATTAGAAGACTGTGTACCTGAGGTGGTCGCAGAGGACCAGACGGGCTTTGTCAAAGGTAGACAGCTTACCTCGAACATCAGGCGCCTGCTGAACGTGATAATGACCCCCTACGGGGAGAGAACACCAGAGGTAATCGTCTCCCTAGATGCAGAAAAGGCCTTCGACAGAGTCGAATGGAAATACCTCAGAGGTACTGGAGCGGTTCGGGCTTGGAACAGGGTACACCTTCTGGGTAAAGCTCCTACACAGCGCTCCCATGGCGAGCGTACAGACCAACAATACCAACTCCTGATACATCCAGCTGCACACGGGCACCAGACAAAGATGCCCATTGTCCCCTCTGCTGTTCGCTCTAGCGATCGAACCACTAGCAAATCCGCTGAGAGCAGCAAAAAGCTGGAGGGGGATCCGAAGGGGAGGCAGAGAGCACAGAGTCTCACTCTATGCAGATGACCTGCTCCTCTACATTTCGGATTCACAGAGCAGAATGGATGGAATCATCGCGCTCCTGAAAGAATTTGGCGCCTTCTCGGGCTACAAACTCAACATGAGCAAAAGCAAGATCTTCCCGGTTCACCCACAAGTAGGTGGGGCAGCCCTAACGGGACTGCCGCTTAAACAGGCCCGACACAAATTCCGCTACCTGGGGATCCAAATAGCCCATGACTGGAAAGGGATCCACATATAGAACCTCACCAGTCTGACAGAGAAGTAAAAAAGGACCTGCAAAGATGGAACACACTCACACTCTCCCTCGCAGGGAGAGTCCAGACGATCAAAGTGAACGTACTGCCCAGATACCTTTTCCTATTCAGATCCATCCCGATCTACATCCCCAAGGCATTTTTCAAAGCACTAGACAAACTAATCATGGCGTTCGTATGGGGGGGGGGGGGGGCGGCGACCGAGCATGTAAGGGGATGGATCAAGGAGCCAGAAGCCGAATGGGTGCGCGCGGAGGAGGCCTCCTGCAGGGGGACCTCCCTCCGGGCCCTCGCCACGGTGGCGCTCCCAACCCCACCCAAAAAACACTCCAGCAGCCCGGTGGTAATAGCCACCCTCCAGTCCTGGAACCAACTACGGCAACAATTTGGCCTGACCAGAATGTCGGGTAAAGCTCCCATCTGCAACAACCATAGGTTCGCACCAGCGCTGACTGACGCCACCTTCAAAAGGTGGGGACAGGACGGAGGGACACTGACAGTCAGGGACCTATACACGGACGGCAGGATCGCAACACTGGGCGAACTGAGAGAAATTCCAGCTAGCCGGGGGAACGAGCTAAGGTACCTATGTTGCTCTTTATAGCCTTAGTTTTATTACCTCTGATTATGTCACCTTTGCTCACGAGTCGCCAGGTATCTTTCTGATACCGCCACGTGGTTCAAGCTCGAGTTATGATTAATAAGTCAGCACACCGCTTAGTAAGATTGAAATCAACGGTCATTTATTATATACAACAATTAATGCTTACACAATAATCCTACTATCTATATCGAAACCTACCACTACTGGCCAATACTTAACTTTAGGAAGGGCCCACCAGGTCAGGGAAACAAATGGCTTATCGAATCGGATCTGGCCCGCGGGATTCAAAAGGCTGATGCGGGTCGATGGCTAGGAGTCTTTATCGGGTAGCGATCGCTGGAGTCAAACTTACAGTTTCTGGTCGATGTTCTTGCGAAGGTCGCGAGCAGGAGAAGAAGGGGGAGAGAGAGAGCGAGATCTGAACTTGGCCCCCCACTTTATAGGGCCCAGGGGCTTCCCGCCTCTCAGGGCGGCCCTTGACCCTGAGTCCCAAGTGATTGGACTTGTTCCCAATCACTGGGTTCAATATGCTCCAATAATGGGGCGATTCCTCGATCGGGGGTGGTCGTTCACCTGTCTTTGTTTCGGCCACTGCAGGCGCCGACAGGTCTGGCCTGGCATATAATTGCTAATATGTTGCAATTGTTCCCGGGGATAGCCGATTAAACTGCAGATGTCTGTGTTGATGTGCTGCTAATAGTCTTGAGTATCTATCTGGGCCGACTTCCCCAGAGACGAATACGCTATTCTGTCTGCAGCTGTCCTTTTGTGTCCTGTTGGCTGGTTTTCCCATCAGCC
The DNA here is from genome assembly GCF_047496885.1 of Scyliorhinus torazame. Taxonomy (NCBI): domain Eukaryota; kingdom Metazoa; phylum Chordata; class Chondrichthyes; order Carcharhiniformes; family Scyliorhinidae; genus Scyliorhinus; species Scyliorhinus torazame. The sequence goes on from NC_092708.1 coordinate 344,622,217, forward strand.
TTTTCGGTTAGCCATTTTAAATTGGGTTTTGGCCAAATTAATAGGGAATCAGCCATTTTAGGTGGCTACAGACCCTCCTTGTGATCCTAACGCGAAGCGTGAAGGATCACATAAATTTTGTCCTTTCCGTCCCCTGACCGGGGGGATACCTCCTACATGGCCACTATTCTGACCCTAGCTATGCACAAAAATTTACCTAAATAATTCTTGAGGGCGCTATGTCAGGCAGGGGCATGTATCTAAAAAATAAAGAATTGGAACCTCTAATTTTACCTAAATACACTCATTACGCATTGCATAATCCTATCTCTCTAAAACATACAACAATCATAACATTCCATATATTCTTTCCTGGCTTGGCAGTCAAGCTCAGGATCACACATTTTTTTCTTGTTATAGGTAGTTTTGTACATCTTTTAGTTACAGGAAAACGCAAGTGCTTGTTCTTTATTTTTGTATTATAGGTCGCGGGGGTCTGGGGTCTGGTCATACCCGAACATAGGGGATTGGATCCGATATACCGGGGTTCAAGCGCGGTACGCTCTCCTTCTCCATTTGCGGAGGTGCATAGTCTGTACTGCACAGCAGAGTATTGCCAATGCTAATAGTGCTTCAATAACATACGACAAGGAGTACCAAGTTATGAACTTGGCACACCAGGATAATGCAGCGTGGCTGGTGACTGGGCCCTCGGTACTGCGGGGCAGTGAAACATTAACGGCTGGGGGGTTTGAAGTAATGGGGTCCGCGTTCCCGCGCAACCAAATGTTCAGTATAAAAATCTTGATCACGATGAAAGAAGTCCTCATGGCTGTCCTCTTTCTTTTTCTGTCTTTGTGTTCTCTGTTTTCTCCGGTCCTGGAGCTTCTGGAGTTCTGTAAAACAAGCATAGTATCTGTAACTACCTTGGTATAATATCCGGTATGTTAGTGCGTCTGTCCTTCGGGGCCAATTATTCCCTTATAATTGGTCACTCTATGTGACTCCCTCATTTTTTTTTCTTCAAAACAAATGTTAGGACATGGCACACTTCCCAATGGTGGACCAGTGCTAAGTTTATCATCCAAATGTTCTAGGATGTAAATAGCATTTGGCAGCAACCTAAAGGTTGCCTAAATAAAACTGTTTTTGAAAGGAAAAGGTCGAATGAGGTTCGTATGGGCCGCGACGGGTAAGATTTGGATGGAGTCTCCGGGTAGGACGGCTACCAATACCGTATCTCCCCTACCTGAGCGTTTTTGACCAACGGGGGGGGGGGGGGGGGGGGGGGGGGGGGGTCCCCAGGCAGGGGGTTTCTCCACTGCCTGAGCAACCGACAAGAACGGGCAAAAATGTAGTCATCATGGTGGGGTTGCTGCTGTGATTCTTCCATCAAATCAGATCGGGCATCTGGCCTTGAACCAGTACCAGCTGAAAAGCTGGTGCTGTGCTTCTACCATCGAATCAGAACGGGCGCCTGGCACTTGGACCAGTACCAGCTGAAAAGCTAGTTCCTCTGAACGAGCGTGTGGTGCTGACCAGGTATCTGTGGACAAGTTGGTACCATTGTGGTATCTGTGGACAAGTTGGTACCGCTGGCCGCGGTGGGTCTCTGAGGCAAGTCCTCAGAGATTTCGGCAGAACGGGCGTGTGAGAAAATTCTCCTGTCGGACTAACAACGCTTAAACAAACATACAAACACCGTAAAACATCCTGCAGGTTCCATCAGGAAGGACAACACTTTTCACAAAGTGTCTCCTTTAAATCATCATGTGGACACCTCTGTTGCAAACAGGGTCGCAAAGAGGTTGGCGGATTGGGGGTCTGACTCGGATTCGTCCCCTTCTACCGGGTGCCAAATTCTGGAGTGAATTAATGTTGAGAGGGCTGCATGGTATGAGTTGTGGTTGCTCTCGTCGTTGAGGACGAGTCTGTAGGAGTTGTCGCGGTGCCAATGGCGTTTGTCAAGTTGTGTGGGGATAAAGTCGGGGTCGTCTGTGTGGTTCGGTGGTCGGTGGTGTGGTTTGTTTAAGAAAGTGATGAGGAAGGGGTCACTGGAGTCGAACTCGGAGTCGCTGGGTGTGGGACCAGGATAGTAGGGAGGCGTGCTGTGGCTGCCGTCGGGGTCACAGTCGCTGTCTCTGCTGCTGCTGTCTGTGAGCGTTCCGGGGCGGAGTGTAAAGTTTGTGGGTGGAGTAGGGGGCGAGTCCGTGTCTGGGCTGGACGTGGAGGGGGTTGGTGTGGTCACGTTGGCTGTGGGCGGGGTTTGGTCTGCTGCGTCAAGCATGACGTGGTGGGCGTGGTTTGACTGTGCTCCATAAGCCTTTAGCTGGTTTATGTGAAACCACGCAGTCTTACCATTTTGGTATTTGATTTTGTATACCGATGGGCTTACTTTATCCGTAATGGAGTACGGACCCGAGTATTTCGGAGACAGAAGTGTGCTGGGGTTATACACAGACATCATCACTTGTTGTCCTATATTATACTCCGTTGCATGTACTGTCTTATCAAAACAGGCCTTGCTTTGTTTCTTTTTAATGCCCAATTTAACAGCGGCTGCTAACTGAGCCGTTTTAACATTTACAAGTAATTGTTCAACGGCTTTCTCGTGGGTGAGGGCCGTAACTTCAGGGCTGGTCAAGTCTAAACCCAACAAGTACTCTGTCCCTTTCATGGGGCGCCCGGTCATGTGGGTGTGTGGGGTGAAACCTGTGGAGGTGGAAACAGTGTTACGCAAAAACATCAGCGCAAAGTGGAGGACCGAATCCCAAGTGGTGTTGTTCTGCTGGACCATTTTTCTAAGGGTGGTTTTTAGGGTCCGATTCATGCGCTCCACTATACCACTCGCCTGTGGGTGGTACGCAATGTGAAATTTTTGGGTTATGCCAAATATCGTGAGGACGTTCTGCATGACCCGTCCCGTAAAGTGAGAACCTTGGTCCGATTCAATACTGCGGGGGAGTCCCCATCTCGTAAAGATGTGCTGGGTTAGGATCTTGGCTGTGGTTTTTGCGGTGTTGGTACGGGCTGGAAATGCTTCCACCCACTTTGTAAAAGTGTCAATGACCACCAGAACATATTTATAGCCATTCCTGCAAGGGGGCAATGGACCCATAAAATCGATCTGGAGGTTAGTCCAGGGGCCGTTAATGGGTCAGGTGTGGCTGAGATGTGCCTTTTTGGCATATCTATCTGGGTTGTTCTGAGCGCAGATGAGGCAATTCTCAATGTAATGGGATACATCCTCTTTGATATTTGGCCACCAACAAAGCTGTTTGAGGTGGGCTGCGGTGGGTTTGATTCCCTGGTGTCCATGACCATCATGGAATAAACAGATTATTTGGTTCCTATCCTGCTCAGGAACTACATAAAGGGTGTCCTTTAGCACCACACCGTCATGTGTGGTTATTGCATTTCTGTACCTTTCGTATGAGGCTGGAAACTTCCCTTTCACGATTTCAGTGAGAGCGCTATCCTGCTTCTGGGCCTCTACTAGATCTTCGATCCTAGTCTGCGCGAACTGAACTGCACTCACTGGCGCACTCACTGGGGCGCTCTCGGGGGGGCTTCCAAAAGTACCCATGCCTGGATCCTGCCTTAGCCAGTGCGTCGGCTTTTACATTTCCAGGGGGGAGGAACGATGGTGTCTGCAACTTTTATAATGCCAAAGGTCCGGTTCTTGGCTTTTTCCAAAATATGGCGGAGTAATGGGGCTGAGGGGAGGGGTTTCCTATCCGCGGAAACAAATCCTCTTGTTTCCCAGAGGGGCAGAAATTCAGTGAGGCTGTTGCACACGTATAGACTGTCTGAATATATGTCTGCTGGGCTGGGGAAGAAATCTGGGTGCTCTACAATGTAAGCGATGGCCGCAAGCTCTGCTGCCTGCGCGCCTAAGTGTCAGGGTAATTTTAATGCGATTTCCTCGAGGGCGCGTCCCAGCGCGTCCTCCACATAAATCCCACAACCTGTTATGTGTTCCCCATCCAGGATTGTGGAAGATCCATCCACATAAATCCTAATGGGATCACACGTGTCCGGGTGAGGGGGGCTTTGAGATGGAGTGGCTAGTTTTCTGGGGGGTGTTTTCGCGATAAAGAGGCCTGTATTATGGTGGGGCGAGATGATTTCACACTCATGGGGGGTTCCGGGGTAATGTAGATTGTCCGCTAAGTTTGTGTGTGTTTTGGTCCGTTTGACTGTGATGTCCCATCCTTGTAAGAGAAGGGTCCACCTAGCAGCACGGATTTGGCTGATGGAACCGTCTTTAAGTCATCCGTCTAGTAAAAGTTGGGTGGGGGTGTGCTCGGTCAAAATGGTGTTGGGGTTCAGTCCGGTAATGTATGAGAAGTACTGGACTGCCCAGAAAACTGCGAGCTGATGCCCCTCTCAGGCTGAGAATCCCTGCTCCACAGCATCTAAAATTCGGGCGGCATAAGCCACGGGTCTTAGCTGGTTGTGCCGTTCCTGCAGGAGCACGGCTGAAAGGGTGCGGTCTGTGGTCGCTACCTCTATGGCGTAAGGGGAAAGCAGGTCGGGAACTTGTAGTGCGGGGGCGGCTATGAGCGCCTGTTTTAATGATTCCACAGCATCCGTATGCTGCGGAAGCCACTCCCAGGGGGCTCCTTTCTTTAAGAGCTCTGAGAGGGGCGCTGCCTTGCTGGCGAAACCGTCAATGTGGTTTCGGCAGTAGCCAACCAGTCCTAAAAATGACCGGAGGGCTGAAACGTTTTGGGGAAGGGGCAATTTAGCGATCGAGTCAATTCTTTTGTGCTCGATCTCGCGTTTGCCGTGTGTGATAATAGTACCAAATATACCACTTTCTCTTCCAATATCTGGGCCTTTTTGGGGTTTACTTTACAGCCAATGGAATGTAGTAATTCCAGGAGTTCTGACAGAAGCTCAATGTGCTCTTCCTTCGTATCTGTCTGCAGTAGTAGATCGTCTACATACTGTACCAGACATTCGGGGAGAGAAAATTTCGCTAGTCCATTTGCCAGCTGTCGGTGGAAAATGGAGGGGGAGTTGTGGAAGCCTTGTGGCAGGCATGTCCACATGTATTGCTGCGCTCTGAAAGTGAAGGCAAATTTATACTGGCATGCCTTTGCCAATGGAATGGACCAGAATCCATTACTGACGTCCAAAACCGTGAAATATTGGGCATGGAGTCCCTGTTTGAGCATGGTCTCTGGACTTGTTGCAATGGTGGGGGCTGCTACGGGGGTGACTTTATTGAGTTCCCGATAATCTATGGTCAAGCGCCATGATCCGTCAGGCTTCCTTACTGGCCAAATCGGGGCATTATTAGTTGAGGCTACCGATCTTAGGACACCCTGCTCTAATAAACTTTCTATAACCTTTAGGATTTCTCCCTCTGCTTCTAGGGGGAATCCGTACTGCTTTTGGGGTCTAGGGTCGGGTCCTGTTATTTGTACGGAAATGGTCATCCGTCCACAGTCGTGTTTGTGGGTCGCGAATGATGCCCTGTTTTTTTGCAGGACTGCCCTAACCTGTCGGTCCGTGCTGAGTGTGGTGGGGTTGAACCAAAACTCGCCTACTGCGCTAATTTTGTTCATATAATCCCCGAGATTGAGTGTTGCGGGGGCTCTAGCGGATTTCGCCATGTTCCAGACACACTGGTTGACTGGATCGAAAGAGAGGTGATGAGAATTCATGAAGTCGATCCCCAAAATGTGCTCTGCTGTTGGGGGCAGGTCGACTAACACTACGGGGTGTTTTGTATTAATGGTTTCGATTTGGATGGGTACAGGGGTTGTGATATGTCCCTATTGTGAGTGGCCTGTGAAGCCGCTGAGGGTGATAGTGGCTGTGGTGGGCCACGTGTCCTTACCAAGGGTGGAGGAATTTAAGGTTGTGCGGGACCCTATGTGGCCCAGAGAAGCTCGATCGGCTGTCCCCTAACCTTTGCTGCGACTACGGGTCGTCCTGACCTATCCCAAAGGGTATCGCAGACCCAGCTGGGGGAGCCTGTACACCGTCAGTCCGTTCATGTCAAGTCTGTCTGATTGGACTGGGCGCTAACGCTATGTATGGGTTCTGTTTTTTTCTTATTGATAGTGCCTGTCTGTTGGGCTCTCTGTGGCTTTTGAGGGCCATTGCATTCTTTGGCAAAATGTCCCAATTGTCCGCAATTGTAGCATTCTTGCGGTTTTGCTGGGGGGCTGCTCTTCCCCTCGTTTACCCAGGCGGGGTTGTGAAGAGTGGTTCTTACTGCCTGTACGTCTGCGGCGGCTTGCTTTTCCTCAGGGGTTCTAGCTGCGGGTTTACTGTGAGCCGCTTGTTCCCAAACGCGGGACAATCTTTTGACCACCCACTTCTCATTATGAGCCTCCTCCGAGGGATCATAATTATTACAGGCATTCTGTCCTGCTTCCGTGGCATGGGAGATAAGGGTCCATTTGGCCATATTGTCTGCGGACAAATGGGTACGGTCTACATTTCCGAAAACGGCTTCAAAGTGAATCCACAAGCGTCCTGCGAATGCTGTGGGGTGTTCAGACTTTTTCTGTCTGCACTTATTTAGACCGTCTACGGGGTCGCCCTGGTTATACCCGATCGCATCCAGGATCGCGGTATGCCTTTCTGCAAGGGTGCCTCCTCCTACATTCTGTGGGTCGGGGAGGGCTGCTGCGACCGATGGGTCTAAGCTGAGGACCGTGAGCTTTACCTGCTCTTTCTCATCCAGGCCGTACATGGTCGCCTGGTGTTTGACGGTGGCAAAGAAATGGTGTTGGTCTGAAGCGGGGAGGAACGGTGTGATTTTAGCACATGCGTCCCGTAATTGGGTCACTGTGAGGGGGGGTGGAATATAAGACTTCCGCCTCGTCTGCTGTGGCGGTGCGGTGGGTTGTTACAGGATTCATGGGAGCCTGTATTACCTGCTGTGTGGGGGTTCTCTCCTCCTTTGGGGCTTTCCCTGCGCACATGTTCCCTGAACATATCTCTGCGCTGTCTCTTGCAGTTCTTCCCAATCAGGGCCGTCTTCCTGTTCTAAACTTTCCCCAAAGGTGTCTTGGAATCCCTTTTGGACAGAAAGCATTGATCGCAGGTCTGCAATTTGCTTTTGGCACTTCGCATGGTCTAAGGTACTCTGCCTTTGTTCCATGGTTGCAGCGTGGAGCACTCTCAAGGCTGCCTTGAGATCACTACATTGCTTCTGTAGCGTCTCCACCTGCTTCTCTGTCTCTTTCTTAACCAGGACGGCACGCTGCGTGTCCTGATAAGCCTTCTCATACTGGGATTGAAAACTGCTTAAATGCGCCAGACAAGACTGGTGACCCCGTTTGGCGTCAGCCACCTCTTCGTCCTTGGCTGCTAACTGCCTTTTCAATTCCAGGTTCTCTTTTTCCATCTCGCATACATCGATTTTACTCATACGATGTATGCCTTCTATTTCTTTTCGGAGCGTCCTGACGACCTCCTCTGTGCCTCGCAATTGTGCCATGCAGGACACGATTGCCATCGGCTTGCGCGCTTTTGCTAAGCTTTTCTTATGAATCTCACTCATGTTCTCCCACCAAGTATGCCCTATACTTCCGGGACCTGAGTCGTCATTATTACAGAAACCGCTCCACATGGGCCATCCTTTGCCCTGCAGAAATTTGCGAATTTCCACTTCCCAAATGGGACACTGTCCCACTTTAATGCTGCTGATCGGCGCGACCGCAAATTCTTCGGGGTTCATGAGGCGTTGCATTGCCTGCATGGCCATCTCTCTTATCTGCTCGCTACGTTCAAATTTGGAACAGGGGGCTAAGGTGGTGTCGTAGATGCGGGTACGGCTTGCGCTAATTTCCGGAAATACCGACTTCCAACAGTTTTGACGCAACAAAAATCTATCAGTTTTACCTTATAAGCCTGTTAGTTACGCATGCATGCACACACTTCCGAATTGTGAATTATTAACCAGAACCGCTTGAACACTTGTGGTTTTTTTTTTTTGTTTCCGATTGGGTTCTATTCAAATTTCTGGGGTTCTCCCGGAGTGGTTTTCCACTTCTATGTCGGGTCCCAGCGGAGTCGCCAATTATGTTGCTCTTTTTAGCCTTAGTTTTTATTAGCTCTGATTATGTCACCTTTGCTCACGAGCCGCCAGGTATCTTTCTGATACTGCCACTTGGTTCAAGCTCGAGTTATGATTAATAAGTCAGCACACCCCTTAGTAAGATTGAAATCAACAGTCATTTATTATATACAACAATTAGTGCTTACACAATAATCCTACTATCTATATCGAAACCTACCACTACTGGCCAATACTTAACTTTAGGAAGGGCCCACCAGGTCAGGGAAACAAATGGCTTATCGAATCGGATCTGGCCCGCGGGATTCAAAAGGCTGATGCGGGTCGATGGCTAGGAGTCTTTATCGGGTAGCGATCGCTGGAGTCAAGCTTACAGTTTCTGGTCGATGTTCTTGCGAAGGTCGCGAGCAGGAGAAGAAGGGAGAGAGAGAGCGAGATCTGAACTTGGCCCCCCACTTTATAGGGCCCAGGGGCTTCCCGCCTCTCGGGGTGGCCCTTGACCCTGAGTCCCAAGTGATTGGACTTGTTCCCAATTACTGGGTTCGATATGCTCCAATAATGGGGCGATTCCTCGATCGGGGGGTGGTCGTTCACCTGTCTTTGTTTCGGCCACTGCAGGCGCCGACAGGTCTGGCCCGGCATTCAATTGCTAATATGTTGCAATTGTTCCCGGGGATAGCCGATTAAACTGCAGATGTCCGGGTTGATGTGCTGCTAATAGTCTTGAATATCGATCTGGGCTGACTTCCCCAGAGCCGAATACGCTATTCTGTCTGCAGCTGTCCGTTTGTGTCCTGTTGGCTGCTTTTCCCATCAGCCTTTTCGGTTAGCCATTTTAAATCGGGTTTTGGCCAAATTAATAGGGAATCAGCTATTTTAGGTGGCTACAGCTGCAACTAAAAAACTTCCTACGAAAGGAGACAGGGTCATACCCACAACCACCACGACAGACACTACTGGAAGAGTTACTGGACGCAAGCATACTAGATAAAGGAAACTGTAGTGACATGTATGACCGACTGGTAGAAGGGGCCGACACCGTACTGGACGCAACAAGAATGAAGTGGGAGGAGGATCTGGGGATCGAAATAGGGTGGGGACTCTGGAGCGAAGCACTGCATAGGGTCAACTCCACCTCCACGTGCGCAAGGCTCAGCCTGACACAACTAAAAGTGGTACATAGAGTCCACTTAACAAGAACCCGTATGAGTAGGTTCTTCCCGGAGGTGGAGGATAGATGTGAACGGTGCCAAGGAGGCCCGGCCAACCACGCCCACATGTTCTGGTCCTGCCCCAGACTTGCGGAGCACTGGACAGCCTTCTTCGAGGCAATGACCAAAGTGGTGGGGGTGAGGGTGGAGCCATGCCCGAAAGTGGCGGTCTTCAGGGTTTCAGACCAGCCAGATCTATTTCTGGGGAGGAGGGCGGACGCCCTTGCCTTTGCCTCCCTGATCGCCCGCCGTAGAATCCTGTTCGGCTGGCGGTCAGCAGCACCACCCAAAGCTGCAGACTGGCTGTCCAACCTCTCGGAATTTCTCCAAATGGAGAAAATCAAATTCGCCATCTGAGGGTCAGATGACGGCTTCCACAGAACGTGGGAGCCATTTCCCCAATTGTTCTGAGACCTGTTTGTGGCCAACAAACAAGCAGAAGAATAGCCAGGTAGCCAAGAAACAGGGGAAAGTAGCCAAAGCATGAGAGGGAGAGATAGACCGGGGGGGGGGGGGGGACAGCTAAATCTAAGAGGAAGGAACGCCGAACCATTGGGGGGGGGGGCAGAAGCGGGGAGAGGGGGGGTAGAAGGAAGAGACAGGGAACAATAGAAGAGAGCCAGGGAGGGGGAGGGGGGAGGCAGGGAAACGTTAACAAACTTAACATCCACAGGAACAGAGAAAACGGGGAAGACAGGAGGGCCGCAGAAGTGGAAGTGCGCACGAGACGACAACGGCAGCGAACTCCATCTGGAAGAAGCAAGGGACGACAACACCACGAACAGATGCCTACTTATGTATGTAAATAATTTTGCCAAATGTACAGAGCTGCTGCTGCTGAGTGGGGGCATAATACCGTCCAATGACTTCTCAGGGAAAATTAAAACGTCAGCAGCAGCAGTGACCCATAGGGGAGTGGGGGTGAGTGCTCCGTTGGGAGGGTGTGGGAAGACTGAGGTGTGTGAGGTTACGTCTAGTTAATTGCTATTGTATATTCTCTTTTTGCACTATGTTAATGTTCACTCTATTTTGCTGTGTTAGGATTATTACTATTTATTATGAAAAACTTTGCAAAACTTTAATTTAAAAAATATTTTAAAAAGAAATAAATCAGGGTCCAAACCGATGCTCCCTTCACTCTCCTATCTCCTCCACTGCCCCCAGATTCTCAGAGCCGCCACCACCACCGGACTTGTGGAGTATCGGGCCGGCAAGAACGGTGAGGTGGCGTTATCAATGCTCCCGAACTTGTGTCTTTACATGACGCCGCCTCCATCCACTCCCACCAACCCCTCCCCCACTACCCACTTCCTAATCATATATTAGCCGCCCAGTAGTAATTGCAAAAGTTCGGCAGCACCAACCCACCTTCCCCCCCGACTGCGCTCCAGCAACACCTTCCTCACTCGCGGGGTTTTACCCACCCACACAAAGCCCAAAATAACCCGTTTGAAAAAGGCCCTTGGGATGAAGATGGTGAGGCACTGAAAGACAAACAGAAATCTGGGAAGGATCGTCATTTTCACAGTCTGTAACCTCCCCGCCAGTGATAGCGGGAGCATGTCCCATCTCTTAAAGTCCTCTTTCATTTGTTCTACGAGCCGGGATAGGTTTAACTTGTGCAGTGCCTCCCATTCCCGGGCCACCTGGTTTCCCAGATATCGAAAGCTCCTTCCTACCATTCTAAATAGCAGCTCTCCCAGTCACTTCTCCTGCCCTCTTGCCTGGATCGCGAACATCTCGCTTTTCCTCATGTTCAATTTATACCCCGAAAAATTACCAAATTCCCCAAGGATCCGCATAACTTCCCCCATCCCCTCCAACGAGTCTGAATTATACAAGAGGTCATCTTCGTAAAGCGAGACCCGGTGCTCCACCCCCCGAACCAGCCCATTCCAGTTCCTAGAGGCTCTTAACGCCATGGCCAGTGGCTCTATGGCCAGAGCAAACAGTAGCGGGGAGAGGGGGTACCCTTGCCCCATCCCTCGGTGTAGTTTAAAATACCCCGACCTCAGCCGGTTCGTATGCACACTCACTACTGGTGCCTGATAGAGCAACCGCACCCAGTCAATGAAGCCCTCACCAAACGCAAACCTTCCCAGCGCCTCCCACAGGTAATCCCACTCCTCCCGATCAAAAGTCTTTTCTGCATCTATCGCTACCACCACCTCCACCTCCCCTCCTTCTGAGGGCATCATAATAACATTCATCACAGATTATCATCACAGAATTTACAGTGCAGAAGGAGGCCATTCAGCTCGAGTCTGCACCAGCTCTTGGAAAGAGCACCCTACCCAAGGTCAACACCTCCACCCTATCCCCATAACCCAGTAACCCCACCCAACGCTAAGGGCAATTTTGGACACTAAGGGCAATTTATCATGGCCAATCCACCTAACCTGCACATCTTTGGACTGTGGGAGGAAACCGGAGCACCCGGAGGAAACCCATGCACACACAGGGAGGATGTGCAGACTCCGCACAGACAGTGACCCAAGCCGGAATCGAACTTGGGACCCTGGAGCTGTGAAGCAATTGTGCTATCCACAATGCTACCGTGCTGCCCAAAATCCTTCGAACATTGGCCTTGAGTTGCCTGCCCTTTCTAAATCCCATCTGGTCTTCCCCTATCAACCCCAGCCGGGGGTTTAGACTCATATAATTTGCTGTAAAAGTCCTTAAACACCTCATTCACCCCCACCGTGATCCCACCTCTACTCTTTACTCTCCCTATCTCCCTGGCCGCCTCCCTTTTTCTGAGCTGGTGCGCTAACATTCTGCTTGCCTTTTCCCCACACTCATAGATCTTGCCTTCCTCAGCTGTTCCACCGCTTTCCCTGTAGTCAACAGCCCAAACTCCACCTGTAACCTCCGCCGCTCCCTCAGTAGCCCCGTGTCCGGGGCCTCCGAGTATCTCCTGTCCACCTGGAGTATCTCCTCAACTAACCTATCCCTCTCAGCCCGTTCCGCCTTTTCTCTGTGGGCCCGTATCGAGATTAATTCCCCTCTGACTACTGTCTTCAAAGCTTCCCAAACCGTTGCTGCAGAGACCTCCCCGTATCGTTTGTTTCCAGGTAGTTTTGGATGGGCTTGTTCACCCGCCCACAGACCGCTTCGTCCGCTAACAACCCCACATCCAGCCTCCATAGCGGGCATTGTCCTTTCTCCAAACTAACCCGTAGATCCACCCAATGTGGGGCATGATCCAACACTGCGATTGCCGAGTACTCAGTATCCACCCCCCCAGTATTAGAGCCCTACTCAGAACAAAAAAGTTGATGCGAGAGTATACCTTGTGGACATGGGAGAAAAAAGAAAACTCCTTCGCCGTTGGCCGTGCAATCCTCCATGGGTCTACTGCCCCCATCTGTTCCATAAACCCCTTTATTCCTTTGCCGCGGCTGGTACCCTCCCTGTCCTGGATTTTGACCAGTCCAATTCCGGATCAATGACGGTGTTAAAATCTCCCCCCATGACTAAGTTATGGGACTCTAAGTCTGGGATCTTACCTAACACCCGCCTCATAAATTCCACATCGTCCCAATTCGGAGCATATACGTTCACGGGTACCACCCGCACCCTCTCCAGCTTCCCACTCAGCATTATGTACCTACCCCCCCGTGTGTGACACGATTCTCCCTGCTTTGAATACCACCCGTTTATTGATTAAAATCGCTACCCCCCACGGTCTTTGAGTCCATCCCTGAGTGGAATACTTGGCCAACCCACCCCTTTGTCAATCTCGTCTGGTCTGTAGCCTTTAGGTGTGTCTCTTGTAACATTGCCACGTCCGCCTTCAGTCCCCTCAAATGCGCAAACCCTCTTGACCGGCCCATTCAACCCTCTAACGTTCCATGTAATCAGCCTGGTAGGGGGGCTGATCAAGCCGACTTGATAGCTCCCACCCATGGCACCAAACAGTCTGTCTCCCCATTGTTCTCTCACCTCTCCCCGCACTTGTACATGCATATTCAAAGCATCACATTCCCCAGTAAACAAACATCAGAAAAAAGTGAAAAAAACAACCACAGAATCCACCCCCCTCCATCCAGCTCCCAGTAAGACAAAGTTAACTTTAGCCATCAAAACAGTTCATTATTGCACATAACACTACTTATTCAAACCAGCACAAAAGTGATTGTCAACAAATCGCCACTGCAATACTCTCCCCAAGGATTCAGTGTCTTTAGTTCATATCCAGTCATTTTTCCTTGATGAAAGTCAATGCATCGTCTGGTGTTTCGAAGGAAAAATCCCATTCCTCATATGTGACCCAGAGACGCGCTGGGTACAACATCCCAAACTTCACCCCCTTCTTAAAGAGGGCCGATTTTGCCCTATTAAACCCAGCTCGCCTCTTGGCCAAATCCGCGCCGAGGTCTTGATAAATGCGCAGCTCACAATACACCCACCTGCTGCTCCATTCTTTCTTGGCCCACCGCAGAACGTGTTCCTTGTCCAGGAATCGGTGCAAACGTACCACCATTGCCCTCGGCAGCTCGTTTGCTCAGAGCTTCTTCACGAGGGCTCGGTGCGCTCTATCCACTTCCAGGGGCCGAGGGAAACACCTTAGTCCCCATCAACTTCTCCAGCACGTTCGTCACATAGGCCCTTGCATCCGATCCCTCACTGCCCTCAGGGAGGCCGACGATTCTCAGGTTCTGCCTCCTGGTTCTCCAGGTCCTCCAGCTTCTCCTGCATTCTTTTCTGGCAGTCATGCATCATCTCCACCTTGGTCTCCAGCACGGTTAGGTATTCCTCATGCTCAGACACCTTTTTCTCCACCTCCTGGATCGCACATCTGTGGGTTTCTTGATTTTGCACCACCTGATCAATCAAAGCCTTGGTTGGGTCTAGCGTGTCCTTCTTAACCTTGGCGAAGCAATCTACAAAAAACTTCGCCAGCTGCTCCATCGATCACTGTGCCGTCTGCCCGCTTCTCCGCCATGCTTTCCCGCATTGCCAGCTCTGCTCGCGTCTTCCTGGTAGAACTTTGTCTTCTCACATGGCCACTTCTGGTCCAATTCTCCGTACACTGGAGGGGGATTTCTCCTCACCGTCTCACTCTCCACCAATTTATCCAATAAAATCCAGAAAAAAACAGGAGAAAAAGGTCCAAAAGTCCATCACAGGCGGGAGCTATCAAATGTGCGACCTACTCCTTCATGGCCGCCACCGGAAGTCGAGAGTGGGTTCTTAATAATGGCTAAGAACCAAACAAATAATATGGGGATGAAAGATGAGAATGCTAGCCCGCCGACAGTGTCAAGTGCAGTGCTGAGTGCAGTGGGTGGGAAGGGGGCAGGGGCAAGGTCTCTGGGTGGGGTTGGTCCTATTACGGTGGACACGCTGGTGGAGGTGATGGTGGCTGAATTTGAATGGCAGTCCAGGAAACATTTTGAATGGCATGGGAGGGAGATGTTGGAGAGTTTCAACAGTTGGTGGAAGACTCATTGGCCCCGATATGGGAGGCACTTGGAAGGACGTCGGAGACGGTGTGGGAGCATGGTGAGGTGTTGAAGGGGGTGGAGGAAGCACTGTTGAGGCACAGTGACAGCTCACTTCGCTGGAGGTTGAGGTGGTAAAGGTGCAGGACAGGAACAAGGGCTTGACAGCGAAGGTCGAAGACCTGGAAAACAGGTTGCGGCGGCAGAATTTGAGGATCGTGGGGCTGCCTGGAGGTTCAAGGCACAAAGCTTAAGGAGTACATTATGATGATGTTTGCGAAGCTGTTGTGGGAGGAAGACGACGTCCTCCTTCGGGCTGGATAGGGCCCATTGACCAGTCCGGCTGAAGCCTTGTGTGAACAAGCCACCAAGAGCTGCAATAGTCTTTCAGAGCTACCAGACGAAGGAGAATGGGCCAAGCAGAACCGTAAGATGAGGTTGGAAGCTAGTGGTATTCGGATATACCAGGATGTCATGGTGGAGCTGAAGAGAAGGCCGCTGCCTTCAACAGGGCGAAGGCAGCATTTTACAAGAGCAAAATGCATTTTGGAGTGGTCTACCTGGCAAAGCTGCGGGTCACACATAACTCCAGGGATCACTATTTTGAGACGGCTGAAGAGGCAGAGGCATTCGTGGAGGCAGAAAGAATTGGACTGAACTGAGAATGGTGGAAGTGGGACTTTGTGGGGGTTGTTGGGAGGGGTATGGTGGGGTAGTAAGGGAGGTGTTTGCCTGTTATTTGTTCTCTTTGTTGGGGCCCCTTACTTTTTCTTCTGTATATAGTTATTGTGAATTGAAAATAAGTTTGGGGGATGGTTCTTTGTGGTGGAGTTGCTTCTCACCTTTTTCAGAGGTTTCAGGAGTTGGAGCGGGTACATAGAAACAGAGAAGTGTTTAGCAGTTGCTGTGGAAGAGTGGGGGGATGGGGAGTTTTGATACTTTAAGGTGTACAGGTTGGGTGTGGAGTGTTTATTGTTTCTTTGTTGGTTACTGGGGAGGAGGGGGACTCTGGCAGGTGGGCCACCCTGGTAGCAAACTGCAGTTTGCTGGTGAACGGGAGCGAGTTGGGGGCGGGGCCACGGCCTCCTGAACCTGTTTAGGGAGCTTTAGGCATGCCTAGGAGGTGTGAGTGGTGGAAGGAAGCGGACAGAGGAGAAAGGTGTTGGTTCAAGAGGAAGGGGAGGGGGATTTCTGGGAAAGGGATGGGGGGTCGGGTAGCTGGCTGACGGGGACTGGGAGTTGTTCTTTGTCCCATGCGATGGGTGGGGCTGGGTGCCATCTTGGGTTTTGGAGAATGGTGGGGGGATCGGAGCATCCCCCATGGGGGTGATAGCTGTGGTAAACCACTGTATTGTACTGTTGTATTGTTACTTGCCTGGGCTTGTCCCTGCTGCGTCCGAACCGCTGTAGTATATAATCTGTGTATTGTGGTAAACTGCCACTGTATTATATGTAATGTGGTAAACTACTGTCTGCGAGCCCTGCCTCCCCCGGGCTCGGTATAAAGGTGGCTAGGCTCCGCCGCTGCTCCAGTTCGGGATCCGAGGCCAGGAGGCTTTCTGTTTAGTTTATTAAAGCCTCAGTTATGTTCACCACTCGTCGTGTGTTCATTGATGGCATATCAATTCAATAAACTAAACATCTAAGATGAATTCATCACTCAAGCCTGATCGCCTGGAGCTGGACCCACAGGCAGCCGATGCCACTGCAACATTCGAGCACTGGCTAAGCTGTTTCGAAGCGTACCTCGGATCATTCACCAAAGACTTCTCCGACCTCCAAAAGAAGCAGATCCTGCACGCACGGGTGAGCCCGCAAGTCTTTCTTCTCATCAGGGACGCCCCCTCGTATACGGAGGCGATAATGCTGCTGAAGGGACACTATGTAAAGTCTGTAAACGAAGTGTATGCCCGGCACCTTCTCGCCACGAGACGACAACGCCCTGGGGAATCACTAGCAGAATTCCTGCGTGCCTTGCGGGTACTCTGCCGGAACTGTGACTGCCGGGCAATATCGGCGACCCAACACGCGGAGCTGTTGATCAGGGACGCTTATGTTGCAGGCATGAAATCAAACTATATCTGCCAGCAATTGCTAGAAGGGGGTACACTCGGCCTCCCAGAGACAGTGCAGCTCTCCAACTCACTGGAGGTGGCCTTCCAGAACATGGAGTCCTACACCTCCGACCGGAAGGGTGCCGCCATCACCCGACTCGAGTGCGGCACAAGCCTGTGCTGCGCAGCAGCCCGCCAACGCCAGAAGATCGAAGTGCTACTTTTGCGGCCAGGGTAAGCATCCCAGACAATGCTGCCCTGCATGGAATGCGACTTGCAATGGGTGTGGGAGGAAGGGCCACTTTGTGAAAGCCTGCCAGGCCCAATCCCTCCCGAAAACACCTAGGCCCAGCAACGCTGCCTGCTGCCTGTCAGGTCCACCCCCAGCTGCCACGCCACCCGCCATGTGCAACATTTGGGCGCCACCATCTTCGATTTCGCCCACCACGTGTGACCCATGGGGGCCGGCATCTTTGACACCATCGTGCACTCCACCCGCCACCCATGGGGGCCGCCATCTTGGGACCACTCCGCAACCTCCCGGGAGTCCTGCTCACTCAGTCGTACGCTGGCTGCCGCTACCTCCGACCGGCCTACCCATCACCTTCCGAAACTCGCCTCCATCACGCTTGACCAGTCTCGGCCTCATCACCTCACAAAATCTACGATGACCATCCGGATCAACAGGCACGAGACGGCCTGCCTTTCTGACTCCGGGAGCACCGCCAGCTTCATACACCCAGATATGGTAACGCGCTGCTCCTTCCCAATTTTATCCGCGACCCAGAAAATCTCCCTGGCTTCCGGATCACATTCAGTAGCAATCCGGGGGTACTGTGTCGCAACCCTTACTGTACAAGGCGTAGAGTACACTAACATTAAGCTCAACGTCCTTCCCCATCTTTGCGCTGCCCTATTACTGGGGCTCGACTTTCAGTGTCACCTCCAAAGCCTTACTTTAAAGTTCGGTGGACCCCTGCACCCCCCCCTCACCGTCTGTAGCCTCGCGACCCTTAAGGTAGTCCCACCCTCGCACTTCGCTAACCTCACCCCGGACTGTAAGCCCGTCGCTACTAGGAGCAGACGATACAGTGCCTGGGACAGGGCCTTTATCAGGTCGGAGGTCCAGCGACTCCTAAGAGAGGGGATCATTGAGGCCAGTACCAGCCCCTGGAGAGCCCAAGTGGTGGTCGTCAAGACTGGGGAGAAGCACCGGATAGTCATCGACTACAGTCAGACCATCAACCAGTACACGCAGCTCGATGCGTACCCCCTCCCCCACATATCTGACATGGTCAATCAGATTGCGCTGTACCGAGTCTTCTCCACAGTTGACTTGAAGTCCACGTACCACCAACTCCCTATCCGCCCGGAGGACCACCAATAAATACACTGCCTTCGAGGCAGATGGCCACCTCTACCACTTCCTCAGGGTCCCCTTCGGCATCACCAATGGGGTCTCGGTCTTCCAATGAGAAATGGACCGAATGGTCTGCGGGCCACGTTCCAGTACTTAGACAATGTCACCATCTGCGGCCATGACCAGCAGGACCATGATGAAAACCTCCAGCTCTTCCTCCACACCGCTAAACTCCTGAACCTCATCTATAAGGAAAAATGCGTTTTCTGCACAATCCGCCTAGCCATCCTTGGCTACGTTGTGGAAAACGGAGTCCTAGGGCCCAACCCCGACTGCATGCGCCCCCTCCTGGAACTCCCCCTCCCCCACTGCCCCAAGGCCCTGAAGAGATGCCTGGGGTTCTTCTCTTACTATGCCCAGTGGGGCCTCAATTATGCGGACAAGGCCTGTCCACTTATTAAATCCACCTTTTTCCCCTGACGTCTGAGGCCCGCCTGGCCTTCAACTGCATCAATGCAGATATTGCCAAAGCCGCAATGCACACTGTGGACGAGTCCATTCCATTCCAGGTAGAAAGCGATGCGTCGGACTTTGCCCTGGACGCTACCCTCAACCAGGCGGGCAGGCCCGTGGCTTTCTTCTCCCGCACGCTTCATGCCTCCGAAATCTGACACTCCTCCGTCGAAAAGGAAACCCAAGCCATTGTAGAAGCTGTGCGACACTGGAGGCATTACCTGGCCGGCAGGCGATGCATTCTCCTCACTGACCAACGGTCGGTTGCCTTCATGTTTAACAATACACAGCGGGGCAAAATCAAGAACGACAAGATTCTGAGGTGGAGGATTGAGCTCTCCACCTACAACTACGATATCTTGTATCGACCTGGGAAGCTCAATGAGCCCCCAAATGCCCTATCCCATGGTACATGTGCCAGCGCACAAGTAGACCGACTCCGGGCCCTCCACAATGACCTCTGTCACTGGGGGTCACACGTTTTTTTCACTTTATCAAGGCTCGCAACCTGCCTTACTCCATCGAGGAGGTCAAGACCGCGACCTGGGACTGCCAGGTCTGCGCAAAGTACAAACTGCACTTCTATCGGCCAGACAGAGTGCACCTGGTAAAGACGTCTCGCCCCTTTGAGCGCCTCAGCATCAATTTCAAAGGGCCCCTCCCCTCCACTGACCGTAACGTGTACTTCCTCAATATTGTTGACGAATACTCAAGATTCCCCTTTGCCATCCCATGGCCTGACATCTCTGCATTCATCATCAAGGCCCTGCACAGTCTTTTCACCTTGTTCGGGTTCCCCACCTACATCCATAGCGATCGGGGTTCCTCCTTCATGAGCGACGCGTTGTGTCACTTCCTGCTCAGGAAGGGCATCGCTTCCAGCAGGATGACCAGCTACAACCCCCGGGACAACGGACAGGTGGAGGGGGAGAACGCGATGGTCTGGAAGGCCGTCCTCCTGACCCCACGGTCTAGAAGTCTCCCAGTCTCCTGCTGGCAGGAGGTCCTCTCCGATGCGCTCCACTCCATTCGGTCGCTCCTCTGCACTGCCACCAACGAGACCCCGCACGAACGCATGTTTGCCTTCTTCAGGAAATCCACCTCCAGGGTCTCGCTCCCGTCCTCGATGATAGACCCAGGGCCCGCCTCCTCCGGAAGCATGCGAGGAGCCATAAAGCAGATCCCCTCGTCGAGAAGGTCATGTTCCTCCATGCTAATCCACAATATGCCTACGTGACACATCATGACACGCAACAGGACACAGTCTCCCACCAGGATTTGGCACCTGCAGGTTCCCCAGCAACCATCACCACCACCTCCGATCCTACACCGTCTCTCTCCACCACTACCCAGCTACTTCAAGGTCTGGCACCCGCAGGCACACCGGCGGCCATCACCACCACCCCGCCCACACACCGCCCCCCCTCCACCGACTCAACTACTGGGTGAAGAGGACGACACGCTCCCGGACGCGCAGGTCTCGACACCGGTGCCCACACCACAGCCGGGACTGAGGCGATCACAGTGGAAGGTCAAGGCCCCCGACAGACTTGATCTTTAAATCCACTTCACCCCCGCTGGACTCTTTATTTAACAGGGGGTGAATGTGGTAAACCACTGTATTGTACTGTTGTATTGTTACATGCCTGGGCTTGTCGCTGCTGGGTCCGAACCACTGTAGTATATAATCTGTGTATTGTGGTAAACTGCCACTGTATTATATGTAATGTGGTAAACTACTGCCTGCTGGCTCCGCCTCCCCCAGGCTCGATATAAAGGTGGCTAGGCTCCGTCGCTGCCCCAGTTCGGGATCAGAGGCCAGGAGGCTTTCTGTTTAGTTTATTAAAGCCTCAGTTACGTTCACCACTAGTCGTGTGTTCATTGATGGCATATCAATAGCTGAGTCGAGTGGGGGGGGGGGGGGGGGGGGGGGGTCGGTGGTCGGAGAGACCACCTTTGGTGACATGGAACGTGCGGGGGCTGACGGGCCCAGTAAAATGGGCGAGGATGTCCGCTCACTTGAAGAGTTTGAGGGCCGATGTGATGCTGCTGCAGGAGACCAACTTGCGGGGAAGGACCAGGTATGGCTCGGTGAGGGTTGGGTAGGTCAAGTGTTTTAGTCGGGTTTTGATAGTAGGCCCCTGGGATAGCAATCCTGATTAGCAGAAGAGTCCAATTTCAGATGCAGAAGGTAGTGGCTGACCAGGGAGGTAGACGTCATGGTCATGGGGGTGCAGGAGGGCAGGTCGGTGGTTTTGGCAAATGTGTACGCTCCAAATGAAATGAAAATAGCTTATTGTCACAAGTAGGCTTCAAATGAAGTTACTGTGAAAAGCCCCTAATCCCCACATTCCGGCACCTTTTCAGGGAGGCAAATTGGGATGATGTCGATTTTGTAATAGGGTGGTGCGGTGATATGCCTGTAGATGGTGCTGTATGTAGTTGGTTGTGCGACCTCCAACCAGCAAGTGGCAGGACATATCCACTAAGCGTTCTCGAGTCAGTGGTCATGTGACAAGGCACTCAGATATAAGTCAGGGCAGATCCGGTGATCCTCAGAAGATTGTAAGACATACAACGACAGTCGTGCACAGGGGTAATTCCAGGAAACTCCGTGATAATTTGCTCTGTATCTGATCGTTACCTTACCATGTGTGCTTTAATAAAGATCCTAGTTTGGACACGTCACCAGCAGTTCTGTGGATTCCTTGCTGGCTGACGAACACCCGAACACAACAGGTGGTTTTGGCAATTCCGTGTATGGATATGCACCAGTTGCTTTTGGGGGGTGCCTGGAACACAGTCTTGGATCCGAAGGCTGAAGTTGTTGTCCCCTTCGGGGGAGGGGGTGCGAAGGTGCTGGTGGTGTTTATGAGAGAGATGGGGGGGAGCGGACCAATGGTGGGGTTTCCACCAGGGGGCAGGGAATTCTCCTTCTTTTCGCCGTTAAGGTCTACTCACATATCGATTTTATAATAATACGGAGGCCGCTGCTGCCGGGGATGAAGAAAGCAGAATACTCTGCAATTCTCATCTTGGGTCACGCTCCGCACCTGGTGGATGTGCTACTGGAGAGGACTCGTCCAACAGCGGCATGAAGTTTAGATGTGGGGCTGTTAGCATATTTGGGGTTTTGAATGAGGGTGGCAAGGGCAATTGACAAATATGTAGGGTTTAATAAAAATGTGGAGGTTTTGCCCTTGGTGCTGTGGGAAGCTTTTTAAAGAGATAATTGAGAGGAGAGATAATTTCATATAAGGTGCAGGTTGATAGGGAGGTTAGGGAGGAATGCCAATGGCTGGTGGATCAAATTTTGGAGGTGGACGGTAAGTACCCAGAGGACCCCACTCCAGCAGGAAGAATCTTCAGATGCTGTTTAATCTGCTGTCCACAGTCAAGGCGGTGTGCCAGCTGCGGTGCACAAAAGTGGCGACGTATGAATATGGGGAGAAGGCCAGTCGGTTGTTGGCTGGCTAGTCTGGGCTTTCGCGGTCAGAAAACTTTATGTATCTGCAGGTGCGGGACTTTGCAAGGAAGATTTTTCCATCATTCGCAGTAGTGCCGCCATCGTCATTGTTGGAAAATAATTTGTCGCTCCCCAGTACGGAGGCGGGGAGTTATCTTGAATTTATGGGAAGATCTTTGCAGAGGATGCTGTACCCTGGAGGGGATTAAGGTCAAGTGGGAGGAGCAGTTAGGGGTGGAATTGGAGGAGGAGGTGTAGTGCAAAGTCCTGCGAAGGGTGAACGTAACTTTGTAGTGCGCGAGACTTGGGCTTACGCAGTTAAAGTGGTGTACAGGGCGCATTTAACAAAGGCTAGGATGAGTCGGCTGTTTGAAGGGGTGGAGGATAAGTGTGAGTCCTGTGGGAGGGCCTGGCAAACCATATGCATATGTTCTGGGCATGTCCTGAGCTGATGGGATTCTGGGTCTCCTTCTTCAACACTATGTCTGCAATTCTGCAAATGGAATTTGAGCCTAGACGCCTACGGCTTTATTTGGGGTGTCAGACTTGCTGGAGCTGCAGACGGGTGCGAGGATGGATGGCTTAGCCTTCGCCTCACTGATCACGCGCAGGCGCATTCTGTTGAAGTGGAGGTCAATTTCTCCACCCAAGGTGATAGAAACCTACTTTTCTTATAGGTAAAAAAGGTTTAAGGGAAGAAATGATTAAGTGACATTATACTATTAAAAATCATATATTAGCCATGACAGCAGAGAATGCTGAGAGCATGGGAAAAGATCAGATAAGGAGGTCAGTTCTCAAGCTGACTATCCACGTTGCAGAATAGTCTCATTGTTATCATTACTGGGCAGCTCTAGAAAACATGGTGCTTCACAGCTCCAGGGTCCCAGGTTCGATTCTGGCTTGGGTCACTGTCTGTGCGGAGTCTGCACATCCTCCCCGTGTTTCCTCCGGGTGCTCCGGTTTCCTCCCATAGTCCAAAGATGTGCAGGTTAGGTGGATTGGCCATGATAAATTGCCCTTAGTGTCCAAAATTGCCCTTAGTGTTGGGTGGGGTTACTGGGTTATGGGGATAGGGTGGAGGTGTAGACCTTGGGTAGGGTGCTCTTTCCAAGAATCGGTGCAGACTCGACGGGCCGAATGGCCTCCTTCTGCACTGTAAATTCTATGATAATCTATGGTAATCTATGAAACAGGTGGTTCGATCACACCATATTATGGAAACATAGAGAAATTCTCCCATGCCACATTATCTCTTAAAACTTGATAGGCATTTTGGTCGAATTAGATGAATTATAATTATTTTAACCTAATCACAGACAGAAAGGGGACAGAGCCTCAAAAGATTATGAATACCTTATGAGACCAGGAGAAAACCTTTGCTTGCTCTCTCTGAATTCATCTTTAACCTAACCTTTGAAACCTATTCTTACTTTGCTTTGCAAACAACTTTCATTTTCTTTCGTTTCATTTTTGTATTGTGCATTCTGATCTGAAGAAATTACCACAAACTGAATTGTATTTTGAATTCAACTTAACCATCTGTATTGGCGTTCGACAAACAACTTTCTAGATTCTGTATTTGCATAAAATTTGACTTCATCAGTAGACGTTAAAACTGACATAAATAAAGCTACACTTGACTTCACCCAAGAAGCTCAAGTCTAGAGTTCTGTCGATTAATATATAGTGCGGCGACACATAAATATATTAACAAAGTACAGATCCATCAGTATGGCTGGGAGGGGGGGGGGGGGGTCTTGTGGAGTTTCTACAACTTCAAGAAAATTAAGTATACTATAAGGGATGCAAGTGAGGGCTTCTGGCAGCTGTTTATTCTGTACTTTAAAGAGTGGGGGGATCTCCCTGTGGGGGACCTGATGATCTACATCCAAGAGTGTTGAAAGAGGTGACTGGAGAGATAATGGATGTGTTCTTGGTCACCGTCCAAAATTGTATAGATTCTGAAATAGTTCCTGCAGATTGGAAGGTAGCAAATGTAATCCCACTATTTAAGGAAAAAGAGCGAGAGATACGGGAACCAGAGGCCTGTTAGCCTGACATCAGTACCAGGGAAAATGCTAAAATCCATTATAAAGAATGCCACTTAGAAAAGTTAACAAAACAGGTTACTTGTTTATCTGTGCAGAGACTTTGAGAGTTCTTTTCATGAGCAGATCCAGTGCACTTCTGCTCAACCTAACAGCATTAGGCAAAACTGTTGTTCAACATAAAATCTTATAACAGGCTGCAAAACAGCAGACAGACCTGGTTCCTCCCATTAATTACATCATTTGTATACCACTTGTAGCCACCTGGGTTGGCCACTTCCCGACTTAAAATGGAGAACCGCAAAGACTGAAGGGAAATTCAGCCAACACAGGCAAAGACTAGCAAGTACAGAAATCATGTGTATTGAAACCTGTAAAAAACCAGACAGCACTGAAACCAGCAGCCATCTGCATAGTAATGAGTAATTCCAAGGCACAATTGCAACAGTTAAGGTGAATAAAGCCAAGCCAGACTCCTCAGCGCCAGCAGGAGTCAAGACAAAGGAACGCCAACGGACATTTAGGGACCGCCCAGCGATCAGGGAACAACTCCAGTATTGGAGAAATCGATCCAAGTGATCAGAACGCAGTCCAATCATTTGGAACCAGGTACGGGGTCCACCCCGAAGGGCAGGAAATCTCTGGGGACTATAAAGTAGAGCCCCCAAGTTCAAATTGGTCTTCTTGGCAGGGTCACGCAACAACGCGAATCAACCCCGGAGAGTGAACTGCCCAAGCGGCCACATCAACCAAGTAAGTCTCAAGTCAACGCTCGCTACAAGATAGGCGCTCCTAGCTACAAGTCCATACCAGCGTTTGAATCCTGCAGACTCAGGACCTGAACAAAAGGCCATTTGTTCCCCAGACCTGGAGGGCCAATTCCGAAGCTAAGTATAGGCCTTTTAGTGATAGGAATAGTCTAGAAAGTAGAGTTTATGCATGAGTAGCGATTTACTGTGTATAATAAATGTGTTTTGATTTGAATCTTACTAATTGGTGTGTTGAGTTATTGATCATTACTTGAACTTGAACCTCGTGGCGGTATCATAAAGATACCTGGCGACTCTAGAGCAAAGGTTAAACAAACAGAGCAAATTACGAATTAAGAGCCAACCAAAAGTTAGCAACACACTAGGTTAGAATCATAGAATCCCTACAGTGTAGATGGGGAGGTCATTTAGCCCATCGAGTCTGCACCAACCATCTTAAAGACCACCCTACCTAGGCACTAAGGCCACTCATCCACCCTATCCCTTGAATCCCACCTAAACTTTAGACACTAAGGGCAATTTAGCATGGCTAATCTACCTAACCTGCCCATCTTTGGACCATGTTCCATGACCTGCTTAGCTAGGTTCAAATCTAATCCTTCATAAATTATCTACACTTCAAGAAATCTCCAGCAATCGCTACACTACTCCATTAATCAAGTAAGTGGTTGGAATCACCCTTTAGAACTCTTTAATTACAGCTTTAGCAGACACATTCCCGTACCAGACTCCCCGAACAGGCGCCGGAATGTGGCGACTATGGGCTTTTCACAGTAACTTCATTTGAAGCCGACTTGTGACAATAAGCGATTTTCATTTAATTTCATTGTATGTATTTTAAACCAGGGTTTTTAATAACATCACTGCCACAAATATAAGATATAATATATGACAATTTCCAGATTCATCACACTGGACACTTAGAAAATAATGGTAGGATTGGGCAGAGTCAACATGAATTTATGAAAGGGAAACCATATTTGACAAAACTGGTGGAGTTGGTTGAATGAACTCAGTTTGTTCTCACTGGAACGACGGAGGTTGAGGGGCGACCTGATAGAGGTCCACAAAATTATGAGGGACACAGACAGAGTGGATAGTCAGAGGCTTTTTCCCAGGGTAGAGGGGTCAATTACTAGGGGGCATAGGTTTAAGGTGCGAGGAGCAAGGTTTAGAGGAGATGTACGAGGCAAGTTTTTTTACGCAGAGGGTAGTGGGTGCCTGGAACTCGCTGCCGGAGGAGGTGGTGGAAGCAGGGATGATAGTGACATTTAAGGGGCATCTTGACAAATACATGAATAGGATGGGAATAGAGGGATACGGACCCTGGAAGTGTAGAAGATTTTAGTTTAGATGGGCAGCATGGTCGGCACAGGGGTGGAGGGCCAAAGGGCCTGTTCCTGTGCTGTACTTTTCTTTGTTCTTTGTTGAGGATGTAACCAACAGAATAGATAAGGGGAACTAATGAATGTTGTGTATTTGGATTTTCAGAAAGCTTTTGATAAGATCCCACACAGGTTAGTAAATGAAATTAGAGTACTTGGGATTGGGACTAATGTACAGGCATGAAGTGAGAATCGGTTAACCTACAGAAAACAAAAAAGTAAGAATAAACAGGTAATTCACAGGTTGGCAGGTTGTGACTAGCGGGGTACTGTAAGGATCGGTGCTCAGGGCCAATCTACTCAACATAAAACGATGATTTGAATATGGGGACCAAATATAAAGGCCTGTAACTTTCTCAGTGTGACAATCTCCGGCGGATAGGGACTAGAGGGGTTGGGGGGGTGGGGGGGGGTCAGCCTGGAGAGGGGTGGGGATGAGGGCTGGCGAGGTGGGTGGGATCAGTCCTGGAAGGAGGGCGTCAGTGTAGCAGAGGTGGAGGGGTTAGTTGGGATGGGGTTGGTATCAGTCCAGGAGAGGGGGTGGGGTTAGTTGGGGAGGTGGGGTCAATAGAGGTTGTGGGGATCAATCTGATAGTGGGAGTTGCCAGTCTAGAGGTGGGGGTGGCACCAGGACGCGGTGTCGGGTCGGTGCCCTGGGTGATGGTGGTGAGGAGGGGGGGGGGTGTAAATTGTGGGGGGATCCCATGCAAGACTAGGTTTGGGATTTTTAAACAGTTACTCTGGAGTTATAAGTGATTTCTTTCCTCTAACGCTTTCAGAGTAACTATCAGTGTAAAACTGGCAGAACCATCAAAAGTTAGCGATTTAAATCACTTCTGTCGATGGTTGCCAACCCTGTGCTATTGCCCAGAAGAATGAGCACTTCTAGGCAATTGCCGGATAAACCCTTATGTGAGAACTTCCTAGAGGAATTCCCCACCGCATCATTGGGTTATCCCCTAAATGCGGCACTGGAGAATCAGGAAGTTAGGGGCCATAATTTCCAAGTTTGCTGATGACCCAAAACATGGTGAAAATGTGAGTTGTGTGGAGGATGCAAAGAAGCTACAAGGGATTTGGACAGACCGGCTGAGTAGATAATGTTATATATGTGGGTTATTGTAGTTGTGTGCAATGTCTCTTTAAGAATGGAGTCACGTGACACCGCACAGGGCTAAATAGCTGGCTTTTAAAGCAGGCCAAGGCAGGCCAGCAGCACGGTTCAATTCCCGTACCAGCCTCCCCGAACAGGCGCTGGAATGTGGCGACTAGGGGCTTTTCACAGTAACTTCATTTGAAGCCTACTTGTGACAATAAGCGATTTTCATTTCATTTCATTTGATCGGCTACTTTGCGGGCTTTTGAGGAGCCTAGTACCAAACTCTGTACAGTGAAGACCTATTCAGTGAACCTCTGTGTTAGGACACTGGACCGGACTCCAACTTTTGTTCAGATGCTGGACAAGAACCCTAGAAGTGATGACTGACCAATAGGTATCTTTTATGTTAAAACAAACTTTAATTGAAACACAGAATTAGCCATATTAACATCAAGGAAATAGCTTTACAATGAACAATTAAACAGTTCTTAAATAAAGGAAAACCTGAACTAACTATCTACACCTGCTACCGATTCCAATTAAGTAACCTAATAAAATTCAAATGCCATTTAGAAACAAAGTTAAAGCAGTTTACTTGCTTATCTGTGCAGAGCTTTTCAGAGAGAGACCCTTATTAAGAACACATCCATTACATTACTGTCTTGTCAGACCTTTCTGCTTGACCTAACAGTATTTGACAAAACTGCAAATGACAGACAGACCTGGCTCCTCCCATTAATTACATCACCTGTATCCCTCAAAGATGTCCCATCACCTACTTAGCCAGGGCTAAATACAATCTCTCATAAATTATCTACTCTCCAGGGAATATCCAGCAATCAAAACAATATCCCATTAGCCATCTCTCTGTTATCAAGTAAGTGGTTAAAATCAATCATTACCTCACCTTTATGACTTCTCAATTACAGTGTGTCTGCTAAAGCACTATGTATTTTAAATCAGGGTTTTTAATAACATTACTGCCACAAACATGAAATTTCTACATTCATCTCACTGTTAATCTTGCATCAAACCCACGTGCTATAGCAATTTAATTATTTTGTACTGTTCGTCTAAAAAGACAACAGTTTACAAAAAAAAACTAACGACAAGGAACGAATCAGAAGAAAGAAAAAAAGGTTTATTTTTCAAAAATTGTTGTGGGTGGAGCAGCTTCAACAGGTCAACCGATCAACTGATTAAAAGGTCAGAAATCACTGGCGTCAGAATGGGTAAGGTATTAGGGCAAAAATTCAAAGGAAGGGCCTGTAAAACCGGCAATCTGAGGAGTCAGATTGCAGGGCCTGCTACGTGTAGTACAGTAAGACACAGAGGTAGAGGGGGGCACAGCACAAAAGATCATCAGCGGAATCTTTTATGTATATTGACTTTGCCGGTCCATTCAAGGAGCACATGTTCATGTTGTTGTAGACCCACACTCAGTGGCCTGAGGTGGTGGTAATGAAGTCAACCACTGCAAAACAAACCATTGAGAAACCCAACGAGATCTTTGCGAGATTCAGGTGGATTGGCCATGTTAAATTGCACCTCAGTGTTCAAAGATTAGGTGCGGTTACAGGGATTGGATCTAGGTAGGGTGCTCTTTCAGAGGGTCGGTGCAGACTCGATAGGCTGAATAGCCTCCTTCTGTGCAGTAGGGATTCTATGATCGTGAGCGACATTGAGTCACAGCTTACAGCCAAAGAGTTCAAAGACTACTTAGATGTGTGGAGTTCAACATATTAAATCAACACCTTACCACCCATCCACGAATCGTTTGGCGGAAGGTTTGTCCGGTCCTTGAAGCACACACTGAAGGCTTTGAAAGACAATGGTTCATTTCACTGCCGTGTGAACATGTTTTAGCACCATACGGAATACTACACAAAGTTCACCAGTTTTACTATTGATGAAAAGGAAGCTGAGGACAGCAATTGATTCACTCTTGCCAGAGGAGACATCTGACATAATAGAGCAAAACCAACAGTCATAGATCATGAGACAACAAAATAACTCAAGTGCTTGTTTCAACTAGGAGAACAAGTACAGAAGTGAGTGGGTCCCTGATACATTTTTGGCTCAAATGGGTCCAATATCATATACAGTCCAAATGCCAGCTGTGGAGACGCCATGCTGATTTATTATTGTCAACACACATCAGCGTGCCAGTGCCAGAAATACCTCAAGAGGTAACAGTGTCCATTCCATCTGACTGTAATTGCTCGTTCATCTACAGAAGTGATTGAAGCAGAAGTACCTGCTTTTACTTGTCTTCCTTCATAAAAAGGGACTGTAACATCTTCCAAAGTAGAGGCATCTACTGGTGAACCTTAAAGTACACCTAAGGTCGAGAATGACAAAGTCCCGGAAGTGCGAAGGCAACCAGCGAAAAATAGAGTTACGTGACTTATATGATGTCATCGACTACTTTGTGGGCTTTTGAGGAGTCTAGTACCAAACCTTGTATAGTGAAGACATTTTCTTTTTTTTTTTTTTAAAGTATGTTATTGAGGCATTTATATTATAAATTAACAAAATAAGCAACCACACACCCGTGTCTGCGTGGGTTTCCTCCGGGTGCTCCGGTTTCCTCCCACAGTCCAAAGATGTGCAGGTTAGGTGGATTGGCCAAGCTAAATTGCCCTTAGCGTCCAAAATTGCCCTTAGTGCTGGGTGTGGTTACTGGGTTATGGGGATAGGGTGGAGGTGTGGACTTGGGTGGGGTGCTCTTTCCAAGAGCCAGTGCAAACTCGATGGGCCGAATGGCCTCCTTCTGCACCGTAAATTCTATGTAAGAAAAACAAAACCCAGTCAACATGGCTTACATAAACAACACCCCAAAAACAATTCCCCATCAATCTACCCCACCTTACCCAACTCACCTGGCCTCCCCTTTTTTAGGCCCCCCATTGATAACCATTTGAAAGAAGTTGATAAATGGCTACCACCTCCGGGAAAACCCCAGCATCGAGTCCCTCAGGGCAAATTTGATCTTCTCAAGCCTGAGAAACCCAGCCATGTCACTAACCCATATCCCCAACTTCGGGGGTTCTGAGTCCCTCCATGCTAGCAAGATCCGTCTCTGGGCTACCAGGGAGGCAAAGGCCAAGACATCGGCCCCTCTCACACCCTGGACCCCTGGGTCTTCTGACACACCAAAAACCGCCACCTCTGGACTTGGACCACCCTTACCTTCAGAACCCAAAACATATGGACATGATTCGCAGGCCCACCCGCACACTGCCCACACTCGTCCTCCACCCCATCAAAAATCTTGCTCATCTGGGCCACAGTCATCTGTGCCCTGTGGACCACCTTAAATTGTATAAGGCTAAGCCTGGCACACAACGAGGACGCATTGACTTGCCTCAGGGCTTCCTCCCATAAACCAGTCTCCAACTTCCAACCCAGCTTTTTCTCCCACCTCCGCTTAACCTCCCCTATTGGGGCTCCCTCCCAGTCCATTAGCTCCTTATAGATTTCCGATATCTTCCCCTCCCCTCCTCCCGTTTTCGACACTACCTTATCCTGTAGCCCCTGGGGCGGCAGGTGTGGGATGGTCGATACCTGTCTCCGCACAAAGTCCTTCACCTGCAAGTAATGGAACCCATTCCCACCTGGCAGCTCAAACTCCTCCTCCAACTCTTCCAAGCACGGAAAGCTCCTGTCTATAAACAAATCCCAAACCGCTCGATCCCCACCTGCTGCCACCCCCGAAGCCTCCCATCCAGCCCCCCTGGAGCAAACCAGTGGTTGCCACATATTGGTGCCCACACCAATGCCCCCTCCAGTCCCATGTGCTGCCGCCACTGTCCCCACACCCTCGGGGCCGCCACCACTACCTTGTGGAGTACCTGGCCGGCGAGAACGACAGAGCCGCTATTAACAGTGCCCCTAAACCAGTGTCCTTACATGAGGCCGCCTCCAACCGCTCCCATACCGCCCACTCCCCCACTACTCATTTCCTGACCATCACTATATTCGCCGCCCAGTAGTAATTTATAAAGTTTGGGAGGGCCAGCGCCACCACCTCCCCCAACCCCGCTCCAGCACCTTCTTAACCCACACACACCCCGCCCACACAAACCCGGGATCACCGCATTCACTTTCCTGAAAAACGCCTTGGGAATGAGGATTGGGAGGCTATGAGATACAAACAAGAACCTCAGGAGGATCATCATCGTGACTGTCTGAATCTTCCCCACCAATGACAACGGGAGAGCACCCCACCTCCTAAAGTCCACCCTCATCTACTCCACCAACCGAGCCAGATTTAACTTATGCAGCTGCTCCCACGCCCACGCCACCTGAATGCCGAAATATCGAACCACCCCCGCCCCCCCAACCACCTTAAAATGGCATCTCCCCAGTCTCTTCTCCTGCCCTCTCGCCTAGATCGGAAAGACCTCACTCTTCCGCATGTCCTCCAAGATCCCCATAATCCCTCCAATGGGTCCGAAATATAGTAACAAATCGTCCGCGTAAAGCGAGACCCTGTGTTCCAGCCCCCCTCCCCCGCACTAGCCCTGCCAGTCCCTCGTGCTCTCAGCGCCATCGCCAACGGCTTTATAGCCAGGGAAACGAGTAGTGGACATCCCTGCCTCATCCCCTGGTGCAGCCTAAACTAGTCCAAGCTCACCCAGTTCGTCCGCACACTCGCCACCGGTGTCTGGTACAGCAGCCGGACCCAATCCACAAAATCCTGCCCAAACCCAAACTGCCTCAGAACTTCCCACAAATAGTCCCATTCCACCCGATCAAAGGTCTTCTCCGCGTCCATGGCGACGGCCACCTCCACCTCTCGTCCCTCGGGGGGGGGGGGGGGCAGCATTATCACATTTAGCAACTTCCTCATATTAGCCGCCAGATGCCTCCCCTTCACGAATCCCGCCTGGTTCTCCCCTATCATCCCGTGTCGTTTAGCTCCACATACCCCCAAATGACCTCCCTCACCCGCTCACAAAGCTCCTCTTTCGACAAAAGCCCCACATCTAGCCTCCATTGCAGGTGCTGGCCCCTTCCCTTATTCACCCGCAAGTTCACTCAATGCGGAGCATGATCCGACACCACTATCGCTGATAACTCCACGTCGACCACTCCCGCCAACAGCGTCATATCTAGGTCAAAAAAGTCAATTCGGGAGTACATCCTGTACACATGCGAGAAGAACAAAAATTCATTCGTCCTCGGCCTCCCAAACCTCCATAGATCCACCCCCTCCCCCCATGTGCTCCATAAACCCCCTCAGCTCCTTCGCTTCCGCCGACACCCTCCCCGACCTAGAATTCGACCGATCCAACCTGTAAAGTAAAATGGGAAAGATGTCATTTGAAACATGAAGGCCTGACAAAACCCGAAGGAATATGAGTAAAAGAAAGCAAAAATCCCACAAAAGGGTTAACAGGATTCAGAAAAGTGGGTTTGAAATGCAAATAGCCTTTATCAGTTTGAAAACCAGCTCGAGACAGCTTATGCTGTAATCTGATGCTGTCCTTTCAAGTTAAAGAAATACTAGCAAATTAAGTTTTTAGTTACCATAGATTATCATAGAATTTACAGTGCAGAAGGAGGCCATTCAGCCCATCGAGTCTGCACCGGCTCTTGGAAAGAGCACCCTACCCAAGGTCAACACCGCCACCCCATCCCCACAACCTAGTAACCCCACCCAACACTAAGGGCAATTTTGGACACTAAACTAACATAGAGGAAACAATAGTTCACACTTTCATAGAAATTAATTATTCCAGCAAGCAGTTGAATAAGAATTGCCAGAATCTTAAGTGAATTACGTGAAATAATGTGCATTTGTGAATAATAGAAATTTCATGACATCAGTTAGAAGTGGAAGTCTGGAGATAACGGTTGAGTCAACTAAGGCTTAAATTAACACCAGGCAGGAATCAGTTTAAACATGACGAGAACCGGATGGATCACTCCTCCAAAATTTGACAAGCATCAAAGGATTTTTTTACCAATGCTTATCATTGAAACATCCTCTTGTTAGATATGATGGAAACTAGATGAATAAAATGGACAATCAAGATTAAATAAATGAGCAGAAGATATTACTTGAAGATAACAAAATGTAACCAGCACTGCTGGGTAATAAATATCCTGAATCGCTAACAGCCATCATAATTTCCAGCTCTCAGAGCTGCTTCGGTTAATGGGAATGACTGACTGCAGGAGCCGAACAGGAGATCGAAGTTACTGAGAACACCCACAGATAAGAGAGATTGTCAAGGGGGCCACGAAGGTCCGAATAACCAGAACGGAAAATCCATAAGCAAGATCTTTTTTACTTGATATAAAGACAGTGATGTTATCTTCTGAAGTAAAATAAAGTAATTTAATTATTTACCATAACCTGAAACAGTGGTTAATTTAAAAATATCGATAAGTCTACTATACTTTCTCAGCAAGGTGGGACCCATGATCGAAGCTACGGAGTGGAAAGTAGATAAAATTGTCTTTGAAGATATAGGTTATACCGGGGATAACTTGAAACATTAGTTTGACCCGAATAGCACCTACTTAAGTCTGCAAAGGAGTCAAGGAGTGAAAATCCTTGTGCACCATTCAGAACATATTTTATGACCCTTTTTGGTTTAGGAGGAGATTTCTAAGAATAGTGGTGATTTAACTTCATGGCGCCCAACGTGAGGGGCTAGAATATAAAAAGTTTCTAGCTAGCGAACAGAGGTTAGAATATAAGAAGTTTCTAACCGGCACAGGAGCTAGAATATTAAGATGTTTCTAGTCTATGTGTAAGTCAAACATTAGATGCCGAGTTTAATTTGAAATGTCATATGTGATTGACTTTTGTGTGAGGATATTTCTGTGATTATGGGACAGGCAGGCACAGTTCTAAGCTGACTAAAACCACGGTTTACTTCTCCACATGTCTTCGAGTGAATTGATGGTCGCATCAACCCGTACCAAGTTTTACAGATGCACCATAGAAAGCATCCTATCTGGCTGCATCACAGTCTGGTATGGCAACTGCTCGGCCCAGGACCGTAAGAAACTTCAGAGAGTCGTGAACACCACCCAGTCCATCACACAAACCTGCCTCCCATCCACTGACTCCATCTACACCTCCCGCTGCCTGGGGAAAGCGGGCAGCATAATCACCTCCCACCCGGCTTACTCACTCTTCCAACTTCTTCCATCAGGCAGGAAATACAAAAGTCTGAGAACACACACAAACAGACTCAAAAACAGCTTCTTCCCCACTGTCACCAGACTCCTAAATTACCCTCTTATGGACTGACCTCATTAACACTACACCCTGTATGCTTCATCCGATGCCGGTGCTTATGTAGTTACATTGTATACCTTGTGTTGCCCTATTATGTATTTTCTTTTATTCCCTTTTCTTCCCACGTACTTAATGATCTGTTGAGCTGCTCGCAGAAAAATATTTTTCCACTGTACCTCGATACACGTGACAATAAACAAATCCAATCCAATCCAATCCAGAGTAGAGACATCTACTGGAGAACCTGAAAGTACATCTAAGGTCGAGAATGACAAAGTCCCAGAAGTGTGCAGGCAACCAGCGAGTAATAAACGTCCACCTGATTGTCTATCTTATTGACTGACAGAATAATATGATGCCTGCACTTGTATATAGATGTAAATGACTTTGTTAAAATACTATTTTAAAGAAACAATCCTTTAAAACAGAGATGAGGAGAAATTTCTTCAGCCAGAGGTGATGAATCTGTGGAACTCTTTGCCACAAAAGGCTGTGGAGGCCATTATCACAGTGTCTTTAAGACAGAGATTTTTGATCAATAAGGGGATCAGGGATTATGTGGAGAAGGCAGGAGAATGGGGATGAGAAAAGTATCAGCCAACGTTGAATGGCGGAGCAGACTCGATGGGCCGAGTGGCCTAATTCTGCTCCTATGTGTTTATGGTCTTATGGTCTTATTTATTAGTTGTGTTGGATCACATAGAATTCTGTTCCTGACAGGGTAGATGTTGCGACACTTTTCCTCGCTTGATGGAGACTAGGCCAGGAGTTTACTCACCCCACAGGAAGCAAGCTGGGAGTTGGAGGCAGTAAAGTCAAGGGGAGCCATAGTGGACTGAATTCCCAATGTCAGGACATTTTATTGATGGTGGGACCAGCTGTGGAGAGGCTGCCTGTTCCAAGGAGGCAGGCAGCTGATTGCCATAAAGAATGGCCCAATAAGGGGCCAATTTTAGAAAATGAAATGAAAATCGCTTGTCACAAGTAGGCTTCAAATGAAGTTACTGTGAAAAGCCCCTAGTCGCCACATTCCAGCGCCTGTTCGGGGAGCTGGTATGGGAATTGAATTTGCGGTGTTGGCCTGCCTTGGTCTGCTTTAAAAGCCAGCTCTTTAGCCCTGTGCTAAACCAGCCCCTATAATAATCTTTTATTGTCACAAGTAGGCTTCAATGAAGTTACTGTGAAAAGCCCCGAGTCGCCACATTCCGGCACCTGTTCGGTTAAAATGGTACCGGAATTGAACCCGCGCTGCTGGCCTTGTTCTGTATCACAAACCTGCTGTCTAGCTCACTGAGTTAAACAGCTTTATTTACAGCGCTATTGGCAAAATGTCAATGGCAGAGTGACGCCCACCAGCTGGGAGGGAGGACACTGTTAAATGTAGGTGACTGGGGTGTGTGGCCAAAGTTCTATGGAACAAAGAGTGGGCTGCAGGCAGGGTCCATGGTCCCAACTATTTCCCTGGAAGAAATTCCCCTCAGAGAAGGGACCCCATGATTTTCTAATTTATTTTTAAACTTGAAAACCCCATGTCTCCTGCATTTCTCAGTAGTGACAACCTCTCTTGTTGTTTCAAGATCTGCCGGTCCTCAGGTGGACTATTAGCATCAGAGGTATGACCATCCTTAAATGGACAGCAAACCCATGGGTGGTCAATTAGAAGGCTGCCTGTTGTAAACGCAGGCTCATGGTACATTTTTTACCCCAATGTCAGGGACCCGACTCCTCTTGCAAAATTCAGCCCATCATCTCAGGATGAGGTTGCCATTTAAGACCAAACAAATTTCTTCACTGAGAAGGTTGTGAATCAATGGAATTACTACCCCAGATTCCTGTGGCTGCTCAGTCAATGAGTATGACTGAGATTGATAAGATTTTTGAACACTTAGGGCATCAAGGGATATGGAAACAGAGAGACAAACTGGAATTGATGCAGCAGTTCAGCCATGGTCTTATAGAATGACTGAGCAGATTTGATTCGCCACATGCTCCCCCTCCTGCTCATACTTCTTATGCTCTTGTCTTGCATTGACAAAAGTCCATTAGTACACTGTTTCTTTGTTCTTTCTCATTCCAACCAGCAAATTCCTATCAGCTCTTTCCCAACTTTTTGTTTAAATTTGTAATATTTAAACAGCAACCCATCAGCCTTGGCATCTTGTACTGATTTTAAGGTTGATCTTTAGCTATGCATCATGCTGAATGCTTCCAAATTTAAGCAGCAGGTGCAAGATAGCGATGATTAGGAAAAAGTAAAGAAAATGTGAGTTACCTTTTTAAATATCTGCAACAATAATTAAAATCTGAAGTGACGACAATTAAAAAAGTTGATGTGTGTGTCAAAGAAGTTGTTTGGCAGTAAGATTGATCATGCCGTTAAAACTTTTCTTCTACTGGAAGACGAGCTCTTAACTTTTTTGGTGAAGTTAATGGTTATCTATCATATTAGTGCAGCAAACCCATCCAATTCCATTTATTTCTATGCCAAGTTTCTTGGCTTAAATGTGGATATAGCACAGCAGCTGGAGAAGCGGATGACAAGGGCAGAAACAAGATTTCTGCACTTAACTGCACACTTGCGGTCATTGAAAGTATCTGATTGACACTTTAATAGAACACAGAACAGTACAGCATAGTACAGGCCCTTCAGCCCACGCTGTTGTGCCAACCATTTATCCTAATCTAAGATCGACCTAACCTACACCCCTTCAATTTACTGTTGTTCATATGCCTAAGAGTCGCTTAAATGTCCCTAATGACTCTGACTCCACCACCTCTGCTGGCAGTGCATTCCACACACACACAACTCTCTGTGTAAAGAACCTACCTCTGACATCTCCCCTATACCTGCCTCCAATCACCTTAAAATTATGTCCCCTCATGACAGCCATTTCCACCCTGGGGAAAAGTCTCTGGCTATCCACTCTATCCATGCCTCTCATCACCTTGTACACCTCTATCAAGTCACCTCTCTGCCTTCTTTGCTCCAATGAGAAAAGCCTTAGCTCCATTAACCTTTCTTCATAAGACATGCCCTCCAGTCTAGGCAGCATCCTGGTAAATCTCCTCTGTACCCTCTCCAAAGCATCCACATCCTTCCTATAATGAGGCGACCAGAGATGGACAAAATATTCCAAGTGCGGTCTAACTAGCCGCAGCAAAACCTTGCGGCTCTTAAACTCAATCCCCCTGTTAATGAAAGCCAACACACCATACTTCTTAACAACCCTATTGTTATAACCTGCCTACTGACGATTGGCTGGGGACTAATGACTATCCCACAATCCTATGGGAGTATGAACTTCCCCAATGAGGGGGGCGGAGAAACTCCTACTATAAATAAGCTGGCCAGTCCAGGAACCAGCAGGAAGGAGAAGGTAGCAAGGGAAGTTACTGCTACTGTTATGTATATA
The DNA here is from genome assembly GCF_047496885.1 of Scyliorhinus torazame. Taxonomy (NCBI): domain Eukaryota; kingdom Metazoa; phylum Chordata; class Chondrichthyes; order Carcharhiniformes; family Scyliorhinidae; genus Scyliorhinus; species Scyliorhinus torazame. The sequence continues at coordinate 344,660,270 of NC_092708.1, forward strand.
TTGTTATAGTAAATAAACGTTATTATTTTGTATCCTTAAAACTCGTGCTGGATTCTTCGGGGCCCTTACAAAACTGGCGACGAAGATAAAAGTGAATAGCTGTCTACACTGCTGAAGCCACCTCCCTGGATTTTTGTTGGATACAGGTTGGAAGTTGTTTTCTATTATACCATGCCTCTGTACGGACGTTTGGATGTTTTTGATGCTGCGCTGGAAAGCTGGAACCAGTACACACGACGGATGCGTTACTATTTCCGGGCAAACAATATCACTGAAAACGAGCGCCAGGTGGTCATATTGCTCACCGCCTGCGGGCCGCATACGTTTGGGGTGATTAGGAGCCTTACGTATCCAGCTGTGCCGGACACCAAAACGTTTGACGAACTTGTGAATATAGTGGGGCAACACTTTAACCCAACCCCGTCCACGATAGTCCAGCGTTACCGGTTTAATACCGCTGAGAGGACCCCTGGAGAATCCCTTGCCGATTTTTTTTATCCAGGCTACGCGGGATTGCGGAATACTGTGACTATGGTGAGACCTTGTCAGAAATGTTACGCGACCGTTTGGTTTGCGGTATTAACAATGCGGCCACCCAGAGAAAGTTGTTAGCGGAGCCAACATTGACTTTTCAACAGGCAATACAAATAGTCTTGTCCCGAGAAAGCGCAGAGCGAGGAGTACAGGAGCTACAGGGAATGGAAGTGCATGCCTTGGGGCGCAACCCTTTCCGCCCAAAAACGTCCCCCCGCACTCCTGCGGTACCTTGGGCGAGGCAACGACCAGACCGACGCCAGTGGCCATCGGACATTCATCCCCGAAGGGAGCCTTCTCCAGAGCCAATGGATGAGGAGCCATGTCCGTGTCAGACTTGGAGGCGCCGACCCCGTCGCGGACGGCGGTCCTGGGGACGCCAGAGGCGCTGTCGTTCCGACCGAAACTGGGACCAGCCCAGGGGCCGTAACTGGGACCAGCCCAGAGGCTGTACCTTCCATGTGGATGAACCTGCGGCGACCACTCCTGAGGACGTGGAGACGGAGGACGACTGCCTGCAGCTGCATTGTGTGGCAGCTCCCCGTGTGGCCCCCATTAAGGTGACAGTACGGGTCACTGGCCACCCGCTGGAGATGGAGTTGGATACTGGCGCAGCGGTCTCCGTGATCGCTCAGAGGACATTCGACCGCATCAAGCAGGGTATACAGACCCTTACATTAACTGACTCACAGGCCAGGTTGGCCACCTACACGGGGGAATCACTGGACATTGCAGGAACTACAATGACCCATGTTGTCTATGGACGCCAGGAGGGGCGTTTCCCACTTATCGTAGTGCATGGCCATGGGCCCAGCCTGTTGGGTCGGGACTGGTTGCGCCATTTGCAGTTGCAATGGCAGCACATCCTCCAATCAGTTTCTGGAGGGTTGACTGAGGTGCTAGGACGATACCCAGAGGTATTCCAGCCTGGTTTGGGGAAAATAAAAGGGGCCGTAGCCCGCATCCAAGTTGAACCAGGAGCCACGCCGCGCTATTTCCGGGCGCGCCCAGTGCCTTACGCTTTGCTCGAGAAGGTAGAAGGGGAGCTCACGCGTTTGGAGAGTTTGGGTATTATCAGGCCCATCCGTTTTGCTGACTGGGCAGCACCAATTGTACCAGTAATGAAGCCAGATGCCACAGTTCGCTTGTGTGGCGACTATAAACTTACAGTGAATACAGTTTCCCGACTCGACCGATACCCAATGCCTCGCATAGAGGATCTCTACGCGAAACGTGCAGGCGGACTCTCATTCACAAAATTAGATATGAGTCACGCCTACCTGCAGTTGGAGCTGGACCCTGCCTCCCGACCATATGTAACAATTAACACACACCGGGGCCTGTATGAATATACACGGTTGCCCTTTGGAGTATCCTCTGCCTGCGCAATTTTTCAACGTGTTGTGGAGGGCATTTTGAGAGGTTTACCACGTGTGGCTGTCTACCTAGATGACGTGTTGATTACAGGGACGTCGGAGCAAGAGCATTTGGAAAATCTGGAGGCTGTCCTTAGACGCCTTTCGGAGGCTGGAGTCCGTTTACGTCACACAAAGTGCGTATTTCAGGCAAAAGAAGTAGTCTACCTAGGTTATCGGGTGGACCGCGAGGGTCTGCACCCCGTCGCAGAGAAGGTGCGTGCAATTCAACATGCCCCCACCCCGACTGACACTTCGCATCTTCGTTCTTTTCTCGGTCTCGTAAACTATTACGGGAAGTTCCTCCCCAATCTGGCAACTACGCTGGCCCCCTTGCACCTGCTGCTAAAGAAAAATCACACCTGGGTTTGGGGTCAGCTGCAAGAAACCGCTTTCCGGCGGGTAAAGCAACAATTGTCGTCGTCTGGGTTACTAACCCACTATGATCCAGGAAAGCCTTTGCTCGTCACATGTGATGCATCCCCGTATGGTATTGGGGCTGTCCTGTCCCACAAGATGGAGAACGGGGCCGAGCGACCGATAGCTTTCGCCTCCCGCACATTGACTGCAGCGGAGAAAAAGTACGCGCAGATTGAGAAGTAGGGCCTGGCAGTGGTTTTCGCGGTGAAACGCTTCCACCAGTATGTGTACGGCCGCCATTTCACTATCGTGACTGATCATAAGCCCCTGCTGGGACTCTTCAGAGAGGATAAGCCAATACCGCCCATTGCTTCTGCACGGATCCAGCGCTGGGCTTTGTTGCTTGCTGCAAATGTGTATTCTCTGGAGCACAAACCAGGGACGCAGATAGCAAATGCCGACGCACTGAGCCGATTGCCTTTATCGACCGGCCCCATGTCGACCCCCACGACCGCTGAGGTGGTCGCAACCCTAAATTTTATGGACACCTTGCCTGTCACAGCATCACAGATCCGTGAGTGGACCCAGACGGAGCCAGTCTTGTCAAAGGTTCGGCACATAGTCCTGTATGGTGGGCAGCATAGACAGCTCCCAGGCGAGTTGCGGGCATTTTCCTCCAAGCTGTCAGAGTTCAGCGTGGAAGACGGCATCCTCTTGTGGGGGACGCATGTGATTGTCCCGGAAAAAGGCCAGGAGCTGATATTATCAGACTTGCACAATGGGCATCCGGGCGTGACCAAGATGAAAATGTTGGCCCGGAGTTATGTCTGGTGGCCAGGCCTCGACACCGACATTGAGAAGGTGGCCCAAAACTGCTCCATTTGCCAGGAGCATCAGAAGCTTCCGCCGGCCGCGTCCCTACATCACTGGGAATGGCCAGGGCGGCCTTGGGCACGCTTACATGCAGATTTCGCAGGCCCTTTTCAGGGATCCATGTTCCTTCTGCTAATTGACGCCCAGTCCAAATGGCTGGAGGTGCATAAGATGCAGGGGACAACGTCCTGCGCAACAATTGAAAAAATGCGTTTATCATTTAGTACGCATGGCCTCCCCGAGGTGCTGGTCACGGATAATGGCACTCCATTCACGAGTGAGGAGTTTGCTAGGTTTACAAAGATGAACGGCATCCGCCATATCCGCACTGCCCCTTACCACCCGGCTTCAAATGGGTTGGCAGTGCGTGCAGTGCAAACATTCAAAAAAGGCCGAAAGAAGCAGTCTTCCGGATCAATGGACACGAGACTGGCTCGGTTTTTGTTTACGTACAGGACCACCCCCCATACAGTGACTGGGGTAGCTCCCGCAGAACTCCTAATGGGCCGGAGACTTCGCACCCGCCTTAGTATGGTCTTCCCGGACATTGGCGCAAAGGTACGCCGCACACAAGAACGGCAGGGACCGGGATTGTCTCGGCATCGTCCGATTCGGCAGTTTGCGCCCGGTGACCCAGTATTCGTGCGGAATTTTGCTGGTGGTGCCCAATGGGTTCCTGGTGTAATCTTTCGCCAAACGGGCCCTATATCGTACCAAGTGCAAGCCCAGGGTCGTCTCCAGCGAAAACATGTAGACCACGTCCGGTCCAGAAGATCATCCCCGCAAAAGATTCCCCGCCCCCAGAGCTCAGTTCAACAGCGGCAAAGACCAGAAACAAGGGAAGATAGTCCTCCAAATCTTCCACTGGTGCCTCACTCGAAGCCTGCGCAGGTCGTGACAGGACTGAATGGGGATAGAGACGCTGACATGACGGAGGCAGCAGACTCTGACTCCGAGATGGAGACACAGGATGAATCAGAGGGGGAATCCTCGGGTCCACAGGCCGTGGATGTACAACCGCGCCGTTCATCACGGAAGCGCCGGTCTCCGTCTCGTTATACGCCGCCAGATCCAGCGCCGCGTGCAAATGGCGTCCGGCCTGCGGCCAAACGAGTTCGACGCCTTCCTTCGCCAGGGCCTACGGTGGATTCCTTGGACTTTGGGGGGGAGGGATGTTATAACCTGCCTACTGACGATTGGCTGGGGACTAATGACTATCCCACAATCCTATGGGAGTATGAACTTCCCCAATGAGGGGGGCGGAGAAACTCCGACTATAAATAAGCTGGCCAGTCCAGGAACCAGCAGGAAGGAGAAGGTAGCAAGGGAAGTTACTGCTACTGTTATGTATATATTGTTATAGTAAATAAACGTTATTATTTTGTATCCTTAAAACTCGTGCTGGATTCTTCGGGGCCCTTACAAAACCTATCAATCTGGGTGGCAACTTTGAGGGATCTATGCACGTGGACCCCAAGATCCCTCTGTTCTTCCACACTTCCAAGAATCCTGCCTTTAACCCTGTATTCAGCATTCAAATTGAAACCTTCCAAAATGAATCACTTCACATTTATCAAGGTTGAACTCCATCTGCCACTTCTCAGCGCAGCTCTGCATCCTGTCAATGTCCTGTTGAAACCTGCAACAACCCTCAACACTATCTACAACTCCCCGAACCTTCATATCATTGGCAAACTTACGAACCCACCCTTCCACTTCCTCATCCAAGTCACTTATAAAAACCCCAAAGAGCAGAGGTCCCAGAACAGATCCTTGCAGGACACCACTGGTCACCGATCTCCAGGCGGAATACTTTCCATACACTGCCACTCGTTGTCTTCTTTTGGCCAGCCAATTCTGTATCCAGACAGCCAAATTTCCCTGTATCCCATACCCCCTAACTTTCTGAATGAGCCTACCTTGGGGAACCTAATCAAATGCCTTACTGAAATCCATATACACCACATCCACTGCCCGACCTTCATCAATGTGTCTCGTCACATCCTCTAAGAATTCAATGAGGCTTGTGAGGCATGACCTGCCCCTCACAAAGCCATGCTGACTATCTTTTATCAAACTATGTTTTTCTAAATAATCATAAATCCTATCTCTCAGAATCCTTTCCAATATTTTGCTCACCACAGACGTAAGACTGATGGGACTGTAATTCCCAGGGATTTGCCTATTCCTTTTCTTGAACAGGGGAACAACATTCGCCTCACTCCAATCATCCGGTACTACGCCAGTAGAGTGAGGATGCAATGATCATCGCCAACGGCGCAGCAATTTCCTCCCTTGCTTCCCGTAGTAACCTTGGGTATATCCCGTCAGTCCCAGGGGACTTATCTATCCTGATGCTTTTCCAAATTTCCAGCACATCCTCCTTCTTAATATCAACCTGTTTGAGTCTATTAACTTGGTTCACGCTGTTCCCCTGAGCAACAAGGTACCTCTCTCTAATGAATACTGAAGAAAAATATTCATTTAGGGCCTCCCCTATCTCCTCAGACTCTAGGCACAAGTTCCCTACACTATCCCTGATCGGCCCTACTCTCACTCTTATTTCTCACATTTGTGTGGAGCCCCTTGGGTTTTCCCTTATCCTTCGCGCCAGGGCTTTTTCATGCCCCCTTCTTGCTCTCCTCAGTCCATTTTTGAGTTCCTTCCTGGCTACCTTGTAACCCTCTAGAGCCGAGTCAGATCCTTGCTTCCTCAACCTTACGTAAGCTTCCTTCTTCCTCTTGACTAGAAGCTCCACTTCTCTTGTCATCCAAGGCTCCTTCACCTTACCATTCCTTCCTCGTCTCAGTGGGACAAAACTATCCAGCACTCGCAGCAAGTGCTCCTAAAACAACCCCACATTACTGGTGTGCATTTCCCCAAGAACAATTGTTCCCACTTTATGCTCCTCAGCTCCTATCTAATAGCAGTATAATTTCCCCTCCCCCAATTAAATAGCTTCCCATACTGTCTGTTCCTATCTCTCTCCATGACTATGGTAAAGGTCAAGGAGTTTGTGGTCACTGTCACTGAAATGCTCTCCCACCGAGACGTCTGACACCTGGCCTGGTTCGTTGCCGAGCACCAAGTCCAATATGGCCTCCCCACGAGTTGGCCTATCTACATATTGAGTCAGGAATCCTTCCTGTACACACCTGACAAAATCTGCTCCATCCAAGCCATTTGCACTAAGGAGGTTCCAGTCAATATTAGGGAAGTTGAAGTCACCCATGACAACAACTCTGTTACTTCTGCACTTTTCCAAGATCTGCCGCCCAATCTGTTCCTCTGTCTTTCTGCTGCTATTGGGGGGGGGGGGGGGGTCTATAGAAAACTCCCAATAAAGTGACTGCTCCTTTCTTGTTTCTGACTTCCACCCATACTGACTCAGTAGACAAACCCTCCTCAACTACCTCCTTTTCTGCAGCTGCGGTCCACTCCCTAATTAACAGTGCCACTCCCCCTCCTCTTTTACCTCCCTCCCTATTCTTCTGAAAACATCTAAACCCCGGAACACATAATAACGATTCCTGCCCCTGTGAAATCCATGTCTCCGTAATGGCCACAACATCGTAGTTCCAAGTACTGATCCATGCTCTAAGTTCATCTCCCTTATTCCTGACACCCCTTGCATTGAAACAGTGGCTACACTGTCAGCCCCACCATTATTTTTTTTTTTAAAGCCAGCCCTATAGCACGAAAGGAGTGCAATTTTATCAGCTGTCGACTGTCTCTCTGCTTTACTAGTCCAGCACTGTCAGTTTATTGTGTTGTTTATGTAATCTTAATATTTTTGAACTTTGATAAATTCAAGCCATCCATTACTAAAGGGAATATTTTTTAAAATTCAAATATCAATTCAGGAGGAGCCTGAATATTTTTATTGGGTGTTTTGGTCAACTATTTCCTTGCTCCATATGGCTGTGATATTTAAATGGTAATTATTCCTCTTGATAGAATAGAAAATGAAAGATGAGATTTAAAATCAGCAGTGCAAACTGAGACGTAAGCTTAGAATGAGAGCAGTCATTTAAATATCAGAGTCCTGGGGGAATTGAATGAAGCAACAACTAATTAAAAAAGGCTCTCAGACTGCTATTGTCTTTGGATAATTTATTCCACCAGTAGGTAAAATCTCAGCGTATGATGTATAAAATAATCTCGCTTTTCCACAAATTTAGATAAAGATAAGGTTCCATATAAATGTAATTGGTTGATTATTTTGGATAAAAATACCAGAAAAAAATTATGCAAGTGTAATGTTGGATATTGTGCAATTTGGTGCCCTGTGGGAATACAAGGCCCAATGGTAACTATGGATTTAGTATTGTACTTCTCATGGAGCTTATTAACTACGATTATTTGGGGGAAAATGTAGCAACTAAGGAAAAATCTTAACTCTCAATACACCAATTGTAACCATAGGTAACATCAGGATAAACCCTTTGGCGTGGAGTCCACTCAAACTCTGTAGTTTGTAGAGCTGATGTCCTCGTCGATAAGTTTGAAATGAATTTCCCTAGGAAATTTATGAATCCCAGAAATTGAAGCACAGCTTTCTTATCTTTCGGCTGCTGAATGTTCTGGATAGCTGATATCTTCTCACTGTCTGGTCTGGCATCTTGAGCTGAAATAGTATCACCCAAGAAATTCAAGGATGATCACACAAACATGCATTTAGATCTGTTGAGCTTTTGTCCATACTGGTGTGTCCGATGAAATACTTGCTCAAGTCTTGCAATATGGTCTTCTTCAGCCTTTGACCAAATGATGATGTCGTCCACATAGTCTCTGACACCTTCAATGTTCTCTGTCATCTGCTCCATGATTTGGTGAAAAATCTCGGAGGCTGAGATGATCCCGAAGGACATTCTATTAAAACAATAACATCCAAATGGTGTGTTGAACGTACAGAGTAATTTGTTGGAATCATCTAATTGCATCTGCCAGAAACCTTGTGAAGCGTTGAGTTTATAAAAATGCGAGCGTTTGCCATCTCACAAGTTATCTCCTCTCGCTTGGGAATAGGGTAGTGTTCCCTACGGATGTTCTTGTTTAGATCTTTGGGATCCATACAGATTCGTAGGTCACCTGAAGGTTTCTTGACACAGGCCAATGAACTGACCCAGTCAGTCGGTTGCATGACTTTTGATATGATTCCCCGAGACTGTAATCGTATTAACTCTTCTTGGAGTCATTCTCTCAGTGGTGCTAGTACTCTTTTTGGTGGATGAATGGTGGGTTTTGCATCCTCTTTGAGCAAAAGTTTGTAAGTGTTTGATAATGTACCCATCTGGGTTTTCACTAAGAAGTTGCTGGATGTCATCTTCCAGTCGGGATGTGTCTTCTGTATTCATGAAGATTCATGAATCTGTACAAGCCACAAGTCCTTGCAGGCTTGAGCACCTAACAGCAAAGATTTTAGGTCATCCACGATTTCAAAACGTAGTTTTCTTTTGAACTTTTTATTGACCACACTTAAATGGCATGAACCTTTGGAAACTATCTGGTTGCCATTATATTCTTTTAACTTGCATGCTGCAGGTATCATCTCGTGTTCCCCATGGATTGATGCGAGATCTTTGCTAGTCATCAAGTTTGCTAAAGCATCGGTGTCAAGTTTGAAGAGTATTAGTACATCATTGACTTGCACTGTTGTGGTCCATTCACTGTTGTAATCAACTTGATTTATTTGCTTATGAGCCTTTGTTGTTGATTGAAGTTCATCTTCTGTATTTATTATTCCCACAAAGAAAGTATTTGCTAAGGAGAAAAAATCTTCATCTTCCATAAAATCTTTCTTGGATTCTTCATGTTCCATTTTATCAATGCTGCGAACATTGATTTGTTGTTGTTTCAAAATTGGATTATAAAAAAATCGCTGTGGACTTGCACTGAGATGCAAAGTGGTTGAGCTTTGAGCATTTTAAACATCGTTTTCCTTGTGCAGGACACGTTACCACATCGGTAGCATGTCATGACGTCATCTCTGTGACTTACGATGTACGTTCACGCATGCGCAAACTCTTCTCTTGAGCCCCGCATCTGTGTATGAACTGTGCATGTCCCGAGCTGGAGTGCACGCGCGCAAGATAGCTGGTGTCCTGAACGTGCTTCTTTGCTGCCTGCGACACCATTTTAACACTCTCAACCTCGTGGTGGACTTTCGCGCCCTTTTCCCGGTGATAAAACTCCACATATTGATTTCTGCTTTGTTCATGCGAAATACATCTTTCGATCACGATTTTGAGCGTTAGATCGTTTTGTCTCAGTAATGCTTCTCTCAAACTTTCATCACAAAGTCCATAAACAATTTGATCCTTTATTAATGAATCATGAAAATCAGTGAAATTACATGTTTGTGCTAGTAGTTTTAAGTCGGTGACAATGCTAGTGATCGGTTTGCCGTTTTTCTGTAACCGTTTCTGAAACCTGAAACGCTCCAGTATTTCATTAGTCTGCATCATGCAGTGGTCATCAAACTTCACGATAATCACACCAAATTTGCTTTTGTCTTCGCCTTCGGAGAATATAAATGAATTATATATCTCTATAGCTTACTGACCTGCCATTGACAGCAGCAGTGCTATTCTTCTGGCTTCAGAGGCAAAATTTAAATCATGCGCTTCTAGGTACAGTTGGAACTGTTATTTAAACAACTTCCAATTTAAATTTAAGTTACCAGAGGCTTTCAGCTGCTGTGGAGCTTGAACATGGTCCATTAATGCGATTTGTTGTCGAGGATCCATTTGCTGCGAAGACTTCCACAGTCAAACAGTCGGTACTGGAACTTTCATTTTTCTTACCTCATCTATCTAGTATTATTTTCTTAAAGCTTTTTCCTGGTATCATGTTATATTACTTGGGAGCAATATTTGTTACTCATTTGTTTCTGCCGAGTTGAACTTAACTTAGATGATGAAAACTCGAAGTCGTCCAGTTGATAACAAAATAATTTATTGAGTAACTGATTAAATTAGTCGTCAGTTCTTTTCTTCAATACTTTTACCAGTTCTAATTAGATAAGGTAGATTTAGATTAACAATGAAACTTATACTCTACACTCTGATCTTGATATACTTTTTTACTGTAGCCACAACACATTCAAAGAGAGCGGGAAAACAGATTGTGGCTGTTTATATACCTCTCATTAGTGTTGCCCTCTAGTGATCATCTGACTGTACTGACTACACATTAACCCTTCATGTATTTACATATACAGAGGTCACTACAGCGATCTTGATCCTTTCATATCACACTAATTAGTCAATGTACAATATAGTCCCTGAATCAGTTGAATCCCTTATAATTATTTTGTACAATTCTGTACACTTAATAGGTTTACCTTGTTTGTCCATGGTCTTTATGTTCTAACATTTAAATATTTAATGTTAAATATATTTCAAAATGTTGATAAGGAATAACGATGGTGCTCAATTTTCTTTCTCAGAATTTTGTAACAGATACCAATGGTGTTTTTTAAATCTCTTTCAAATAAAATGAGTTGAATTACAAATTGTAATAGTAAATTGAATTCTCCCATCCCTCATTACACCATGCTCATTACTCTTGCATTTCAGAGTGTGTTGGTTGCAGTACTATTTGTTTTTGTTGCATTTGCTGATTGTTTTTTTAATATTTGAAGTTTAGAAATAAAAGTTTGTAATGAGCTGCTCTGTGTTAATTTAGGGAGTTCCAGAAGCATGTAAAAAAAAAATCTTACCCAAACTAATTTATCTCCGGTCATCAGTAGTCTTCCTGAATGACACAAGCTTGTTCTGAAGAGTGGAAAGATTGAATGGATCCTCCTATTTTTGGGGGGTTGAAGGGAAAGAGAGAATAAAAACAAACATAATGCTCTTTCCTTGCTCATACACCCAATGGTCCCTGAAGCTTTCCCTTCTAAAAGTGTATTTTGGGGCCTATCACTTTAATTCATTCCTGCCAATGATTTTCTGTTAGTTATAGGAAAGGGTCACAACTGAATGGAAAATGGAGAAATTCCTTCCAGGAGGAATTAATCTTTCGTTAACTTTACCCATCAAAGCCATTGTTTTTCACAACCAGCCAACTGTATAAAAAATACATAATACATAGAGATACAAATTTGAAAACCAGACCCATACAGGAGAGGTCGAAGGGTGTGAATATCAGCAGGAACATCTGTTGGAAAAAACAATTTAAATCTTAAGCATGAGGAAAAATACATCCTTAGCATAGCTGATTCTTGCACACATGCAAAACCAGATCATATACATACTGCAAAGGAAATAACTGAACAAATATCATCCTTCAGGATATGAATGCTTCCCAGCCACAACAGAGAATAAAAATAAAAAGTCAGACAACTTCAGAATGAATGTTACGAATTATAGAAGACCATCTATGACATGGTCTATACATATATAGAAATATATTGTATATATTTTAAAATGTCCATAACAAGAGGTTATTATGTAGCCTGGTTCACTCAGTTGCAAGGACATTTCTCACTAATAAAAATATGTTAGGAGCAAAAATATGTTAGGAGCAATTTGCATGATCATTTGAATAGCAAATGATGTTTGTAATAGGACAGAGCAAATTAAAAGCAAAAGAATATACATTAGTATATAAGGTAAAATCTTGTGTATATATATATACACAAGCTTTTACATATAGAGACAGAAACTTTAGTAGCAAGCAGAATACAACAATTCTAACTCGCACAAAGTGGCCTTCTACTTATTAAGAAATAAGTTTGTGATTAAATTAGCTCAACTTTTATTAACGATCTCTGATGTTGACTTCGGGTGACGTCATATGTGGTGAGGACCCACATATCGCAGCTCCCACCAGGACCCTCTTTCTAGAGTCCTTTTTGCCCATTTATTTCGGGAAATTCTTTCACCAAAGAATTGGGGCAGCACGGTAGCACAAGTGAATAGCACTGTGGCTTCACAGTGCCAGGGTCCCAGGTTCGATTCCCCGCTGGGTCACTGTCTGTGCGGAGTCTGCACGTTCTCCCCGTGTGCGCGTGGGTTTCCTCCGGGGGCTCCGGTTTCCTCCCAAGGTCCAAAGACATGCAGGTTAGGTGGATTGGCCATGATAAATTGCCCTTAGTGACCAAAAAGCTTAGGAGGGGTTATTGGGTTACGGGGATAGGGTGGAAGTGAGGGCTTAAGTGGGTCGGTGCAGACTCGATGGGCCGAATGGCCTCCTTCTGCACTGTATGTTCTATGTTCTCAGGTAAATCGCTTTATATTGTTTATAAAGGATTCCTAATTCACTATAATGCCAAAGAAAAGGCATAAGCAACCTACTGAAATAAATTAATCAACTGACTTGGAGGCGTCGCGCAGCACCTAACAAAATGGCGGAGGCTGCGTCAGCGGCGGTGGCCTCCCCGATCGCTGCAGACATGCTGGCCAGCATGCTAGCTAAGAAATTTGATGCCCACCTCGAGAAGCAGTGGAGGCGGTTGGAAGAAAAACTACGTAAGTCATTTGAGGAAGCCCTGGGTCCTGTCTGGGTGAAATTCGAAAAAACTGTTACAGTCAAAAAACAGGGGCTGTTTAGCACTGGGCTAAATCGCTGGCTTTGAAAGCAGACCAAGGCAGGCCAGCAGCATGGTTCAATTTCCGTAACAGCCTCCCCGAACAGGTGCCGGAATGTGGCGACTAGGGGCTTTTCACAGTAACTTCATTTGAAGCCTACTTGTGACAATAAGCGATTTTCATTTTCATTTTTTCAAAACATGTTGAGGTGATCGAAAGAATGGAAAAAGCACTGACGAGTCATGGGGACCAGCTTGCCTCACTAGAAGCTGAAATAGAGGTAGCAGCTGCTGAAAACAGAAGGCTAAAGCCTACGACCTCCAAAACCAAGCTAGGAGGCAGAACCTTACGAGTTTTGGGGTTGCCGGAGGGAGTAGAGGGCCCAAACCCAACTGCATCTTGCTGGAATGTTCGAGAAAATGATGGGGATGATGGACCCGCGTCCCCTCTGGAATTGGATAGAGCCCACTGGGCCCTTCGCCAAAAACCTCGACTTATAGAGCCGCCAGGTGCGATAATAGTGCACTTCCATAGTTTTTGGAGAAAGAGTGGGTCCTGACATGGACAAGGATCATCGGGATTGGAGGTGGGAAGGCGGCCTCATGCAGGTATACCAGGATGTGGCAGTTGAGCTGGCGAGGAAGTGGGCAGTCTTCAACAAGGCTAAGGCCGATTTGCACAGGAAAGAAGTTCGGTTCGGGGTGGTGTACCCTGGCGAGGCTGTGGGTCACTTAACAATCACGGGGCTTCTACTTTGATACACCGGAGGAGGCGGACGCCTTCATCAAGAAGCATGGACTTCGTTCAAATTTATGATGCATTGTTTGGTCTTTGACCACTGTCGATTGGGAAGAATATTGGGGTATCCTATATACAATTGTTGTTGTTTGAGGGTGAAAATCCTATCTTTTTCTGTTTCCTCTTCAATGGGGATGACGGGAGATTTTTTGCTTCACATGTAGTTTGGTTATTTATGAGGAGTTAACTTCTATGAAAAGTGTTTTTTTCTATCTTTTGTACTACAGTTGGAGTTATATTCCCCGGTTGGGAACATAGTCTTGTGGGAGTATTGGTATTGAGAAGCTTGCTTTATCCTTGGAGCAGGTGATAAAGTTATATTTTTTCTTCTCTAACCAGAGGGGGGAGGGTTGCCCTGCTAGAAATAAAATTAAACTAGTTAACAGGAGCGAGAAGGTGGGGTGGGGGGATTAAGAGATTCTCTTTGTCTCATTCTGTAGATGGATATGGTGGTCATTTTGGGTGCGGACAGTGGAAATGGCTGACTCGGGCAAGGGTGGGGGAGGGGCGGAAGGAACCCCCAGATTGATTGGCTATCTGGAACGTAAGGGGTGACCCGGTAAAAAGGTCACGGGTTTTTGCTCACCTAAAGAATCTAAGTGCGGATTTGGTGTTTTTGCAGGAGACCCACTTGTGGGTAAGGTATCGAAACAGACTATGGAGGGGTGGGTGAGCCAAGTACTCCATTCGGGCTTTGATGGATATGCCCAAGGTACAGCGATTTTAGTCAGTAAATGGGCTCTTTTCTCGGCCACCAGGAACCTTGCGGATCCGAATGGCAGATTGGTAATGGTCAGTGGTCTCTGGCGGACATGACGGCGGCTAGTAATTATCTACCCGCCAAATTAGGATGATGTGCCATTTGTAAAAATTGTTGTCTTCCATTCCTGACCTAGATATCCACCAGATGATCTTTGGAGGGGATTTCAACTGGGTTTTGGATCCAAAACCAGATCGATCCAGGCCTAGATTGTTCGCTCCCTCGGTGTTAGTGAAGGTGCTCTTGGTCTTTACGGAACAGGTGGGGGGTAGACCCGTGATGGCTTTTGCATCCAGGGGACAGGGAGTTCTCGTTCTTTTCCTAAGTACATAAAGTCTACTTCTTAATGGGTGGGTCCCTCCTACCCTGGGTGTGGAGATCAGAATACTCAGAAATTGTTATCTCGGAACATTATCCACAGCTCGTGGACTTGGTCTAATCAGCGCCCACTGTGGGAGCTAGACACAGCACTGCTGGTAGGCAGTGGGTTTTGTGAGCACATGTCCAGGACCATTGAGGAGTACACCAGGTTAAATAGGAATGCCTCTGTTTCTCCCTCCACACTGTGGGAAGCCCTTAAACGGGTTTAAGTCAGGAGGTAATCTCCTTTAAAGCACATTTAAATAGGACGAGGAGAGCAGAGCGGCAACGGCTGGTGGATGCGCTCCTTGAGACGGTTTGTCAATATTCATCTGATCCTACCCCGGAGTTGCTAATGAACAGGAAGAAGCTGCAAGCATAGATTGATTTGCTGTCCACTGGGAAGGCAGCCAACTCCAGCGCTTGAGGGTTTCTTTTAAGTGAGTATGAGGAGAAGACCAGCCAACTTGTAGCTCACCAGTTGAGGTGGCAGGTGGCTTCCCGAGAGATTATGCGACGGCAGTTTGGTTTCCACCCTGAATAAAGTCAGTGCAGTCTTTGATTCCTTTTTCAGGCACCTCTATAGGTCAGAGATCTTGGAGAATACGTCGGTCATGTCAGTACTTTTAGATGGGTTGTCCTTTCTGATGGTGGAGAGAGAAAGGCAGGAGGAGTTGGGGGCCCTGTTGAGCCCCGAGGAAGTACTGGTGGGCATTGGATTGACACAGCCGGGTGAGGTCCCTGGTCCTGAAGGGTTTCCCGTCTAATTTTACAAGAGGTTTGCGAAACAGTTAACACCATTGATAGTGGACGGGTTAACGATTCCTTGTCGCAAGGGTCCTCGGCCCCTACGCTCCCTCAGGCTTCTATATCCCTCATTTTGAAAGAAGACAAAAATCCAACATGTTGCGTTTGGTCTTCTATACCTTGCAAATGAATCCACCAAACACCTTGACTTGTTCAAACCAGGATCTTTATTGAGTCTCATGCGGTAAGATAGCAATCTGTCACAGAGCATGGAATCTCTTTATACTCCTCTGGAACTACACCTAGCACTGACCATTCCCCTGTATGTCTTACTACCATCTACTGAAGCCGTCTGCTGATGGCCGGACGTGCCTCCACTTATAAGGGAGTCCGTGGTCACCAAACCAGGGTCTGCATGGTGCGTCTGCACCACCACCTGCTGGTTGGAGGTCGCACATCATCCATCTGCACCTACCAGGCATTTCACACCACAGAGTGTGGGACCCAGCGGGATTCTCCGACCCCCGCCGTGTCGGAGAATCGGCGGGGGGCGGCATGAATCCCGCCCCCGCCAGCTGCCGAATTCTACGGCGCCGGGGATTTGACAGGGGCGGGAATCGCGCTGGTTGGCGGCCGCTGGCAGCGGCCCCCCCCCCCGGCGATTCTCCGGCCCGCAATGGGCTGAGTGGCCACTCGTTTTAGGCCTGTCCAGCCGGCGTAAATTACATCAGCTACTTACCGGTGGGACTTGGCTGCATGGGCAGCCTCCGGGGTCCTCCGGGGGGGTGGTGGGATCTGGCCCCTGGAGGTGCCCCCACGGTGGCCTGGCTCGCGATCGGGGCCCACCGATCCGCGGGGGAGGGGCCTGGGCCATGGGGGCAGTCTATTCCTCCGCGTCGGCTGCTGTGGAACTCCGCGATGGCCGACGCGGAGATGAACCCCCCCCCCCTGCGTATGCGCTGGAATGACGCCAGCCAACTCATGCCGGCCAGCGGAGGCCCTTCGGCGCCGGTTGGCATGGCGCCAAGCCCCTTTCGCGCCGGCCGCCACGGCGCAAACCACTCCAGCGCCGGCCTAGCCCCTGAAGGTGGAGGATTCCGCACCTTAGGGGCGGCCCGACGCCGGAGTGGTTCATGCCACTCCTTTGCGCCTGAGTTGCCCGCCCCGCCGATTCCCGCAGAATCCCGCCACATTTCTTTCCTGAACGTCAACGCCAAATTGATAGCTTAGGTGTTGCCGCTGCATTTGGAGCCATGTGTTCCAGAGGAGATAGCAGACGACCAAACAGATTTCATTGAAGGTCGACATTTATCAGCTAATGTGGGCCATTATTAAATGTTGTCCTTTCCCCCTCTCTGGTTTCTGAACTAGAAATGATAGCGCCTTTGGATGCAGAAAAGGCTTTCAACAGGGTAGAGGGGAGTACCTCTTAGGGGCTCTGCGGAGGTTTGGTCTTGGGCAGAAGTTCATTTTGTGAACTCGGCTGCTTTATCATGCCCGTATGTCCAGTATATGCACCAACGCTTTGAGCTCAGGATATTTCTCATTAAGTAGGGGTACAAGGCAGCAATTTTCTTCGTCACCTTAACTGTTTGCGCTGGCAATTGAGCCGTTAGCGATAGCGCGGAGATCCTCGGATAAATGGAAGTGGATAGAGCCGGGGTGAGGACGGGGGCTGGGGGGACACCACCCATATGCTGACAACCTGCTTCTCTATGTTATAGACCCAGTCCCCTCTATGGATGAAACAATGAAGCTGTTCAGGACCTTTTCGTGAATGTTTTCAGGTTAACGCCCCAGGAAAGGGAGTTAATCTGGAGGTATTACCTTTTTGTCTTGCCAGAGGTCATTTTTGTTACCTGGATGGCCTGCAATTGGCCATCTCCATACACTTAACTACACTACTCTGGTGAGCGGGGTGAGGGTCCAACTTGCAAAAGTGGGATAACCTCCCTCTGATCTTGGCGGCAGTATCTAGACTATGAAAATGAATATTCTTCCGAGGTTTTATTTCCTTTTCAGTGCCTCCCGAGTGCCTACAGAGTCTATAGAGCTTTCCTTCAGAGGGACAGGCAGTCGGGGGTCTGGTGTTACCTAACTTGCTTGTTTATTATTGGGTGGCCAATATCGAGGAGGTATTGGGATGGATTGGGGAGCCGGGCCCCATGTGGGGACAGATGGAGATAAGCTCATGTTGGGGCTCTAATCTCTAATGCTTTGGCAACAGCCCTGCTTCCCTTCTCTCCAATGAGGCTCTCCTCGAACCCGGTGGTGGTGTTCACTTTTAAAATATGGCTGAAATTTAGGCATCATTACAAATTAGGATCCATGTCATTGCTATCTGTGGCAGACACATATTGGCTCCATCGGGTTTAGGCGCGATATTTAGGTCGTGGGAGGGGGAGAGCCTTGCGAGTTTTAGGGATCTATTTATGGAAGGGCAGTTTGCTAGTTTGGAGGTATTATCGACCAAGTTTCAACTTCCGGGAACAAACTTGTTCCATTAACTCCAGGTATGTGATTTTGTTCAAAAGGCTTTTCCCACATTCCCCTCGACTTCGCAACCTCTTTATTGAGTAGGATCCTATTGGTAGCAGGGTCTGGTGGGGGGACAATTTCCAACATCTATGGCAAATCTTGTCAATAGATGTGGCTCTGCTAGACAAGGTACGGGCAAAATGGGAAGGAGTACTGGGACCTATTTTAGATGGAGACGTGGGGTATGAGGCACTTTGCAGGGTGAACTCTACGTCCTCTTGTGCACAACCAACAATCCGCTGTCGAGTGCCCGAGCAGCCCATAATTCACCCATACCCACCATCACAGCTTCCGAAGTCAGATCGGCCTTCCTGAAAGTGAACCCTCGGAAGGCGATGGGCCCGGACGGCATCCCTGGTCGTGCACTCAGAACCTGCGTGGACCAGCTGGCAGAGGTGTTCGCGGACATCTTTAACCTGTCCCTACTCTACTCCGAGGTCCCCACCTGCTTCAAGAAGACCACCATCATAAAGAAGACCACGCAACGTGCCTCAATGACTACCGTCCGGTGGCCCTGACTTCAGTTGCAATGAAGTGCTTCGAGAGGTTGATCATGAAGCGCATCACCTCCATACTCCCAGAATGCCTTGATCCACTGCAATTCGCATACCGTCGCAACTGGTCCACAGCAGACGCCATTTCCCTGGCCCTACACTCATCCCTAGAGCATCTCGACAACAAGGACTCCTACATCAGACTCCTATTTATTGTCTACAGCTCCACCTTCAACACCATAAACCCAGCCAAGCTCACATCAAAGCTCCAAAACCTAGGACTTGGCTCCCCACTGTGCAACTGGATCCTCGATTTTCTGACCAACAGACCATAATCAGTAAGAATGAACAACACACCGGGGCCCTGCAAGGCTGCGTACTTAGCCCCCTACTCTACTTCCCTGTACACACACGACTGTGTGACAAAATTTGGTTCCTACTCCATCTACAAGTTTGCTGACGATACGATCTTAGTGGGCCGGATCTCGAATGACGATGAGTCAGAATCTAGGAGGGAGATAGAGAACCTAGTGGAGTGGTGCAGCGACAACAATCTCTCCCTCAACGGCAGCAAAACTAAAGAGCTGGTCATTGACTTCAGGAAGTAAAGTACTGTACATACCCCTGTCAGCATCAACGGGGCCAAGGTTATCAGTTTCAAATTCCTAGGAGTGCACATCTCCAAAAATCTGTCCTGGTCCACCCACGTCGACGCTACCACCAAGAAAGCACAACAGCGCCTATACTTCCTCAGGAAACTAAGGAAATTCGGCATGTCCACATTAACCCTTGTGGTGAATGTATAATTACTGATAATTCACCAGTGCACTGTATTATGTTATGTTATGTTATTAACCCTGTGGCTCCACCTATGGGCCATTGTGTGGCTTCATCCAGAGGGGGATATGTTGGGGCATGTAAGGGCTCCGCCCATGGCTCCACCAGTGCTGCCTGGAATGAGCTGTCAGCTCGGGGAGTGTGACCAGGAGGACTGGCCTTCAATGCCGTAAGAAGATCAGCGACCTACACTGGGCAGCAGCACAAGTGAGTAGACACCAGTGCACCCCCACCCCCAAGGGAGCATCCACCCCCCAACTCCCCATGTGACCACAACCCCTTCTTCAACCCCTTCCCTCTTCACTCCTCCCCAATCCCTCCTTCACACACACACCCCACCACTGTGAACCACGCGTATGGCTAACGGTGCCCTCTCCTCAGGAAAAGCTTTCCCATAATCGTTGGGAGAGGGCCCAGACTGGCGGATGGGTGCCGGACTTCAGAATCTTCACCTCCTTCGAGGAGCATGCCCTGGAGGCGACTGGGGTGGCAAAGGACAGATCGTTCAACAACATGGAGACTGACGGACGCAGCAGGGGTGTGGAATCACCAAGGCTCCATCCGGAGGACCTGTCAAACGTCAGTTGTTATTGCCTTACTGACTGACCGATCCCTCCCACTGACCACATGTCCATTCTCCCGCAGGTCCTCCAGCCGACGGTGCCGGTGCATCTCAGACGGCCCCCTCTCCTGTCTCTGAGGAGAACATCTCGGAGAGCTCCGAGGATGCAACTGTTATAGTCGCGACACAGCTGTCATCCCCACCCTACACCAGCACAGATACACGCACCTCGGTGGGGCATGTTAGAGGACAGGCTTCAGGATTACAATCTGGTGAGCACCACAATGCTGATGATGCACATTAGGTGGAGGTAGGAAATCCCAGACGAGACAGCAGTAGGAGGGCTCCAGCTGGGTTCCAGCCTGATGCTGAGCCTGTGGTACAGAGGTACTCAGAGCTGATGGAGACGATAGGGAGCGACCGGGACATTCAGAGGAAGATAACAGCATTACTTCAGCAGATCCATAGCCAATTGGAGGAGTCCCAAAGGCTACGGGCGCAGGAGATGGTTCCGGCAATGAGTGGCACCGAGACCAACACTGCTCAGGTGGTGACCGCAGTGGAGAACCTTCTGCACGACGTCGGCATCATATGTGAAGGTGCATTTTAGGGTGGAAGGGATGTCGGTGCTAACCCCACTGTACAAGAATCATGGGTTTGAGCCGGGGGCGGGGGGGGGGGGGGGGGGGGGGTGGTGTTTAGTGTATGCAGGAGGTGGAGGGAAGTGGGACTGGTCAAGGTGAGGGATCTGTATTTGGTGAAGGGTTCGCCAGTCTGGAGGAGCTAAGGGCGAGGGTAAAGCTGCCGAGGGGGAGAGAGTTCAGGTATCTGCAGGTTAGGGACTTTGCGCAAAAGGTCTGGAGGGGGTTCCCTAGGTTGCCGGGACACACCCTGGAGCGACTGCTGCTTCCGGATGTGGAAGGAGAGGAAAGAAATGGGGATATATACAAGTGTCTAGGGAAGGAGGGAGGAGAGCGGGTGGTGAAGATCAAGGAGAAGTGGGAAGCGGAGTTGGGAGGGGAGATCAATTGGGGAGTATGGAGTGAAGCACTGCGTAGGGTAAACGGGATCTCCTCTTGTGCAAGGATGAGACTGATACAGTTTAAGGTGGTGCACAGGGTGCCGATGACTCGGGCGAGAATGAGTGGGTTCTTTCAGTGGGCAGCAGATGAGTGCGAGAGGTGTGGGCAGGGGGCCAGCGAATTACACGCACATGTTTTGGGGTTGCGAAAAATTGGGAAGATTTTGGGCGGGAGTATTTGCGGTCTTAGCCAGGGTAGTGAAGGATGAGGTGGACCCGGACCCTTTGGTGGTGATATTTGGGGTGGAGCTCATGGAGAGGAGGAAGGCCGATGTCGTGGCCTTGTGGACCCGGACCCATTGGTGGCGATATTTGGGGTGGAGCTCATGGAGAGGAGGAAGGCCGATGTCGTGGCCTTAGCCTCTCTTATTGCACGGCAGCAAATTTTGCTGGAGTGACGGGCGGCATCGCTACCAGAGGTAGCGGCTTGGTCGGGTGACCTGTACAACGTCCTGCGGTTGGAACAGATAAAGTAGGAGTTAAGGGGCTCAGCAGGTGGGTTTATGAAGAGGTGGGGGGATGTTTGTGACTGTGTTTGAGGAGCTGTTCGTCGCGCGGGGGCCGTGGGGGGGGGGGGGGGGGGGGGTGAAAACGGGGAGAAATCTGTGCAGACTATATTTGATTGTTGGGAAGTATGTCTCCTGGGGGGTTTATTTGCTGTAACCTGTTTTGATACATGTTTGTAATAAAATACACCATGGAATGGTGACGGTCGCCACTAGCTCCCCCTTGTTCCACCCCTCTGATGAGGCTGTGTCTCGAGGTCAGCACACGGGCAGGGCAGCACGATTGTGCATTTGCTGCCGACAAGTGAGCAGGGGCCCTCCAGCCCCAGAGGACGCCTGCCAGGGGCATCGAAGGCCATGGGACAAGGGAGGCAGCTGGCAGCCTCCACCTCAGATGTGCATCTTGGAGAAACACTTAGACGGCAGAGCTAGGAGGGCCAAGCACGTTGAGGATCAGGGAGGGCAACAGGGGAGGGGGTGGGCAGCATCATCAGCAGTGGGGTATTGTACAGCACATTAAACACACTTTTGCACAACCATTATGATGCCTCTGTCACATCTTTCTGCAATGCGGTCTGACGTCCGGACCCTATGTCCATCTCTCCGACATCCTCCCCCGCCCCCTCCCCGTGGCGCTCACCCACCCTCCGGCCGTGGGCATATCCACGGGTGTTCAGATCAAGCATGTGTGGTGTTGCCTCTCGCATTGTTCAAGCACAGGGTGTGATTAGGATGCTAGGCAATGACTACCACATGCTAAATGGCCCGCCCACCCACAGGAATCCACCTGGCATTTGTGAAGTGCTCACTTAACCACAATTACCAATTCCCTATTGGCAATAGCCTTCAGCCGCGCAGTCAGAGGCCTCAGCAGTCGGTGGGGGTTATGGGTGGTCGTTGGGGCAGACGGGCAGGGATAAGGGTTGCCCCCGGAACGGGTCACACGATCCAGGGGTTGACATGGTGGTGGCTTGAGTGGCTGCCCCCTGTTGCGCCCCCCCCCCCCATGGCGGCACACTCCTGCGGAGGATCCCCCACCTCCAGCCGAGGGACTCTCACCCCCCATGAGCAATGGGATGGCAATCCCAGTACCCCTAGGCTCGTTGCCTGTGAGCAAAGATGGCTACTCACCTTCTCGGCTCCCCACAGAAGCCCATTCTGCCAGGTTCACATTTTTCAAAAGGTGCACTAATCGTCACCAGCGTGAGCACTTGCTAGGGAGGCCGCTGAATGACAGGAGGCCGTTGGATATGGGGTGGCTCCTGTTAATTGTATGGAAGGGCTTAAGTGGTGATAATTGGTTTCTCGCCACTTTACGACGAGATCCCGATTTCACCTATGGGAGCGGGCCAGTTGCATCACAAACTGTTCGGCGCCTGGCGCGGATCTCGGTTTTGGCCTCTCCCGCTATTCACCGGCTTCGTTTCACTTGAGCGAGAACATAACGAGGCCAGAGAATCGCGCCCCAGATGTTTTCTTAATGATATCCATAGAGCTAATAGATTATACCCTTTGTTATTTATCAACATCAATTACATTTCTTTTATCAAGAAAGTAATGTTATGGGAGTTGCTCTTTGTTAATTAAATAGGAGAGTTTATTACACCGAAGATTTACCTACTCTTAATTCTGTGAGTATGATTTTTTCATAACGTTAGATTATTCACCACAGATTTGGATCTTCTCATTCAACATCACAACATTGTGTAGAGAAAATCTCTGTGTTTAAACCACGTGCTGTTAATCTCCCCCATTGTGTTTATAGAAGATCTTAGGTACATTGGCAGATTGGTGCTGTATGGGGTTATTTCAAGACACCATCTGTGAGCTGTTGCAGAACATGCTCAGCAATTGTTTGGTTATAAGCACAGTGTTTTTTTCTTACCTTCAATTTTCTATCTGATCTGAAAGTATAGATCAAAGAATTAAGGAAGCCGAGTAGGTAAATCAATGTAATGCTCGGCAAATAATGAGTAAGAGCACTAGATGGTGTGACAAAATGAGTGCACGAGACTGATATAATGAAAATGTTCTACATCTGTCTCTCTCTACTTGCAATAAGGAACATAGGAACAGGAGCTCCTCAAGCCATTTTACCATTCAATGACAACCACGATTGATCTGTGATATAATTGCATATACCCAACCATAGCCCCACATCCCTTAATGCCTTTAGATAACATAAACCTATCAATTTACAATTATTCTAATATCAATAGTCATTTTAGAAGAGTTTCAAATTTCTCTCAACATTTGTGTGTAAAATAGTTTCTTAATTTCACTCCTGAAAGGTCTGGCTCTAATTTTTAAGACTCACCCCAAGATGTCCTAGACTCCCCAACCAATGGAACTAGATTCTATCTACCCTAACTGCTTGAGCCCAATTAGCTCAATTGGCTAGATGGCTAACATGTGGTTCAGAGTAACACCAACAATGTGGGTTCCCGTTCCAGTTGAGGTAGAGTCATGCCCCATGGCTGATGAGTGTGGTGCCCTTCAAACTTTGGAACAAATTTCTCTTTCTAGCACAGATGGATGCCAGTGTCCCTCGTGGAATTTGGCTAAATACCTACCTATTCCCCCTAATATCTTCAGAATTGCAATAAAGTCACCCTCTAACTATCTAAATTCCAAAGAGTACAATCCTACTTTGTATAATCTATCCTTACAATTTAGTCTTTGCAGTCCAGATATCACCCTGGGAAACCTATGCTGTACTCTCTGTAAGGCCAAATTATCTGTCTTAAGGTGTGGTGCCCAGAACCTCTCATGACACTCCAGATATGATCTAATCAGGGCTTTGTATAGATGAAGCACGATTTCTAACCCCTTGTACTTTACTCTTCTAGATTTAAAGTCCACCATTCCATAGACCACTTCGATTAATTTTTTCTACCTTTTCACGTTCATGACATTTTAATGACCCATGTAACGAAACCCCAAGTCTTTTTGGACGGTCACTATTTCTAGCTTTTCATGATTTAGGAAGTGCCCTGTGCTATCCTTTTCAAGTTTAAAGTGGATGACCTAATTTTTGCTTAAACTGAAATCCATTTGCCAGTTTTGCCTCGTCACTTAATCTGGCAATATCTTCTTGTAATTTTATGTTTTCAGCAACGCTGCTTTAAATGCCGTCCATCTTTGTGCAATCTGGAATGTGGCATTCTATTCCATCATCTAAATTGTTAATAAATGCAGCTTTGGTCCCAGGTTCTGTAGGACACCACTAGCCATTTCCTGACAATTAGAGTATCTGCCCATTATCCCCACACTCTGTCCCCTTCCACTCAGTCAATTTCCTAGCCAGGTCAATAATTTTTCAATTCTATGAGGTTCACATGAGCAAACATTTTCACATACCTTATGGTAGCCCAAATAAATAATATCCATAGATATTCCCTGTCCACAATCAGATTCATCAGGCATGGAAATCTTTGCAAATCCATGTTGGCTCTTTCTGATCAAGCTGAAAATTTTCAAAGTGTTCAATCACACTATTCTTAATTATAAACACTAGCAATTTCTCCAAAATAGATGTTAGGCTAAATTTCCCTGGTGTTTTTCTGTCACCTTAAATAACAGAGTGACAGGTGCAATTTTCCAATCTAATAGTGGCTCCTGAGTCATGATATCTTTGGATTATTATAGTTAGGGCTTCTGTGAAATGAGGTTGGGTAGTGGGAACTAAGCAGATGCATGGAGATCAAAATTTCCACAATTTAGCAAACTCATTGAGCAGGATGCAGAGATTAAGAACATTGGAACACAGGTAGCCCATTCAATCCCTTGAGTCTGTTCCACCATTTGATGAGATAAAGGCTGATGTGCATCTTAGTTCCATCTACCTGGCTTTACTCCATATTCCTTTATACCTATGACTCGCAAAAATTTGATCAAATCTTGGATTTAAAATCTCGTGCCTGGTGCTCTTTGCGGGAGAGAATACTTCGCTTAACTCATTCTTTCCTTGGAGAAGTCTTCCCTGACATTTCTCCTGTAGCCAGTTAAAATGGCTAACTCCCGATTTAGAATGGCTAACCCCAATTTAAAATGGCGAACGGAAAAGGCTGATGGGAAAATCAGCCAACAGGGCTAAAAAAAGCAGCTGCAGGTAAACTGTGTATTCACCTCTGGGAAGGCCAGACAAGATCGATACCTGGAGCCATCAGCACAACAAAACACCAGCCATCTGAATACTAATGAGCAATCCCCGGGAACAATGTGCAACAATTTAGACACACAAAGCCAACCCAGACTCTTCAGTGCCAACAGGAGCCTACACAAAGGGAGGTGAATGATCACCCCAAGACCGCCCATCGATCAAGGAATCGCTCCAGCATTGGAGAATATCGAACCAAGTGATTGGGACAAAGTCCAATCACTTGGAACCAGGTACAGGGTCCGGCCCGAAAGGCGGGAAGCCCCTGGGGACTATAAGAATAGAGTCCAAGTTCAAATCGACCCTTCCACCACCCTTCTGCTACCCCTTCCACCACCCTGCTGCTACCCCTTCCACCACCCTTCTGCTACCCCTTCTGCACCCTCCTGCGAGCCTTCTGCAACAGCCACTCAAATCGTAAGTCTTAATTCAACGCTCGCTACGAGATAGGCGCTCCTAGCTATCGATCTGTACCAGCTTCGAATCCCGCAGGTTCAGAACCCAAACGAAAGGCCATTCGTTTCCCTGACCTGGTGGGCCATTTCCAAGTTAAGTATTGGCCTGTTAGTTGTAGGAAGTAGTTTAGATGTAGAATTTATGCATGAGTATTGATTACTGTATATAATAAATGTGCGTTGATTTAACTCTTACTAAGCGGTGTGTTGGATTATTGATCATTACTCGGACTTGAACCATGTGGCGGTATCAGAAAGATACCTGGCGACTTAAGAGCAAAGGTGATAGAACAGAGCAATTAAACTAAGGCTAAAGTTAGCAGCAACACTCCTAAATGGCCTGGCTTGGATATATGGCTTTATATTGCATTATCTAAGTTACTTATTAACGGTGAATAATTGAGGCCCTGAGACAGATCATTGTGGAACTCGCCCAGGTACTTCCTTCCAATAAGAGTATCAGTATTCTCTTTAAAATATTGAAAGGTTTTGATCGAGTAGGCACAGAGAGAATGTTGTGAGTAAGAGCAAAACTAGAGGCCATCAATATAAGATAGTGACCAAGAAATCAAATTGGAAATTGAGAAGAAATTCCTTTACCTAGAGAGTGGTGACAATATGGAACTCAGTAACATGGAGTAATTGAGGTGAATATTATAGGTGCATTGAAGAGGAAGCTCTTTCAAGCCAATATGCCCATCACTGAGATGCTTAAAACAAGCTCCATCGCACAGGTCGTTCATGCCTAAAACCAGAATCCTAAAGCAACTGAAGAACTAGATTACAGCAGGAGACTCACAGGAGGGTTGAGGAAATGCTAAATGGATGTTCTCAAAGCATCCCTGAAGAGGTCAAACATCCCCACTGACACATGGAAGTTTCTGGCTTGTGATAGACTAAATTAGAAAAGGTTCATTCAGGAAGGCACCAAACACATCGAGTGACTTCACACACATGGGCAAATTCGAAGCATCAGAGAGAGCACTCAAACCTCCAAATAACTCACCTAGCCAACCCTCCAAGCACTGCCTGCCTCACATGTGGCAGATTCTGCAGATAGCACAATGGATAACAGCCATTGAACGAGAATGGAAGCAAGCCATCCTCGATTCTGAGACACTGCCTAAGATATTCCACTCTTGGGAAATAAGGAAGGGCAGGTGACGGAAGTGTTAGTGAGGGATCACTGTGGGACCTGTGACCATAATTCCATTAGTTTTAAGATAGCTATGGAGAATGATAATTCTGGCCCCAAAGTTTAAATTTTAAATTGGGGAAAGGCCAATTTTGATGGTATTAGGTGGGAACTTTCAAAAGTTGATTGGGGGAGCCTGTTCACAGGCAAGGGGACAGCTAGTAAGTGGGAGTCTTTCAAAAGGGTTTTAACTAGAGTTCAGGGTGAGCACATTCCTCTTAGAGTGAAGTGTAAGACTGGTAGAAGTAGGAAACATTGGATGACTCGGGATATTGAGGTCATAGTCAAAAGGAAGAAGGAGACATATGACATGCATAGGCAGCTGGGATCAAGTGGATCCCTTGAAGAGCATAGAGCTTGTCAGAGTAGAGTTAAGAGAGAAATCAGGAGGTCAAAAAGGGGACATGAGATTGTTTTGGCACATAATACAAAGGAAAATCCAAAGAGATTTTACAGATACATAAAGGGCAAAAGAGTGACTAGGGAAAGGGTAGGGCCTCTTAAAGATAAACAAGGTCACCTAAGTGCGGATCCACAAGGGATTTTTCTCGTCAGTATTTACTGTTGAGAAAAGCACGAATGTTAGGTAAATTGGGGAAATAAAAAGTGCTGTCTTGAGGAGTGTACATATTATAGAGAAAGAGGTGCTGGAGGTATTAAAGCGCATCAAGATAGATAAATCCCCGGGACCTGATGAAATGAGTCCCAGGACGTTGTGGTAGGCTAGGGAAGAAATTACCAGCCCCCTGGCTGAGATATTTGAATCATCAACAGCCACAGGAGAGGTGCCTGAAGATTGGAGGGTAGCAAATGTTGTGCCCTTGTTTAAGAAGGGCTGTAGGGATAAGCCTGGGAACTACAGACCGGTGAGCCTTACTTTTGTCGTGGGTAGTATATAATAAATGATTTGGATGAGAATGTAGGAGGCATTGTTTTTTTTAAATATATATGTTTATTCAAAGTTTTTCCAACAAAAATTTTCAACCAATTAACCCCCCCCCATAACAGAAAAGAAAAAGAGAAGGAACAGAACAAAACAAACATATCAATCCAACATAATACAGAACTTGTACAGTGGGTTCCTCCCGCACATATTGACTCTCCATATGTTTATGTTTTTCCTTTTTCAAGTGCCCCTAGGAAAACCCTCTTCCCCGCCCACCCATATACCCACCCCCCCCCCCCAAAAGAGACCCCCCCACCCCCCTCCCTCCCTGGGTTGCTGCTGCTGCTGACCGACCTCCTTCTAATGCTCCGCGAGATAGTTTAGGAACGGTTGCCACCGCCTGAAGAACCCCTGCGCAGACCCTCCTCAAGGCAAACCTTATCCTCTCCAGCTTGATGAACCCTGTCATGTCATTATCCAGGCTTCCACACTGGGGGGCTTCGCGTCTTTTCATAATAGCAAGATCCTCCGCCGGGCTACCAGGGACGCAAAGGCCAGAATACCGGCCTCTTACGCCTCCTGCACTCCCGGCTCGTCCGCCACCCCAAATAGTGCCAGCCCCCAACTTGGCTTGACCTGGACTTTCACCACCTTAGACATAGTCCTCGCGAAACCCCTCCAGAACCCATCCAGTGCCGGGCACGTCCAGAACATATGGGCGTGATTCGCCGGGCTTCCTGAGCACCTCCCACATCTGTCCTCCACCCCAAAGAACCTACTCAGCCTCGCCCCTGTCATATGCACTCTGTGAATAACCTTAAACTCTATCAGGCTAGGCCTGGCACACGAGGACGAGGAATTAACCCTACTCAGGGCATCAGCCCACAGACCCTCTTCAATCTCCTCCCCCAACTCCTCCTCCCATTTGCCCTTCAGCTCCTCTACCGAAGCCTCCTCCTCTTCTTTCATCTCCTGATATATCGCCAAAACCTTGCCTTCTCCAACCCATACACCCAAAATCACCCTGTCCTGAATCCCCTGTGCCGGGAGCAACGGGAATTCCCTCGCCTGCCACCTCACAAACGCCCTCACCTGCATGTACCTGAACGCATTTCCCGGGGATATCCCAAACTTCTCCTCCAGCGCCCCTAGGCTCGCAAACGTCCCATCTATAAACAGGTCCCCCATCCTTCTGATCCCTGCCCGATGCCAGCTCTGAAACCCCCCCGTCC
Source organism: Scyliorhinus torazame (assembly GCF_047496885.1). Lineage (NCBI taxonomy): Eukaryota > Metazoa > Chordata > Chondrichthyes > Carcharhiniformes > Scyliorhinidae > Scyliorhinus > Scyliorhinus torazame. The sequence continues at coordinate 344,689,598 of NC_092708.1, forward strand.
ATCCTTCCTGGGACAAACCGATGGTTAGCTCTGATCAGGGACCACACCGAGGCTCCCATCTCACCCCTCTGTTGTCTCCACTGCCCCAGATCTTTAGCATTGCCGCCACCACCGGACTCGTGGTGTACCTTGTCGGCGAGAGCGGCAGCAGTGCCGTCACCAGCGCCCTCAGGCTCGTTCCTTTGCAGGACGCCATCTCCAACCTCTTCCATGCCGCCCCCTCTCCCTCTATTACCCACTTACGGATCATCGCCACGTTGGCTGCCCAATAGTAGCCACCCAGATTTGGCAACGTCGGCCCTCCTCTGTCCCTACTACGCTCCAGAAACCCCCTCCTTACCCTCGGGGTCTTGTTTGCCCACACAAAACCCATGATGCTCCTACCTACACGCTTAAAAAAGGCCTTGGTAATCATAATAGGAAGGCACTGGAACACGAAAAGAAACCTCGGGAGGACCATCATTTTAATCGACTGTACCCTGCCCGCTAGCGAGTGTGGCAACATATCCATTCTTTTGAAGTCCTCCTCCATCTGCTCCACCAGCCGCGTCAAATTAAGTTTGTGCAGGGCCCCCCAACTCCTAGCTACCTGGATCCCCAAGTACCGAAAGCTCCTTTCCGCCCTCAACGGTAGGTCGTCTATCCCTCTTCCCTGGTCACTTGGATGCACCACGAAGAGCTCACTTTTCCCTACATTGAGCTTATAGCCCGAGAAGTCCCCAAACTCCCTTAGGAACTGCATGACCTCCACCATCCCCTCCACTGGATCTGCCACATACAGCAACAGGTCGTCCGCATACAGCGACACCCGATGCTCCTCTCCCCCTCGGACCACCCTCCTCCATTTCCTGGACTCCCTTACTGCCATGGCCAAAGGCTCAATTGCTAATGCAAACAACAGGGGGGGACAGGGGGCACCCCTGCCTCGTCCCTCGATACAGCGTCCACATTAAGGTGCGAAATCGGCCTATACGACCCACATTGCAGTGGGTCCTTGTCCCGCTTCAGGATCAGAGAAATCAGCGTCCCGGACATTGTCAGGGGCAGGGTCCCCCCCTCCCTTGCCTCATTGAAAGTCCTCACCAGCAACGGGGCTAACAGGTCCGCATACTTCCTGTAAAACTCAACCGGGAATCCATCTGGTCCCGGGGCCTTCCCCGCCTGCATGCTCCCCAGTCCTTTAATCAGCTCCTCCAACCCAATTGGCACCCCCAAACCAGCTACCTCCTGCTCCTCCACCCTCGGGAACCTCAGTTGATCCAGAAATCGTTGCATCCCCTCTTCCCCCGCTGGGGGCTGAGATCTGTACAGATCCTCCTAAAAGGCCTTAAATGCCTCATTTACTTTCACCGCACTCCACACCGTAGTTCCCCTGCCATCCTAGACTCCACCTATCTCCCTCGCTGCCATCCTCTTACGGAGCTGATGTGCCAGCATCCGGCTCGCCTTCTCCCCATACTCGTACGTCGCCCCCTGTGCTTTCCTCCACTGTGCCTCTGCCTTCCCTGTGGTCAACAGGTCAAATTCCGTCCGGAGACTTCGCCGCTCCCTAAGTAGTCCCTCTTTCGGGGCCTCTGCATATCTCCTGTCCACCCTTAGGATCTCCCCCACTAACCTCTCCCTTTCCCTGCCCTCTCTCTTCTCCCTGTGAGCCCTGATGGAGATTAACTCTCCCCTGACCACCGCCTTCAGCGCCTCCCATACTACCCCCACCTGCACCTCCCCACTGTCGTTGGCCTCCAAATACCTTTCAATGCACCCCCGTACCCTCCCGCACACCTCCTCATCTGCCAGTAATCCCACATCCAGGCACCACAGCGGGCGTTGGTCGCTCTCCTCTCCCAACTCCAGCTCCACCCAGTGCGGGGCTATGGCCGAGTACTCCGTTCCCTCCACTTTCGGGATCAGCGCCCTGCCCAAAAAAATCTATCCGGGAGTAGGCTTTGTGTACGTGGGGAAAAAAAGAAAATTCCCTGGCCAGGGGCCTAGCAAATCTCCACAGATCTACTCCCCCCATCTGGCCCATAAACCCCCGAAGCACCTTGGCCGCAGCCGGCCTCTTCCCCGTCCTAGATCTGGAAAGATCTAATGCTGGGTCCAACACAGTGTTGAAATTCCCCCCCCCAATATCAAGCTTCCTACCTCCAGGTCCGGAATGCGCCCCAACATACGCTTCATAAATCCAGCATCGTCCCAGTTCGGGGCGTATACGTTTACCAATACCACCCACGCTCCCTGCAGCCGACCGCTCACCATCACGTATCGACCTCCATTGTCTCCTACTATATTCTTGGCCTCAAACGACACCCGCTTCCCCACCAGTATTGCCACCCCTCTATTCTTCGCATCCAGCCCCGAATGGAATACCTGTCCTACCCATCCCTTTCTTAACCTGACCTGGTCTGCCACCTTCAAATGTGTCTCCTGAAGCATGACCACGTCTGCCTTCAGTCCCTTTAAGTGCGCGAACACTCGGGCCCTCTTAACCGGCCCATTCAGGCCCCTCACATTCCACGTTATCAGCCGGATTGGGGGGCTTCCCAGCCACCCCCCAGCCGACTAGCCATCTCCTTTTCTAGGCCAGGCCCGTGCCCGCGCCTCCCCCACCCTCCAGTCCCCCAGACGGGGGACCCCCCGCCCTGACCACCTCTTCTGTTTTCCAGTTCCCCCTCGGCCAATGCAGCAGCAACCGTATTCCCACCCCCCCCGCTAGATCCATATCTAGCTCTTTTGCTCCCCCCATAACACTCCCGTAAGTCAGCTGACACCTGCTGACCCCGGCCTCCCCTGCCATCCCATTCCCCTCCCCCCAACCGTGTGGAAATCCCCCCACCTCCTCCTCCCCAGCAATCAGTGTGCGCTCCTCCATCCCCCCCCCCTCTGTCCTTCCCTAGAGCGGGAAAAAGCCCGCAATTTCCTGAGCCAGACCCGCCCCCTCTGGCGCAGCTCCTGTTGCGGCCTTATCCCAATTCCCCCATCCCCGGGCCTCCCTCCCTCCAGCACCGGCGCCCACATTCTCTCACAGTCTCCTCATCAGATCTCTTCCCCCATCCCCATCCATCGCCCCAACCCGTGGAACATTCCCTACGCATAGTTAAAACCCTGTATACAACCGACATCCCCCCATAACCACAGACCCTCAGTTTGAGTCCAACTTTTCAGTTTGTATAAAGGTCCAAGCCTCTTCAGGTGTTTCAAAGTAGTGGTGTCGATCCTGAAATGTGACCCACAATCGCGCTGGCTGCAGCATTCCGAATCTCACCCCCTTCCTATGCAGCACCACCTTGGCCCGATTAAAACCAGCTCTCTTCTTTGCCACCTCCGTACTGCAGTCCTGATAGATTCGGATCACCGTATTCTCCCACCTGCTGCTCCACTCTTTCTTGGCCCATCTCAATGCAGCAGCAACCATATTCCCACCCCCCCGCTAGATCCATATCTAGCTCTTTTGCTCCCCCCATAACACTCTCACTCTCTGTCCACGAAACGATGAAAGCTCACCACTACCGCCCTTGGCGGCTCGTTGGCCTTGGGTCTCCTCGCCAGGACCCGATGAGCCCCATCTAGCTCCAGGGGACTCGGAGAGGCCGCCGCACCCATCAGCGAATTGAGCATCGTGCTCACATATGCCCCGGCATCGGCCCCCTCCACCCCTTCAGGGAGACCCAGAATCCGAAGATTCTTCCTCCTCGACCTGTTCTCCAGGTCCTCGAATCTTTCCGCCCACCTCTTGTGCAGCGCCTTGTGTGCCTCCATCTTCACCGCCAGGCCCAAGATCTCGTCTTCGTTCTCTGCGGCTTTTTCCCGCATCTCCCGGATCTCTACCCCATGGGTTTTCTGGGTCTCCTTTAGCCCCTCGATCACCGTCAGCAGTGGCGCCAGTACCTCTTTCTTAAGCTCCTCCATGCAGCGCCTGAGAAACCCCTGCTGCTCCGGCCCCAATGCCGCTCGATCTCCGCCCTCCGCCACCTTGTTTTTTCTCCCTCGCTTCTTTCGCTGCTTCAGAATCGCTTTTTTGACCGCTCCACTTCTGGTCCACTCCATATACTATGGAAGGGGGACCTTGCTCTCACCTTCCCACACGGGAAGTCGTCGAAAAATTGCCGTTGGGGCTCCTCTGGAGAGCCCAAAAGTCCGTTCTAGCGGGAGCCGCCGAAATGTGCGGCTTAGCTCCGCATAGCCGCAACCGGAAGTCTATAGGAGGCATAGTTAGTAGGTTTGCAGATGCCACCAAGATTGGTGGCATAGTGGGTAGTGAAGAAGGTTATATATATAAGATTGCAACAGGATCTTGACCAATTTGACCAGTGGGCTGACGAATGGCAGATGGAGTTTAATTTGGATAAATGCGAGGTGATGCATTTTGGTAGATCAAATCAGGGCAGAACCTACTCAGTTAATGGTAGGGAGTTGGAGAGCGTTACACAATAAAGAGATCTAGGAGTACAGGTTCATAGCTCCTTGAAGGTGGAGTCGCAGGTGGACAGGGTGGTGAAGAAGGCATTCAGCATGTTAGGTTTTATTGGTCAGAATATTGAATACAGGTGTTGTTGAAGTTGTACAAGTCATTGGTAAGACCACACATGGAATACGGTGTTCAGTTCTGGTCACCCTATTATAGGAAGGACATTGTTAAACGAGAAAGAATGCAGAAGAGATTTATGAGGATGCTACCAGGACTTGATGGTCTGAGTTATAAGGAGAGGCTGGATAGGCTGGGACTTTTCTCCCTAGAGCGTAGGGGGCTTAGGGTGATCTTATAGAGGTCTATAAAATAATGTGGAGCATAGATAAGGTAGATAGTCGACATCTTTTCCCAAAGGTATAGTAGGCTAGAACTAGAGGGCATGGCTTTAAGGTGAGAGGGGAGAGATATAAAAGAGACCAGAGGGGAAATTTCTTCACACAGAGGGTGGTGAGCATCTGGAACGGACAATTTTGTCTTTTAAAAAGCAGTTAGAACAGTTACATGGGCAGGGTGGGTATAGAGGGATATGGACCAAATGTGGGCAAGTGGGACCAGCTTCTTAAACATCTCAAATTTTCTAAGTGTTCAGTCACTCTAACCTTTATTACAGGTTTAAATAGTTTACCCACAGCAAATTTTAGACTAACAGTCTATAATTTCCTGGTTTCGTTCTCTCATCTTTCATATGTAGCGCCATTACATTTGCAATTTTCCAATCTAAAAGGACAATTTCTGAATTGAGTGAACTTTGGACGGTTATGGCTAAAGCTTTTGGAATTTCTTTGCCAACTTCCTCTAAAACACCGGGGTGAGAATCATTAGATCCTGGGGACTTGCCAGTCTTTTGGGCTGCTATTTTTTTCTAATATTGTTTTTCTTGCCCACATTAAATTTAATGAGGTCCAATCATCGATTCATTATTAATTTCCCTAAAAGTCAGATATGTAATCTTCTTCCTTCACTGTGAAGACCGATACAAAGTAATTATGAGCAAGTCTGCCATTTCCTTATTTTGCTTTTTAAAGGCTCACGTTACTTTTGATTATCTTTTTTCTCACATGAGAACAATAACCATATTGTCAATGTTCCTATTTCTGGAAACTATACACAAAACACAGCTGGAATCATGCATATGTAAACACGAGATAAAGATAAAGTTTTCAAAAACTCAGTAGAAAAACTTTAGCATGAAAGACAATAACATCGGAGCATGACTCACCTTTAGGAGAGGTTGGAAGAGGAAATAAATTGTACCAAAAAAATCAGTTTGTATATGCATAGTTTTTGAAATTATCCACCCTCTTAAATAGCATTGCATTGAGATCTTAAGGGTTTGCTTGTTAATCCATGCCTCAGCAACAAAAACAAAATATATCTGCATGTAAGTGTCATCTGTAATGGAGGTGTGAATGGCAGTAGATTCAAACCAAACAATATGAAGCTGTTGATGTCCCTGTAATTTTCCCAGGTAGGTTAGCTGGTTACCCATGGTATGTGTACTTGAATTGAAATAATTGATCATTACGCCTGAAGAGAAGTACTATATTACTGATCATTGAAAGCAATATATCAGGTGACAATTGCCTTTAACCTGAACAGTTCTACAAATCTTTAAGACTGAGCATCACATGCAAAACAGTTAGATTTATTTTAAAAAGTGGCCTTTCTTTAACTGGAGCTGAATAAAAAAATGAAAATTCATACCTTGCTTTTTCCAATGTATGGCACTTGGGGTAGAGTTCCATTTTCAGCCCGTGATGCTGTTGGAAAGACAGACTTTAAAGTTTGACTGGGGTAAGCAACAATCTTTGTTGTGGCTGGCACGTTCAGCTTTGGTAGTTCCACAGGATACGGTGGAATTTGGCGACGAATAGGAATTCCCTGTGGATAATTTGTATGCTGAAATAAATTTTGCACACTTAAAAATTGTTGTACAATCCTCCACTGAAATTTTCTTCATATCGTTATCCATCTCAGATATGATTTAACATAATAACTTGTAAAAATAGCACCCAAAATGAAAGAATGGTAATAGTCGCAAAATGTCATTTTTCAACTGAATATCATATCCAATGAAAATCAATATCATTTTTTCTGGGAATGACCATCTGCTTCAGGGTGCTGAAAGAAATTTAACTGTAATCTGAAAAATTATGTATGCTAAACAAATGGGGAAAAATAGCTTAAACCCTGGAAATAAAGTCTTCAGAAGCCACAAGCTAAGTTTTGTCCTCACCTTCTGAATGCAAATCAATCCAGTAACCCCCTTACCACAAATTTACTTTCTTTTAAAAAATGCATTCTTTGGGATCAGGGCATCACTGGCAACGCCAAAGTTTATAACCCATCCCTATTTGCTCGAGGAAATAGTTATGGACCTTCTCCGTGAACTGCTGCAGTTCATGAGGTCAAGGTACCATTGTGTAGGCAGTGGTAGGCAATCTGCAGTCCACGGGCCACATGTGTGCCTGAAAGGGTGTGTGTCAATGAGACCATTGTAGATTAAGATGTATGTAATCAGTGTTAAACTTAAAACCTGTGGGTAATTGTTAAGCAAAGGGGAGAGTAAAGATCTATTGTACTACAATCCAATTTTTAAATGGTTAATAAATGTTTTTTCCTTGTTAAAATTAATTTGCGATATTGTGACATTGTTCCTCCAAGTTTCATACAAAAAATTACGGTCTTTTGAGCTAGGCTTTCATTCTGGGATCTTTCCAGCTAGTTATATCAAATGGGATCGTAACATCTACATTTTGTGAACCTGACACCGGGGCAAAACATTGGGTTGCCAGTTGTCATTGCTTTTCCCAGGTCTTTTCAACAGGATTGTTTAAATGAAAGGTCGTTGATCTGAAATGTAACTCATTTCTTTCCTCATAGATACTGCCTAACCTGCTGAGTATTTGCAACATTATAACTGTGGACGAATCACTGTGCACAAATTAATTCTCCAGTGGACCTGAACAGATGCCGGAATGTGGCGACAAGGGGCTTTTCACAGTAACGTCATTGCAGTGTTAGTGTAAGCCTACTTGTGACAATAAAGATTATTAAAAAATTAAAAATTCAAATACCGTTATACACAAAACACAGTGGTGCATATTTCCGGATTTACCCCATGTGATTAGCATGGCCTGGCAGGTTGTAGAGGAAAATCAGGAGGAAAGGATTGCATTTCAGTTATAGAACCCACCCAATCTTTGTTTCATTAACTTAAATGAAAGGAAATCAAATCAATTACCAGCATTTGATCCTATCCAACACATTTTCTGCTCTGCTTTTCACCCAGGCCATAATTAATACTGATGTGGTGTGATGAAAATTGATGGATAATAGATATGGCGACCAAAGTATACTAGATGTTAAGATACCGGACCATGCCATAACATTTGTTAGGATACTGGACGAGAAAGGCGAACAATTTTTAAACTTCGTAAAACTGTGAGGAAAGGATACTTCACCCCCATCTTTAATGATAAAATAAACTTTAATTTAAACACAGAATTAACCACATTAACATAAAAATTGATTTACAATTATCAGTTAAACAGTTCTTAAACAAAAGGAAAAACTTGAAATTATCTACACCTGTCCCTAATTCTAATTAAGTTCAAATGCCACTTGAAAATAAAGTTAACAAGACAGGTTGCTTGTTTAGCTGCGTAGAGACTTTTGGAGAGATCCTTTCAAGAGCAGATCCAGTACACCTCTGCCTTGTCAGACTCAAATCCAATGGCAAACTGCAGTTCAACTTAAAATCCTCTAACAGACTGCAAACCTACAGACAGACCTGGCTCCTCCCATTAATTACACCATCGGTATCCCACTAAGTATCATGTCCTGCTAACCTATGAATACATACAATCCCTCATAAATGATCTACTCTCCAGGGAATCTCCAATAATCATAACAATATCCCATTAGCCCTTTATCTGTAACCAAGTAAGTGGTTGGAATCAATGATTACCTCACCTTCTTTCGATTCTTAATTAGAGCTTTAACAGACATACTGCCTGTACGCATTTTAAACCAGGGTTTGTAGTAATAACATTATTGCCACAAATATAAAATATTATAACAATTTATACATTCATCACACAGGGGTTAATTAGGACAGCAACATATATCCTATGACTAACTTGATTGATGTAGGAATCAGTTAGTTTAACAATGTTAAGCTTTGTTTTATGAAAATATGAAATTTAACATGATAATGTGATTCTTAAATCACAGTATCTCAAAGGAAGGTGGTTGTTCTTGTTGGAAACCAATCATCTCAACTCCAGGACATTGCTGCAGGAGCTCCTCAAGGTAGAGTTCTAGACCCAGTTATCTTCAGCTGGTCCTGAGCTCTGAAGAAATGTTAACACTATTTCTTTGTCCACAGATGTTGCCGGACTTACTGAGTTTTTTCAGCATTTTCTGTTTTCAGTAGAGCTATGTTCAACTGCTTTATGAATAACCTTGTGTCCTTAATGTTACATCAGAATTGGAGATGTTCGCTGATGATTGCAGTGTTCAGTATAATTCACAACTCCTCAGGTACTGAAACAGTCCAGGTCTGCATGTAGAAAGACTTGGACAACTATCAAGCTTGAGCTGACAAGTGACAAGTGAGTTTCTGTCACACAAGTGTCAGGCATTGATCATCTTCAACAAGAGATAATCTAACCACCCCCTTGATATTAAACATTACCATTGCTGAATCCTCCATCATCAACATATTGGAGGTTACCATTGGCCAGAAGCTTATATCCGAACTAACCATATAAATATTGTGGTATGAAAGCAAGTCAAAGCTATAATTTAATGGCAAATAACTCATCTCCTGACTCCCCAAAGTTTGTTTTCCATCTACAAGATCCCAGTCAGGAATGAGATGGAACACACCACTTGCCTGGATGAATACAACACCAAAAATACCCAAGATCATCAACGCCATCCAGAAAAAGCAGCCTGCTTGATTGGTACCCCATCAGTCACCTGAAACATTCACTCTTGTGGTGCACACCTTTGTGTACCATCTACAAGATACATTGAAGCAATCTGCACAGGCTCATTTGACAGCAACTTGCAAACCCACGAGTTCTATCACCCAGGAGAACAAGAACAGCAGATGTATGGGAATACCACCACTTGCAGGATCCCTTCCAAGTCACTCACCATCCTGATTTGGAAATATGATCACCATTTCTTCACTTCCTTGGGTCAAATCCCTGTGTCAAAATCCTGGAGCTCCAGGGGTGGCACAGTGGCGCAATAGTTAGCACTGATGTCTCATGGCGCCGAGGACCCGGGTTCGAACCCGGCCCGGGTCACTGTCTGTGTGGAGTCTGCACATTCTACCAGTGTCTGTGTGGGTCTCACCTCCGCATCCCAAAGATGTACTGGGTAGGTGGATTGGCCATGCTAAATTGCCCCTTAATTGGAAAAAATAGAATTGGGTACTCTAAATTTGTTTTTTAACCATCCCACCTTGCCAAGTCCACCTTGATCCTCCCCACCAAACTAGTAAGGTAATACCTATGGAGCTCCAGCCAATCCCTTGCCACCTGCATCCCAGTATCTAAAGTGGGTCGCCGCCCTAAGGAATGGCAGCCCCCCACCACCCCTGCCCCTGCCCAGGACACCACTTCACTTTTGTCCAAATTTAGCTTCGACTCCAAAAAGGACCCAAGCACTCTGAGCAGCTCCAGTATAGACCCCATTGACACACTCAGCTCCGACACATAGAACAACAAATCATCCACGAATAATGATACCCTATGTTCCACACCCCCACCTCAACGCAGTGGCCAAAGCTCGATCGCTAGTGCAAATAACAGAGGGGACATGGGACACCCCTGCCTGGTCCCCCAATGCAGAGCAAAATACCCCAAACTCTTACTATTTGTGCGAACACTCGCCCTTGGCTCCCTATACAATAACCGTGATGTCACAGTTGATGGATATAGAGATGAGAGCACAAAAGAAGGAATAGTCAGGATTGAGGCTAGGGACTTCCGGGTGCGGCGATGACCAGCTAGGTCGCACGTTTCGGCAGCTCCCGTTGGAACGGACTTTTGGGCTCTTAATAGGAGCCCCAATGGCAATTTAAACGGCAAACACACTGTGCGGTAAACCAGAAGGGAATCCCCCCGGACACGCATGGAAAAGGGAGAGGATAGTGGCCGGATTGCGGAGGATCCTCTGGAGCAGCGGCAAGGAAGGGAAGCTCAAAGCAAGATGGCGTCGGAAGGTGGCCGTTTGTTATGGGGACCGGAGCAACAAGAGTTCCTGCGGCGCTGTGTGGAAGAGCTGAAGAAGGAGTTGAAGAAGGAGCTGTTGGCCCCGATATTGCAGGCGATTGAAGGACTAAAGGAGGAGCAGAGGACCCAAGAGCTGGAACTTCGGGTCGTGAAGGCAAAGACTGCTGAAAACGAGGATGAAATACAGGGCCTGGTGGTGAAGGCAGAAACGCACGAGGCACAGCACAAAAGGTGTGTGGAGAGGTTGGAAGCACTGGAGAATAACTCGAGGAGGAAGAATTTAAGAATCCTGGGTCTTCCCAAAGGCGCAGAAGGGGCGGACGTCGGGACATATGTGAGCACGATGCTTCACTCACTAATGGGATCGGAGGCCCGGACGGGCCCTTTGGAGGTGGAGAGAGCTTATTGAGTTCTGGCGCGAAGACCAAAGGCTGGAGAAATACCTCGAGCTATAGTGGTGAGGTTTCTCCGCTACAATGACAGAGAGATGGTTCTCAGATGGGCGAAGAAAACTCGGAGCTGTAGGTGGGAGAACGCGGTGATTCGCGTATACCAGGATTGGAGTGCGGAGGTGGCGAGAAGGAGGGCAAGTTTCAATCGGGCTAAGGCGGTGCTTCACAAAAAGAAGGTCCAGTTTGGAATGTTGCAACCGGCGAGATTGTGGGTCACACACCAAGGGAAGCACCACTACTTTGAGATGGCAGAAGAGGCGTGGACATTCATTGTGGACGAGAAGCTGGAATAGTCTGGCGAGAGAAAGAGCTTTTGTGACAAAGTGGTGGGGTGATTATGTGGGGCGAGGAAGGGGAAGGGGAAGGGGGGGGGGATGATTTTTCAATTTGTTAATTTTGTGATCCTGTAACTTTTCTCTCTTCCCCATGTTGGGGGGGGGGGGAGCATGAGGAACTGTGGGCGCCGGCCATTAGGGGCGGGGCCGAGTGGGAAACGCGGGCTTTGTTCCCGCGTTATGGTAATTATGGCGGGAACAGGGACGCAGGAAGGAGGGGGCCTCGCACAGTGGGAGCCGTGGACAAGGGGGGAAGCCGAGGTCAGCCAGAGTTTGCTGACTTCTGGGAGCAACATGGGGGGTGCAACTACGCTAGAGGGGGATCTAGCGGAGGGGGGGGGGTTAACTGGGTTGCTGCTGCTAAGGAGAAGGGGGAGCTGTTATGGGATGGGGTGGTCGAGGCGGGAGGGCACCGTCGGGGGGATATACGGGTACGTGGGAACTGGGTGAGGAGCTGGGTTAAAAAAGGGGATGGCTAGTCGACAAGGGGGGGGTAAAGAGCACCCCAACCCGGCTGATCACGTGGAACGTGAGAGGGCTGAACGGGCCGATTAAAAGGGCACAGGTACTCGCACACCAAAGAGATAAAAGGCAGATGTGGTTATGTTGTAGGAGACGCATCTGAAACTGATAGCTCAGGTCAGACTACGTAAAGGATGGGTGGGACAGGTGTTTCATTCGGGTTTAGATGCGAAGAATAGGGGGGTGGCTATCTTAGTGGGGAAACGGGTACTGTTTGAGGCAAAGACCATAGTGGCGGATAGTGGGGGTAGATATGTGATGGTGAGTGGCAGATTGCAAGGGGAGGCGGTGGTTCTAGTGAACGTATATGCCCCAAACTGGGATGATGCAAATTTTATGAGGCGTATGTTGGGACGTATCCCGGACCTGGAGGCGGGAAAGTTGGTAATGGGGGGAAACTTCAATACGGTGCTTGATCCAGGGCTGGACCAGTCGAGGTCCAGGAGGAGGCCGGCAGCGGCCAGGGTGCTCAAGGACTTCATGGAGCAGATGGGAGGGGTAGACCCCTGGAGATTTAGTAGGCCTAGGAGTAAGGAGTTCTCATTTTTCTCCCATGTTCACAAAGTATACTCACGGATAGACTTTTTTGTCGTGGGAAGGGCACTGATCCCGAAGGTGACAGGGACGGAGTATACGGCCATAGCCATTTCGGACCACGCACCACATTGGGTAGACCTGGAGGTAGGAGAGGAAAAAGAACAGCACCCACTCTGGAGAATGGATATGGGCTTATTGGCGGATGAGGGGGTATGTTTAAGGGTGAGGGGGTGTATTGAAAGGTACTTGGAGCTTAATGACAATGGAGATGTTCAGATGGGAGTGGTCTGGGAGGCGTTAAAGGCGGTGGTCAGAGGGGAACTGATATCCATAAGGGCACATAAAGGGAAGCAGGAGGGTAAAGAAAGGGAGCGATTGTTGAAAGAACTTTTGAGGGTGGACAGGCAATATGCAGAGGCACCGGAGGAGGGACTGTACAGGGAAAAACAAAGGTTACATGTGGAATTTGACCTGCTGACCACGGGTAAGGCAGAGGCACAGTGGAGGAGGGCACAGGGTGTACAGTATGAGTATGGAGAGAAGGCGAGTCGGCTACTGGCCCACCAATTGAGGAAGAGGGGAGCAGAGAGGGAGATAGGTGGGGTGAGAGAGGAGGAGGGAGAGATGGAACGGGGAGCGGAGAGAGTGAACGGGGTGTTCAAGGCATTCTATGAGAGGTTATATTAGGCTCAGCCCCCGGAAACGAAGGAGGGAATGAGGTGTTTCCTGGATCAGCTGGAATTCCCGAAGGTGGAAGAGCAGGAGAGGGCGGGACTGGGAGCACAGATTGAGATGGAGGAGGTGGTAAAAGGGATTGGGAGCATGCAGGCGGGGAAGGCCCCAGGACCGGACGGATTCCCGGTGGAATTTTATGGGAAATATATGGACCTACTGGCCCCGCTGTTGACGAGAACCTTTAATGAGGCCAGGGAAAGGGGGCAGTTGTCCCCGACTATGTCGGAGGCGACGATATCGCTCCTTTTGTAGAAGGAAAAAGACCCGCTGCAGTGTGGGTCGTACAGGCCCATTTCCCTTTTAAATGTAGATGCTAAGCTCCTGGCCAAGGTGATGGCGACGAGGATAGAGGACTGTGTCCCGGGGGTGGTCCACGAGGATCAAACTGGGTTCGTTAAGGGGAGACAGCTGAACACGAACATACGGAGGTTGCTAGGGGTAATGATGATGCCCCCACCAGAGGGGGAGGCGGAGATAGTGGTGGCGATGGACGCTGAGAAAGCATTCGACAGAGTGGAGTGGGATTATCTGTGGGAGGTGCTGAGGAGATTTGGTTTTGGAGAAGGGTTTATTGGATGGGTACAGCTGCTGTATAGGGCCCCGGTGGCGAGTGTGGTCACGAACAGGCAGAGGTCTGACTACTTCCGTCTTCATAGAGGGACGAGGCAGGGGTGTCCCCTGTCTCCGTTACTGTTTGCATTGGCGATTGAGCCCCTGGCCATAGCACTGAGGGGCTCCAGGAAGTGGAGGGGAGTGCTCAGGGGAGGAGAAGAACACCGGGTATCTCTGTATGCAGATAATTTATTGCTGTATGTTGCGGACCCAGTGGAGGGGATGCCTGAGATAATGCAGACACTCAGGGAGTTTGGGGAATTTTCGGGGCACAAATTGAATATGGGGAAGAGTGAGTTGTTTGTGGTGCATCCGGGGGAGCAGAGCAGGGGAATAGATGATTTACCGCTGAGGAAGGTAACAAGAGATTTCCGGTACTTAGGGATTCAGATAGCCAGGAGTTGGGGAACCTTACATAGGCTTAATTTAACAAGATTGGTGGAACAGATGGAGGAGGATTTTAAGAGATGGGACATGGTGCCCCTGTCATGGTGGGTAGGGTGCAGGCGGTCAAAATGGTAGTCCTCCCGAGATTCCTTTTTGTGTTTCAGTGCCTTCCGGTGATGGTCACGAAGGCTTTTTTCAAGAAAATTGAGAAAAGTGTCATGAGTTTTGTGTGGGCCGGGAAGACCCCGAGAGTGAGGAGGGGGGTCTTGCAGCGTAGCAGGGATAGGGGGTGGCTGGCACTACCGAGCCTAAGTGAATACTACTGGGCCGCCAATATCTCAATGGTGTGTAAGTGGATGGGAGAAGGGGAGGGAGCGGCGTGGAAGAGATTGGAGATGGCGTCCTGCAAAGGAACCAGCCTACAAGCACTGGTGACGGCGCCGTTGCCGTTCTCCCCGAAGAAATACACCACAAGTCCAGTGGTGGTGGCAATGCTAAAAATTTGGGGGCAGTGGAGACGACATAGGGGAAGGACGGGAGCCTCGGTGCGGTCCCCAATAAGAAATGATCATAGGTTTGTCCCGGGGAGAATAGATGGGGGATTCGGAGCATGGCAGAGAGCTGGGGTTGTGCAACTGAGGGATCTGTTCGTAGACGGGACGTTTGCGAGTCTGGGAGCGCTGACGGAAAAATATGGGTTGCCCCAAGGGAATGCATTTCGGTACATGCAAGGCTTTTGCGAGGCAATAGGTGAGGGAATTCCCGCAGCTCCCGACGCAGGAGATTCAAGATAGAGTGATCTCAGGGACATGGGTGGGGGATGGTAGGGTGTCAGATATATACAGGGAAATGAGGGACGAGGGGGAGATCATGGTGGATGAGCTGAAGGGGAAATGGGAAGAAGAGCTGGGGGAAGAGATTGAGGAGGGGCTGTGGGCTGATGCCCTACGTAGGGTAAACCCGTCGTCCTCATGCGCCAGGCTAAGCCTGATACAATTCAAGGTTTTGCACAGGGCGCATATGACCGGAGCAAGGCTCAGTAAATTTTTCGGGGTAGAGGATAGGTGTGGGAGATGCTCGAGAAGCCCAGCAAACCACACCCACATGTTTTGGTCATTCCCGGCACTGCAGGGGTTCTGGGTGGGGGTGGCAAAGGTGCTTTCGAAGGTGGTGGGGGTCCGGGTCGAGCCAGGCTGGGGGTTGGCTATATTTGGGGTTGCAGAAGAGCCGGGAGTGCAGGAGGCGAAAGAGGCTCATGTCTTGGCCTTTGCGTCCCTAGTAGCCCGGCGAAGGATATTGCTTATGTGGAAGGAAGCCAAACCCCCGGGCGTGGAGACCTGGATAAATGACATGGCAGGGTTTATTAAACTAGAACGGATAAAGTTCGCACTAAGGGGTTCGGCTCAAGGGTTCACCAGGCGGTGGCAACCGTTCATTGACTACCTCGCAGAACGATAAAGGAAATGGAAAGGCAACAGCAGCAACCCGGGGGGGGGGGGGGGGGGCTCGGGTGGGTCCTCAGGGGTGTTTTTGTATAGATATTTGTACTTGGTTATGAATATTGGATTGTTTGATTTTATCTCTGGAGAGTTATTATTTTTGTTATGACAGTTGCCATTTAGTTTATATATTATTTATTTATTTGTTAAAACGGTCACTGTTATTTATATTGTTTTATTGTTGGAAAAAGGAAAACCTTTGTATTGTTTTGTTTGGCCGAAAAATTTGAATAAAATATATATTTTTAAAAAAGGATTGAGGCTAGGGAAAAGAAAC